>NC_017853.1:3801467-4133993 GCF_000002495.2 Pyricularia oryzae 70-15 | reverse complement strand
ACCCTAACCCTAACCCTAACCCTAACCCTAACCCTAACCCTAACCCTAACCCTAACCCTAACCCTAACCCTAACCCTAACCCTAACCCTAACCCTAACCCTAACCCTAACCCTAACCCTAACCCTAACCCTAACCCTAACCCTAAACGGGTTACGGGGACGCTTTGCATTTCTTTAACCACAACCACTTCTAACCCTAACCTTCCCGGCCCTTTACCCTTATAATCACTATTTTTCGTCTTTCTGCGCTTTTAAAACATATTTATCATTTTAATATTCGTGTTTGCTAATTTTATATTCACGGCCCTGGACCAACTTCAATTTTAATTTTATTTGCCTTTTTTGCTAATTACTTTTATTTTATCTGCGTTTATTTTATTTATATATATCCATTTACAAATTGTTAATACTTACGCATCTAAATCCCACCGCCCTCCATCTCCCTGCTCCAAATTTCAACTAATCGAAAAAACAATATACACAACTCGTTCGTTTCCATCCTTCCCCATTTAACCCGCTTTCCCATCCGTTTCCACGCCTCCCTCCCTTCGAATTTTCCATCCCAATGCCTATCCCCCATCCTCGTTTTCATTTCCTCCCGGAACAACTCCGGCGCCTGGTCTTGAAATCCTGCAACCACCTCAAACAACACCCTTTCTTTGTCGCAATCCGCCCCCGTTCGCAACCGGAACTGTCCCTCGTCCCCTGCCACCTCTACCCACCGTCCGCAATACGCTTGCGGTACCATACATTTGCCGCAACCCCCGAACCTTTCCATCCCCGCCGTGACCAACCTTTGGATTTCTCCTGCCCTCGCCTCAATCCTCGTACGAATTTCCGTTTGCTCCTCCTTGCGCGGGCAATCTTCCACCCCGTGCCTAAACCCCCCGTCGTACGTCAACCGGCAACTTACGCACGATTCGGCCCAACTCTCCAAATACCTCCCCAACCACCACTCCTGCCTTTGCTGCTCCCTTCGCCGGCCTTGCTCCGATTCCGCCAACGCCGCATTGCTATCCTCCATCACCGCGAACTCTTCATCCCCCGACCCCCACTCTTGCTCGACCGCGCCCAACCCGCGCGCCTGGCACACGTCGCATACCTCCTCCCCTGGCCCTGCGCAACTGGCCCTGTCCGTCTGCCCGTCCATTACCTCGTCTAACACCGACCGCCGACATGCATCCCCGCAAATATATTCCACCATTTCCACCTCCAACCCCGTATTTCCCACGCCACCTTCGCCCGCCCGCAACATTATAATCGCCTCGCTTTTTTGCCCGTCCCGTCCCGCCCGCCCGCTTTCCTGCGCGTAATCCCGCAACCGCCGCGGCGCCCCCGCGTGTATCACCGCCCTAACGTCGGGTACGTCCAAACCCACCCCTAATGCGTTCGTCGCCGCAATCACCCCCCCTTCGCGCATCCATGCCTGCATAATTATCTTTTTCCCATTTTCGTCTGCCACCCCGGCGTGGTATATCGGGCAACCCAACGATTCCCCGATCGTTTCCGTCCGTTTAATCGTCCCCCTGTAAACAATCATCCGTGTGTCGTCGCCGTATCGTAATCGTGCCTCTCCTACCGCCTCTTCCACCGCCTCCTCTATTGCTTGCTGCTTGCCTCCGACTTTCTTCGTATACCTGACCCTATATTCGATATTATGCCGTGATGTCGACACCCGGTATATTGTAACCATATTCCCCTGGAACCCCATCGCCTGGTGGAATGCCTCCTCGTCGCGCGGTGATAACGTGGCCGTCAAACACACCACTTGCACCCCCCACCCCGCGATCGTCCGACCTAACAACCCCAACTGCGGTCGAAACTCCGACCCGGCGTCCAAAACCATGTGGCACTCGTCGACAACAACTCGGTCCAACTGCTGCCGCACCCGCAACCGGTTGACGAAATCCCGGAACATTTTGGTGCTCGCCGACTCGGGCGTTACAAACACGATCGCCGCCGCCCTGTTCGCGCCCCTCGACGTCCACACGTGCGCCTCGATCCCGCTTTCCCGGCACCGCCGCCACAAATCCTCTCGCAACGCCACCAATGGCACCACGACGATCGTCGTTCCTGTTATACCCGTGCAAAATGCCGGCAATATAAACGACAAACTCTTGCCTCCTCCCGTGCCCGTAATTTGTACGATCGGCGTCAACCCCTTAAAAATCGACCTGACCACCTGCTCCTGGCATCCCCTGAACTCCGCCCCCTCTCCCATCATTCGCTGCAACGCCCCGTGGATATCTACAACCCGCATTCTCTTGAACCGCCTCGCCCGCGCCTCCTCTGCGCTGTCGCTCCACGGGTCCCTCTTCCGCTTGGTTCCTGCCGCCTCCACGTCCGTAAACCCTTTATCCCCAAACCCCAAAAACCGATGCCATTGCGTGCTCGCCATCCGGAACTTCTGCCGCATATTCGCCGTCCCGAACACGTTGCGCCGCATTTCCAATCCATAAATTATCCCTCGCGTCCTCGCCCCGTGCCCCGTCTGCGCTACCAACACGTCCGTTGCGCTTGCTTCGCGCTCCTGCCCGTCGTCCTCGTCGTCGTCCTCGCTAAACCCTTCCACCTTGAACGCACCCTCCAAATATCGGTTGCTGATCGCCACCACGATGTTGCGCCACGAAATGATATCGACCGCCGGACCCATAAACCGCTGCGTGTGCTGCTGCAACCGCCGCCTTATCCGGTCCGACTGCCATACCCCGTGCGCTTTGGCCGTGTGCACGATCGGTCCCTGCTCTTTAATGGCGTCCCTGACCCTGGTGCTTCTCGCGCCCTCCGCCTCGTTCTCGTCCTCGTCCTCGTCCTCGTCCTCGTCCCAATCGTCCTCCTCATCCTCGTCCTCGCTCTCTTCTGCCTTGCTAAACATCACCTTGTTCGCCCATAAAAACGCGCTTGCCTCGTCCCCTCCCTCCACCACCCCTTGAACCTGCTGCCAAAACGGCAACACCAACCACATATACCACATTAATAATAATCCCACCTCCCGCGGCACGAACCGGCTGACTGCCTTGGCCCTTTCCGTCGTCCGGATATTCTTGTGGTACAACACCACAAAACTTATTAACCCGTTGTCCACGAAAACGTTTCGCGTCCCCCCACCGCCCGTATTCCACATCCGCAACCCGATAATCTCCGTCCCGCGTGCCGGCTGCCCGCCCGTAATGTGCATTAACAACAATATCTGCTCGCGGAACCGCTCCACCGACCGCTCGTACCGCCGCACTTGCTCGCCGCTGAACGGGGACGCTTCTGTACCTGCCCACGCCCGCTTCAACTCGATTTGCTGCGATATCTTGCCCATCAACCACGTTTTTCCGTCGACCGGCCACTCGTTACGCTCGTCCCGCAAAAACGAATACCCGTACGCCTCGTCGCTCTGGTCGTCGTGTAACCCCGCCCAATTAATCGCCGGAAATTGCTCGTGGTCCTGTCCCTCCGGCATTATTAACAACTCCGCCATAACCTCCCGCGCTTCCGCCACCATCCCGTGCACTATGTCGACCAACTGGCCCATGCCGAACTGGATTTTCCGGTACGTGATGGTGTCCCCCTTCCACGACACGAACCCCTCCGCCACCGTCGTGTTGCGGATCGCCATCCCGTACGCCTTGCGGTCGTATATCCACCCCATCGGCGACGATCGCCCCTGCGTGGTCGGCCGTACCATAAACCGCATTACCTTCTCGTGCGCCCGCCTGTCCATGCCCACGCATTGCTCGTTTGCCTCTTCTGCTTCCAACCCCTGCGCCTCCAACCGCTCCATTTCCTCGTCGTCTTCATACTTGATCTGGCTCGCCAACAATATCCGCGTCATCTTTATCACCGCCGAATATTTGGGCGTGTAATTCAACGGGCTCGCCCATCCTGCCATCGGTAACAACCCCATGACCGCTAACCCGCTAATTACTGCGTTCTCGTAACCCGTCCGCAATAATATCTGGTCCATTAACCCGACGACCGCGTCGACGCACAACCGATCCAACCGCTCCTTTTGTTCTTTCGTCGGCCTCCGCGTCTCTGCCAACTCTGCCGCCGCGTTTTCGAACGCGTCCCACCATTCCCCCTGCTGCAACGTCAACCGGTACGCCGGCCGCTCCTCGTCCTCCATCGCCTGGCTGCGGTGCATATAACAAATCACCTGCCGCATCACCTCGGTGTATTTTTTCCACGTTTCGGCTTCCATTTTGGCACTGAACCGCTTGTCGCTCCGCTTGTCGCCATCCTTCCGGTTAATCGTCTTCAACACGATGTCGTCGACCTCCCCCTGCAAAATCATCCTCTGCCCCTGCCGTGCTGCCCGGTGGAAACTTTGCCACATGGCCTCCAACGTCCGCTCCTTTTCTTTAATTGGGTCGATTAACGCCATTATTTTCATGCGACTGAACCCGCGCAAATGCCGCGACCAACCCACCTCCTGGACCCACAAATTCGGCTCCAACTTCTCGTTGGCCATCTCGACCCTGTCGTGGTAAATCCTTTCCATCGCACACATCTTTTCCTGGCCCAATTTGACTGCCTTGCTGATGATGTCGTCGATTGTCGCCACGGCTCGTACCGGCGGGTTATCCGTCGTGGCCCGCGGCCGTTCGACCTCGAACCAACTGCTTGCTTGCCGGTTCTTAAAAAACCGCTGTAATCGCACGCCCGTACGCCACGGCAACTGTGCCGCGACTTGCTTCCCTCCTCTGGTCCGCGGGTTTTGCCATGCATGCTTGGATCTGTAATGGTCGCGCATACTATTCTCTTGCCGGCAAACCCACCCGCATTTCGCGCATCCAAAACCGTCCCGTTGTGCCGGCCGCAACAACGGAATCTCTGGGCACGTCGGCGGGGGGAACGCGAACTCGCGCAATGCGTTATGGTCCTGGTAAATATTCGGCAACTGGCCGACTGCTGCTGCAATTTTTCTTGCTTGGTCTGGCCGCATCTTATGGCTGGTACCGCGTAAATGCGGCTCGACCTCGGTTGCTGCGTTGGCAAACTGGCATTGGGTACAAATTACCACCTTATATTTGCTTACCCAAACGTACGGTCGAATGTCTGCCATTCTGTCGTTGTGTTGGTTCGGTTGGCATTAATATTGATCAAATGCTGGACTCGTCTTCTGTTGGACTCGTCTTCACCTTTTGTTACCGCGACCCTGCGTTTCGATTTTTTTAATGGGCCCTGCTACGCTGCATGTAACCTTGACGCGTCCGTCGCCCTCGTCGTTTGAAACGTTTTGGGTTGGCCTGCTATACCCTAACCCGTCCTTCATCCTCGTCGTTGCCCTGACCTGCGATACCCTAACCCGTCCGTCCTCGTCGTTGCCCTGGCCTGCTGTACCCTAACCCGTCCTTCATCCTCGTCGTTGCCTGCTGTACCCTAACCCGTCCTTCATCCTCGCCGTCTGTTGCGTTGGCCTGCTCGTAACCCTGACTCGTCCACCCCCAATCCGTCACCCCATCAATATTAATAATACAATCTTAAACCACGTACAACTCCCGCATTTCTGCTCCAAATCAATCGTCCTTTTGTTTGATTGTGCATGGCGCCTGAATCTATCGCTGGTTCAAATTTTGAAGCGATACGATCAAAAAAAGTCAATGCTTCGTAACCCTCTAGTAAATCCAATGCTTCGTACCCCCTGCCATCATCCCTGCAGCCTTGGCGTCCACACAAAATCCATTGCTTCGTTCAACGAAACAATCAGGTATTACTGGTTAGGTATTACTGGTTAGGTATTACTGGTTAGGTATTACTGGTTAGGTATTACTGGTTAGGTATTACTGGTTAGGTATTACTGGTTAGCCTTGGCGTCCACACAAAATCCATTGCTTCGTTCAACGAAACAATCAGGTATTACTGGTTAGCCTTGGCGTCCACACAAAATCCATTGCTTCGTTCAACGAAACAATCAGGTATTACTGGTTAGGTATTACTGGTTAGACGATCAGGTATTACTGGTTAGGTATTACTGGTTAGGTATTACTGGTTAGATACCCTAACCCGTCCGTCCTCGTCGTTGCCCTGGCCTGCTATACCCTAACCCGTCCTTCATCCTCGCCGTCTGTTGCGTTGGCCTGCTCGTAACCCTGACTCGTCCACCCCCAATCCGTTACCCCATTAATATTAATAATACAATTTTAAACCACGCACAACTCCCGCATTTCTGCTCCAAATCAATCGTCCTTTTGCTTGATTGTGCATGGCGCCTAAATCTATCGCTGGTTCAAATTTTGAAGCGATACGATTAAAAAAAGTCAATGCCCCGTAACCTTCTAATAAATCCATTGCCCCGTACCCCCTGTTATCATCCCTGCAGCCTTGGCGTCCACACAAAATCCATCGTCTCGTTGAAGGAGACGATCAGGTATTACTGGTTAGGTATTACTGGTTAGGTATTACTGGTTAGTTAATGTTTCGTAACCCTCTAGTAAATCCAATGCTTCGTACCCCCTGCCATCATCCCTGCAGCCTTGGCGTCCACACAAAATCCATTGTTTCGTTCAACGAAACAATCAGGTATTACTGGTTAGACTCCCACCAGCTACTTATAAATTGGAAAACGGGGCAAAAATGCGAACCTCAACCAAGATGTGCCATGGCAGATTACCTGGCGGCTGAAGAGCTTCTTTTAGCAATCCTGTCGCCAGCTGAGCCGCACACCAATGTGTAATCTGCAGCTTATCGTATCACACATGGTTTTTGTACCGATCCCGCACCAGTTAAAGGGTTTGGTGAAGGTTGAGAAAGCGGATCCCTCCGGAGGTTATCCGCTTCTGGAAATAGGTCCGCCATCTTCGCGCTTTCCCAGCCTAAATCCCCTCGTGTTGGCTTGGCACTTTCTTAGAATCTGGACGGGCTGAAACTTCATGCTTTCGCTCCCTGGCACAAGCAACCACACCACCAACACGCCACATTGTAAACTAACCCCCTGCCTTGGGGTTTCCTCGAAGAGAAGCGGCGTATCTACAGTAGACGAGTGAATGAGAGCGAAAATATAAATTATAAAAAGGGGTTGCTGTTGGTTAGTCCTTGCCAGGCAATCTAAAGAAGCGTTCCAATGTGGTACGGTTCCATTGTTGTCAACATGACATTTAGAAAACTCGGCGAATAACCCTTCTCCATTTAACTTCTTTTCTCTTTTTACATGTGGTGTTAAGCTCAAGAATGCTCCCCTTTGTTACCGTACATTCAGTTGTCAGGAGATCCCATATTTGACATTTGCATAAAAACCGTCGTAATGTACTCCACATACGCACCCCCACACCCGCCCTTGTTTACAGTAGAGGGATTGACCCCCGGATGCGACCGGATTCAAAGTCAATCTTGCCGGGGCTGTCAATGCCTGTTAAATCCAGTAAATTCGAGCTAATGACCCGTGGGCTGAGCGAGCAATCTCGGGTAGTCGGGAGAACTCGGTCATTGTATAGATTGACAAGGAACCAAATACCCTGTTTACGTGGATCGCGAAGGGTGGTGTGCAACCATAAAAGGCGAACTCTTTGGTTTTTGATCAACCAACAACCGCCTTGTTCGCCACCTGCTCGAACCGTTCCATTGCGTCTTGCACGATTTTCATCAGTTATATTGCCACCGGGCACATTTCGTTATGCATACCCAGGTTACGATGCTGGCCGCAAGCGCCTGTAAGCAGGGCCGGGCACGAACCCGGTCAGGCTCGATTCGCTTCTATGCCCTTGTTTTCCGCTGTGTAAATAGAAAAAAAATAGAAAGCGCGCCGAGATACCCCTCGGGAGGTTGCTAACGGCCGGCTAATGAGCCGGGCCGAGCCCGGCGTTAAATAATAATACTACTACTACTACTACTACTAGCACTGCTGTGGTTCTCTGCATTCTTGCACTAGGCGAGATCTGTTTCCACAAGGATCGTATTCCCGATATCGTTCCCACCTTCGGTGAGATGCATAGCATAGGCTCCCTTAACTCTCAGCCATGCGGTTCTCGAGGTTCCCCGGCCTTTCAAAACAATGTGCCGTCGCACCCAAAACGCAGCAGGCGAGCCTCCTTCCAAAGTTCTGCTTCCACGTCAGGGCCGAGGAGAAACATAGACGTAACACCAGGTCTACATTATCTGGCCAACGCCATCGACGTTATTGGTAATCAAATGGCAGGCATGTCTATTTGGCACGTGTACGCAAATATCCTGGCTGGTTTTTATTACGGCCAGCTAGGGAGGGTTATGGAGAGTTACTGGCAGATCCATTATACCTGCGTCAAAGTCCAGCATCTTTTCAGGAAATGTATCGTTTCCCTTTGGTATGAAAATGGCGTTGTTTTGGTTGCTAACGTTTCTGTCAAGCCACTTTTCTCGTTTTACCAGTGCCAACAGGAAAGAACAGGACGTTAAAGACATTCGATACTACCTAATTTACTGGACTTGCATGCAATTGGAATGGTGCGTCGATCTTTTAGCCCCCCCCCCCTGTTTTGTTACCTTGTTTTATTGTTAATACTGACTTGTTTGCAGTGATATTGTCGCCGAGTTAAATTTGCAACAGTCGGGCATAGGTAATTACGAGCAGAGCATACCACACCCCAAATTGGAACATATAATCGAGTCGTAATTCTGAGGGTAGGTTTGGGGGCCCGATCCTCACACGCTTTAAAATGAAAATTAAAAAAATGGTTAATTATAAAAGGCATAAATATCCCATCCACCGCATTAATAAACCCATAAATAACTTTTAATGCTCCCCGCTATTATTAAACTGTAATTACATAAATAACCCTTTTAATTTAAATATTTCTAATTATAAACGCAATTTAATAACCTTTATTACAAATTAAAAAATACCATGCCAAAAGAAACCAGTTTAAACCACATTTTGCCCAAGCAATTTTAATATAAAAACCAAATCAAATATCTTATATTAAAACCATTTAAACATCAACAGCTATTACTACCGTCTCATATCATTCCACAATATACTTTTGAATTAACGCCGCTTTATCTGTTTATTTGCCCCTTTTATTCGCCTTTTTCATTCAATTATCATTTTACCCAATACGAAAAAATGCGTTTTTCATTCGCTTTTGCCCTTCTCTTAAACTGCGGTGGAATCGCTGCTCTCACGCCTTTTGAGGCCTGTTACAATGACTGTATCAATGGGAGATTGCCCGACGTCGTTTTTGAACCAAACGATACAGCCGCTATAAAACATAATATGTGTGTTTTGAAGTGCAATGCCGTCGAAGGGCATCCCTCGAAGTGGAAATTGATGAGTTAGTTTGCATATGGAAAAACTACGACCCAACATTTGCGAATATGGTGGTGGGATTTTGGTATATTTTTCATGTTACTTTTTGTTTACGGGCGGAATCGGGCAAATATGGGAGCGTTCGGCGGAAATTTACGTGTATAACCACGTAAATTGGGAAAGCGATGCAAATTTTTCAACAAAATTTATGCGATATTGGATAACGTGGATATACAGTATGTGGGCCAGGACAGTATGTGGACAAATCAATTTTGCTATTAAAGAGTTTAAATTTTCCCAAAATGCTAGTATTTGTCACGGCCAGGGTAAGCATAGCACGGAAGCTAGTCTATTGGCGCCTATCGACGAAGATTCTACTCTGAGGAGAGGAAAGGAAACAAACAAAGTTCTGAGCTTGACGCGACGTCGATAAAGGTATCACCCTGGTGGGTCGTTGGTCCAGGGTCAGGGTTAGGGTCTGGTGATCTCATGGTCCAAATGTCACACTACCCCCTTCCAAACCTCGTATGTCGACGCAGGAGATCATGCGAGGCTCTTGTCAAGTTAACCATGTCGTCGCTTTTTCCTTTTACCGTTTAACTCTCCATGCTCCGCCACGTTATCCTCCTGATTCGGTTCGTCCAACTTATCCTCGGCAGCGGCTTTTATCCAGATTGCCAATCGCTTCGGCGGTCCTGCGGCATCTTTGTACTTCTTGTGGAAGTCGTCAAGGGCTGTCGCTGAATTCTTGAAGTTTTCAGCCGGGTACCACGTGTCGTCTGGATCACATCCTTGCCATGCGACCTGGTATTGCAATATCTTACTCCGGCCAAATAATCGGGACGCTAAAACTTTATCGACCACAAACTCTGGTTCTCCGTTAATCTCTTCTGGCGGAGGCGGCTCTCTTTTCTGTTGTGGTAATGGGTCCATTGCGGCTTTGCGGAGGCGGTCTGCGTGGAACAAATTTTTTCCTTTAAACGATTCAGGTACGTCCAAAACATAGCTATATCCTCGTTCTTCTAGAATCTGCCATGGTCCGGTCCACTGTGAATCCAATCTGGTCGTCGGTGCGGTCGTCGGAAACCCTTTTTTCTTAACGAAAACATAGTCGTTAACCCCAAAATCTACTGGTCGCCGCTTTTTGTTGGCTTGTTCTTCCTGCCTCGCCTGCGTTTTTAGCGCGTTTTGGCGAGCCAACTCTTGGACTTCTTTAGTCTGGCGGACGATCTGCAGCGCTTTTCGTTTCTGGTCTGAATTAACGGTCGTGGTTGGCAGGTCGGTGGACAGCGGGTTTCGGGGTTCGGTCCCGAGCACTACCTTTAACGGGCACATACCAAGGCTGGAATGCCACGCGGCGTTGTGGGCAAAATCCAAAGCAGGCAAATGTACGCTCCAACTGGTCTGGTATTTGTCGATATAAAACCGCAGTTTTTGGTCCAGTTCCTGGTTGGTTATCTCTACGGCACCTTGTGTTTGAGGGTGCAGGGCGCTGCCGTGTCGGTGTTTAGTACCCGTGAGTTTATTTATCGTCGCCATGAATTCGGAGATGAACGGCCCGGCGTTGTCGCTAATCCAAACGAAAGGTAGTCCTAGGAAACGGTATAGGTATCGGTAATATCGGGAGGCCAGGATTTCTGCTGTGTCGGTCTTTTGTCCTGGGATGGTGGCTATCAGGCGACTGAACTTGCAAACGAACACCCACACGTAGTCGTATCCGAACTTGTCTTTGGGCATGTCCTTTCCGTCAACTGCTACATGTTCCCAAACGTAATTCGGTATCGGTAGCGGATGCAATAGGCCCGGGGTCTTGTCGTGTCTGCTTTTATTTCGCTCGCAGTCGTGACAGTTTTTGATGTATTTCCGAATGGTTTGACTTATGCCCTCCCAAAAATACCGTCTTTTGATTATTTGTATCGTCTTGTTCTGTCCTGCGTGGGCGAATATTTTGGGCTCGTGAGCTTCACGGATCAGAGCGGTCCTTAAAAAAATCTGTCCGTCTAAAGTCGTTTCCGGGACGACTAGCTTTCCTTGGTGTTGGCCTAGCTTTTGCTTTTCGTTCTCTTGTCGTATTAGGTCTACCAAATCTGCGCCGCTTACCACGTGAGCGTTTGGGTCGGCAGTGCTGACGGCGGCCACCGTAGGTGTGATCTTCTCAGGTGGGATTAAAATTATTGTTCGTTCTTCTTTTTCCCGAGCTTTAATTGTTGGAAGGTCTGCCGTCTTGCGGGACAGGGCATCGGCGGCTATATTGTCTTTGCCGCGGCGGTACTGAAACGTAATGTTGAAGTTGGCCAGGAAATTTGCCCAACGCACCTGTCGAGTCGAAAGGAGTCGTTTTGTGGAATAGTAAACTAAAGTTTGGTGGTCTGTAACCACGAAAAAGCTTGTCCCTAACAATTCTGGTTTGTAATGTTTCAGCGTTTGAACCACTGCCAGCAGCTCTCGGTCTTGGATCGGGTATGCGCGTTCTGCTGGGGTTATCGTTTTTGAGAAATATCCCACAGGCTTCCATTCTCCACCCGGTTGCTGTTGCCAGATTGCTCCGCCGGTCGCGTTGCGTGAGGCGTCGGTTTCTACCTTAGTCGGTCGGCCTGGGGTAAAAAATGCCATAACCGGTGCATCGCAGGCTAAACGTTTCATTTCCTCAAATGCTCGCCTCTGTTCGGGGCCCATAGCGAATTTGGCGTCTTTCTTCAACAGTCGGTTCAACGGCTCAGCGACGCTGCTGGCATGGTGGCAAAACATTCGAATGTAATTGCACAATCCCAAAAAGGAACGCACGGCTGTTTTGGACGTGAGGTCTTCGAACTTCCAATCGCTAATTGCCTGCAGTTTGTCTGGATCGATACGGATGCCCAGACCTGCGTCCATAACGATGCCAAGATAATCGACCGTGGTAACGTTGAATCGAGACTTTTTAATATCTCCCTGGAGGTCGACTCGGCTTAATCGGTAAATAACCTCTTCTACTTGGTCCCAATGTTCTTCTTCGTTTCCGTCGGAATAAACCAAAACATCGTCGGCGTATGCGCTGGCGAACAAGTCCAAAAGTTCATTTAGCTGAGCGTTGATAAATGACTGCCACCAAGCTGGGCCGACCTTTAGCCCAAAGGGAAGCACCTTCCATTGAAAGGTGCCCTGTCGGGTGCGAAAAGCAGTGAGGTACTCTGAGCCAACCGCCATACGTAACCGGTTAAAAGCTCGAATAATGTCGATTTTTGTAAACCTCTTTGCATTGCGACAATTAAAAATAGTTCCGTTGACATCCGGGGCTGGTACGAATCGATCTTTTAAAAACTGGTTGATCCATCGGTAGTCGGTGCAAAAACGGCGTTCTTTGGAGTGTGGTTTAGGTACGAACAGGACAGGCGCTGGGTCGGCCTGCATACAGGGTTCGATAAACCCAATGCGCAGCAGCTCGTCGACTGTTTCCTTTTCGAGCGGCAGGAATTCCACAGGTGTCCTGTACGTCGGAGGCGATCCTGTTTTCGGCTTGTCTAGCTCCAAAATTACATCGTGCCCTGGGCGATGTGGAGGCAGGTTGGTGGAAGCTACTTTCGAAAAGAATCCCTCCAGGTGAGCGAGTCGGGATGGCAGTTTGCTTCGGACCAGTTCGACATGGTCGGGGTCTTCATCTTCCGGGAACGGGATTGGTTCTCCCTTGTTGGTTTTCCATTGGTACGAACGGCCGACGGCAGATAGGCTGATGGCGGGTTTTTCGGGTCCAATTTCTAACGTGATGGGCTGCGTGGGTATTGGGCACGATTTCCATCGCTTTTGTCGGGGGTCGGTGTCCAGTTTGTGTTAAAGGGCGGCTATATTTACAACGTCTCGGTCCTCACCCAAGACGACCGGAATCGTTGGTCTGGGTTTTAAAAAGGTTGTTTGGCGCCACGGTCGTCGAAGTATTTGCACCCTTTTGGTTTCCCGTTCGAATGCTCGGTCGCGCCGCTCTGCATCGGTTTGTGCAACCGGATCGGGCTTGTCCAACATGTTCGGAAGTCTAATGGCTGGCGAGAATTTTGCCAGCGACGGTGTCCTTTCAGGCCATGCGAACGTTTGCGTTTTCGGGTGGATCCAAACATCCTGTTCAACTAGCCAATCCTGCCCAATAAACATATTATATCCACTTTCCGTCACGTAAAACATTTGGTTGCTGAACCGGCGTCCATCGATTTCCAAGGTCGCTTTTAGTTTGTGCGTAATGCGTCCTGCGTCCTGTTTGCGGTAATCCGACAAAAGTAGCGGGGTTTTTAACCTTTGAAGCCGGGCTCCTAGCCGTTCTGCGGCTTGTTCAGCGATTGCTGGGCTGATTAAAAGAGAAATATCTGCTCCGGTGTCACAAAGAGCTTTAACTGATAGTGCTACGCCATTAACCTGTATCTGAGTTCGAATGATGAAAGATTTAGGTCGTGGGTTACTACCAATCTGAGCTATCGTAGACATCTGGACCACCGAGGAGGCTTGCGGCGGTCTCACTCTTTTCCCGATTCGTCTGTGGTTTCCGAATCTAAGCTACTCGTTTGTTGTTTCGGCTTCACTGTTTTGACATCCCTTATTCTCTCTTTTTCGGGACAATCTTTGGAATTATGGCCACCCCTTCCGCACATGAAACAGGTGTTGGCATCCCAATGCGCCTTTTTCTCCTTATAAGTCAGTGAGCGACCGGCCTTAGCTATCGTGATTGGTTCCGTTCTATCCCCTTGATAATCTTTGGGTTTGTAGCGCGAACGGACTTTCGTCGAAACTGTTTTCTGCCTGCTCCGGGTCTCGTTCTTCGTGCTGGTTTTGTCGGTGCTCTCTCGGTCTTTGCGCCTTTCTTGTGCCAGTTGGTTGCTGTAAACGGCTTTGGTAACGTACTGGCAAAACGTCTCGTAGTCTATGTCGATGTTCTCACTATCGTGCAGCAAACGGTGATCGAGGTCGGCGGGTATATATCCCCACAAGGTTTGCTTCCAGTCTTCTTCCCGAACCTTTGCTTGCTGGGCTAGTGAATTAAACGTGGCAATAAACTCGTGGATATCTTGGCCCTTGCCTAGCTCAAACTCGTGTTTCTTAAGGGCTTCTCTGGCAGCTATGGACTGGTTGGGGTCGTGGTACATGGATTCTAGGATTTGGATTATTTCGGCTGCTGATGAAAAGGGGCGTGTAACTGAAACGTAACGAGTAATTATTGCTTTCTCGGCTTTGTCCTCGAGCAAATTCATCAGGTAACGCATCCGACTTTTCTCAGTCCTAAAAATGGCGACATCTTCTTCGAATTTGTCGGCCACCTTTATCAGCCAGCTATCAAATTGCGTCTTGTCTCCTGCGAACTTTGGGGGTGAATCGGCTCTGGCTTTTGCTTTGTTATTGTAAGCAGGGTTAATGCCGCCTGTTCCTTGGAACTCGGTAAAGGCTGGCCAAGCGGCCATCCCTTTTGCTTTGAAACTCGTTCCGCCGAATGCACTTTCCACTGATGGCTCTCGGTGCCTTAATTCTCTGTAGGGCCTGGGGCTGGGTGTGTCGTTTCTCAACGCGTTTCTTAGCCTAAGTATTTCCGCTTCTAGCCTAGCGATCTCGCTGGCTGGGTCGTTTGCGTCGCCCATCATTCTGGGGTTGTTTTCTTGTGCGTTCACGTTGAGCTCCGGGGACCGCGAAGAAGATGCAACTTCGATTTCGTCCTCGACACTGGACTTGGTGCCTGGGCGAAAGTTTGTTTCGCTTTCTGATCGGGTCGGGTCGTCGATGGGGCGGTCTGTTTGCTCCGTCTAGTTCGTAATTAATCTTTGTGATTTCCTGCTCGCAGGTGGGTGGTCCTTCAGCCTGGGCATAGGTCGGATCGGTCGTGGTCGGGGACTGGAATTGCCGTTCCTGTCGAACTCCGGTCGGGTCGGGTCTGTCGGGTGCGGATTTATTTTCGTCGCTCGCCAGCGGCGTAAAGATAGGTTGTTGCGCCTTATTTGTTAATCGCTAGGCCAGCGATTCTTTAGAGAGTAGAATTGTGTCACGGCCAGGGTAAATATAGCACGGAAGCTAGTCTATTGGCGCCTATCGACGAAGATTCTACTCTGAGGAGAGGAAAGGAAACAAACAAAGTTCTGAGCTTGACGCGATGTCGATAAAGGTATTACCCTGGTGGGTCGTTGGTCCAGGGTCAGGGTTAGGGTCTGGTAATCTCATGGTCCAAATGTTACATAACCGGGGTTAGACGATATGGCGGGGGTTTGCTTAAATGTTTCGGCCTTTGCAAAACGTTGGACTGGGATTACCATTAAAAGTGCACGTGGCGATAAGCGGCCGACGAATATCAGCGGTCGAATATCGCAAATTGTCGTCCAACACTGTGGCGCGAGCCCAGCCGCGGAAAAGAAAATAAACGCGTGGGAGCGTTACTATTGGTAAATGCTGGCTTTGTCGCTTATGGTCAAGGTGGGACGGCCTGCAGGTGAGGCTTTGTCGGCGTATTGGGATTTATTGGTGCGCGATATGCTTATTACCACGGATTTGTCGCCGCGGTTCGATATTTATTATAGTAATATTATATTATAATAATACTGTACTTGGTCTAACGATGCGTAAAATGTACTTAAGGACTTATTAGCAGTTCCGGTCATGGATAAAAATTGGTATTGTGGCCGGGTTATGTCGTCCGTCGTGAAACTGTTTATATTTAATATATATATTATAAGAATGATTTTGGTGTTTCTTTAAAATATTCCACGACGCCCAGCCATAGCCGTTGGGTGCTTAAAAAACTCACAAATATATAATATATTAGCTAAAAATCCGTCCCCCGATGCATTTTTAACCGTAACCTTATGTGGGCGTTGCATGCCGTCGATTGTCGTACAACCCGTAAATGCCTTCATCGACCTTTGTGACCTCAGGCAAATTCGAGTTTGGACATTCACGTCATTGTGGCCTTAGGCAAAAATGGCGGGTTTTCGGGGAAGGACGTGCGCGCCAAATAGCCGATTGCGGACGCGATCGGGTAGCGCGATTTGCGGGCCCTGTTATGTTTTGGTACGACGCGCTTTTTATTTAATCCCATTCCCCGTCATCCCTCCCGTGCCTTTCGACTCACTTTCCACCTTTCCACCACTTTTCCCGACATTATTTGTCCCTACATTTTCCTTCGCTTTGCGCCAATCCATCGGCATTCCCAATAATATATCGACCTGGTGGCCTTTGGCTTTTTTCAATTCTTTTATTGCTTTAAACGATGTACTTTTCACGGCGAGTTTGGACCGGCCGCCATTTCTGCACTCCTGGTATCACGCCCGCCGTCCCGAGTTTGCACGATTTCCCTTGCTTGTTTTTCTCAAAAACCTTGGGTTTATAACGATGGAATTATAAGTTTCACTGCAAATTCCACGATTTCACCGCCTGGCGGTGAACGGATGTTTCCCTCGCCCTTTTTATTATTATCTTTGCGGCAACAATACCCTACCCTAACCCTGGGACTGTTTTTTGCACCTGGGTGCAACGTTTTTTGCCCCCGGGTGCAACAGAGGTTTCTTGCCCCCGGGTGCAACAGATGTTTCTTGCCCCCGGGTGCAACAGAGGTTTTTTGCCCCCGGGTGCAACAGAGGTTTCTTGCCCCCGGGTGCAACAAATGTTTCTTACCCCCGGGTGCAACAAATATTTCTTGCCCCCGGGTGCAACAGCAGTTTCTTGCCCCCGGGTGCAACAAAAAGTTCATGCCCCCTGGTGCAATTAGTCTCATACCCCCGGATGCAATCAATCTCATGCCCCCGGGTGCAACAGCGGTTTCTTACCCCCGGGTGCAACAAATATTTCTTGCCCCCGGGTGCAACAGCAGTTTCTTGCCCCCGGGTGCAACAAAAAGTTCATGCCCCCTGGTGCAATTAGTCTCATACCCCCGGATGCAATCAATCTCATGCCCCCGGGTGCAACAGCGGTTTCTTGCCCCCGGGTGCAACAAATATTTGCAGCTGGGCTTTGCTATCCTTTCTCCCTTTTTCCTCACCTCACCTCCCTCCTCCTCCTTCTTTACCCTGTTCCCATTTTCCTACCAGCTGCCTGCCTTGCCTGCCTTTACCAACCCGTTTTGTGCTTTGCTGTAATTATTATAATCGTAACTTATAAATCGTAAATCGTAAATCGTAAATCGTAAATCGTAAATCGTAAATCGCAAATTGTAAATCGCTGTAAACTGCCTTGGGATGCGATGATGCCTTGGGTGCGATAATCTATCTGGCCTTAGCTGCTGCTGTTGCCTTTTTTTGTTTGCCTGCCTGCCTACCTACCTGTTCGCCTTTTCGCCTTCTTCCCAATTCTTTCTAATTTTTTTCCCCCCAACCTGGCCCTAACCCGACCCCCAGGTGCGGGAAACGCCCCCTACTAGGGTGCAACTCGAAAATTGCATTCTGGTTATTGGGCACCAGATTTTCGTTACACCTATATAAACGGTAAAGACAATTTGTGGCGCATTTTGGGTTTTTTTATAACGTGGTTCATCAGGACCCCGGACATATCAGGACCCCGGACATTTTTCAACCCAGTTTCATCCTTTATTTTCCACACGTGTTCTTTCCCCCAACAGTAATGGAATCATCAAATTGCGAAGCGCGAATCATTCTTGCTCTAAATGAGCTCCGATCAAGCAAAAAGAAAAGCATACGAAAGGTTGCATTAATATATAATGTCCCAAAATCGACACTACACGACAGAATAAACGGCATCGCTTCTTTGGCCAATCGTCGGCCAGGCAACCAAAAGCTAACGGAAAGGGAAGAGGAAGTAATTGTCCAGTATATACTGGACCTGGATTCCCGAGGGTTTCCAGCCCAGATCGCTGATGTGGCCGCAATGGCCGATCATCTTCTCGCTGCGCGGGACGCGCGACCGGTCGGCAAGCAATGGGCTTATCGCTTCGTACAACGACGCACAGAATTAAAAACGCGTTTTTCTCGCGCTTACGATTTCCAAAGAGCTCTTTGCGAAGATCCTGACGCGTTAAACGCGTGGTTTCAATTGGTGGCCAATATGAGGGCCAAATATGGCATCCAAGACTGCGACATGTACAACTTCGACGAAACCGGCTTTATGATGGGCCAGATTTGCGCTGGAATGGTCGTAACTGGGTCCGAAAGACGCGGAAGAAGGAAAAAAGTACAGCCTGGCAATCGAGAATGGGCGACTGCAATTTGTTGCATCAGTGGCGACGGTTACGATATACCCCCGTATATCATCGTCAAAGGCTTTTACCATTTGTCCAATTGGTATACAGAAGGCGGTCTTCCGGACACGTGGCGCCTCAAACCCACCGTTAATGGATGGACCGACAACGAGACTGGCCTCGACTGGGTTCAGCATTTCGACAACCATACAAAATCGCGGACAAAAGGCGTATATCGGATGTTAGTGCTCGATGGGCACGGCAGTCATCGATCCCCTGAATTCGAGGGCTATTGCAAAGATCACAATATTATTCCACTTTACCTGCCTGCTCATTCATCTCATTTAACCCAGCCACTTGATGTCGGAGTGTTTAACGTCCTTAAGCGGGCGTACGGTCAAAAAATTAACGACTTTATCCGGGCCCACATCACTAACATCAGCAAAGTCGACTTCTTTTTGGCTTTTGCAGCGGCTTACAAAAAGTCAATGACAAAAGAAAATATGGCCGGGGGTTTTCGAGGGGCGGGAATTATCCCCCATAGCCCGGAAATGGTCATATCTAAGCTGGATGTTAGGCTACGGACGCCGTCACCTAAAGAGCTTGATTTTTCCAGCACCGAAACCTGGGTTTCTCAAACACCGCACAACCCGACAGAAGCCGTTAATCAATCTACCCTTGTTAAAAGTCGAATCAACTGTCATCAGGGAAGCTCGCCAACGCCTATTTTTAATGCTGTAAAGCAGCTAGCAAAAGGGTTGGAGTCGATTGCTCATCGAACCACACTTTTGGAAGCGGAGAACCACAGCCTTCGGAAGGCCAACGAAGCGCTTAGCAAGCGGCGCAGGGCTCAAAAAACACGTATCCGCGAAGGAGGGTCATTTACCATACAAGAGGGTCAGAATTTGCTTCAATCAAATGGTGCCGATGGTCTAATATACGAAAAGAAAGATGAAAATGGGGAGGGGAGTAGTGCGCAGCCGGCGACTAAACGACGTTGCGGCAACTGCGGTAAACCTGGACATAATGCACGCACCTGTCAGGAGGATGCAGAAATGTCTGATGTACATATATCCGATTGCATTGAGGTAAATTGAACAACGCTGGCGTTGCAATTGAAATTGGAAGTAGTATTGTGCAGGAAAAGTGTCCGGGGTCCTGATATGTCCGGGGTCCTGATGAACCACGTTATTTGGTTTTATTTTTTTATTATTACTCTTCCTCGCAGTCGTTTCGCCCCACCCCCCAGCAGGCGTTCGTCGTTGTAATTGCAAGTCCTCGAATCTGCCCGGCCCTTCCGTGCTGCCCTTTGCTTTACAGCCATCAAGTTCTCGCACGAGCGTCCGTAGCATTGGGAGGGAGGCTGCCATGATAGTGAAGGTAATTTCTGTTGAACTAAGGATGAGGAGGTTTGCCCCTTCATCTTGGGCGTGTGAATCTGTGTTAGATCCATTGAGACGAGATAATATAATCTTGTCCAGAATTAAATATTCTTTCAAAGTAGAAAAGCCCTTCCTATAAGTGAGGTCTATTTACTTACAGGAAAAATCGCTACTGGCCATCAAAGTGAGGAGAGGGACTTTAATAAAAGCCGTGATTGCAGCGCTTAGATTTGTTTGTCTGGTCAGCGTCACCTGCCTGCCTGCCTGCCTGCGAGGCTGAGACAATGAAGAGAAGATGGGCAAGGGAGCGCAAGTCTTACAATACACCCATGCTCATGACCAAGGCAATGCCAATACGCTCAGTCTTTCTGATCTGGAGACTGCTCACCACGAACCACGATGCGATGGCAAGAGACAGATCGATGAAGCCAGAGTATGCTGTGGCGCACTCAAAAGCTGTTAGAGCAAGCAAAGGCCAGCCCAAGAGTATCGGACGCGAAAAGGATTGATTGAGAGTGGGGATCGCACCGGTGCTGGCCATGGCCATCCCAAGATTGACCCTGGACGGTAGGCAAGTGCCTGCAGGCAAGCGGTGCCAAGCCTTCTCCAGAGGCTGGCACTGCAACCACTGTAACAAGATGGTGGCAATGTGGCAGAGGTTCATGGACACGGCTGCGATGCACAGCGCTGCGGTGAGCTGTGGCCCGGTCGAAATACGCACCAGGGTGAGAATAAAGGAGGTCTTGCTGCCCGTAGTAGCGAGTATCATCATGGTGCCGGCGACAAGTCCGCCGAGGCCGACGCGGTAGGTCTGTTTGGCGTCAAGGTACTTCCCCGGCATACCAAAGCCGTTGGCGATCATAACGCTGATTTGCACCACAGAGGCCAGCTGGCAGGTCTTTGTCGTTTCCCAATAGGAAAAAGAAAACAGTGTCAGTAGCACACGGCATTAATAGCGGCATTCGCGGAAGCAAATGTTGCCACAACGGACGGGATAGAGGTTATTATCAGAGTCAGGATACCCACCCATGCAAACACGAGAACATAGTCGTCCCACCAAAACCCCCGACGCGGACGGCGGCCTTTGCTGTACAGACGAAGCAAGAGGAAAACGGTGGCTAGAACAAAAAGGCACCAAATTGCAATGTTTGTTTTCAGCCCGTTGTTCGCAATATTCGGAACCCCGTCTGGCCCCGGACCAGAGTTGTCGCCGGCCATCGTATACTTGCACGGCGAGAACAAAGGTTACAACAGGCTGACAGGAAACCTTTGTCTTGGTTTTGGTGTTGCCGTAATTCCGAGATGGCAGACGTATTTATTTTTTTTCGTGTCAGGACAAACATCGGGGCGGCCGAGGTGACGCGTCGAAGCTCAAAGGATGGAGAAACGGAGCCCTGGGCACGGCTTCCCCCGTGGGGGCCCAAGTGTTGACATGTTTACCGCCAAGGTCGATTGCAGGAGTTGACGGTTGTGTTAGGGCAATTTTTATCCGCAGCTATCTCGCACTAATACTTTATTCGGCGCGAGCCTAAGCCGTAGGGCGTCCAAGACCTCGATGGCTGACGAACTAGAGAGAGGGGGGAACGGCCACCATCGATGCTTTACCATGCAGGCCAAAGCCGCAGAAATGTGCGTACCATGGCGTGACTACCGCCACAACGCAATCCTAATTGCATCCTGCCCTTCCGCCTCCCGATGATGGGAAGCCATACAATATCGACTTATGCAAATGAGCCAACAGACTTGCGCAACCAATGAATTGCACCCTGCGCAGCTGCCACCTACAGATAAGCACAGATCTTGGTCTCGCGTATCTGTCTCTCCCTAGTCGGGTCGCTGTCTTGGACGCGACCGCATTCCCAATTAACCGCTCTGGTACGGCAAATTCACCTTTTGCCATCCACGAAACGATTCGAACCCTCGATGTGGTTGCAGCGGCAAGGAGCTTTTTTTCAACAATCCAGTTTTTTCTCAAAATATATTACTAAACATTTGCGTACCTTGGGGTTCTTGATAATAATCTTCGGTTTTACTTGATACGGTTGATTTTCAAATTTAATATATATTTAATCAAATACTAATTCAGCGCGGAAGGGTTTTGCGGATTTGATTATTAACTCTTATCCACAAGGGCAAATTATATTACTAATTGCAAAGTAAATATAATATCTACTACTAAATATAATTACGTTTAGTATTATTAATATATTAAACTAGTAATAAAGAGGTTATAGGGCCGAATTTTATATAAATATAAATAGCGCGGTTACATTAGAAATTAAAATTTTAACATTTGACGGTTTGCGCCACGTTTTATTAATAATCGGGCCGTAACCGAGTAATTATAATTAAATATATTATAATAATAGATAATATTTCAAATTATTGCGCATAAAAGCTCTTATTGTTTGTAGAGTATTTAAATAATAAACTGCGGTAATATTCCTGGGTTGGTTAAAATATAACTATATTTAGTAAAAACTTAAATTACAAGGTTTAATATTTATTTCATATTAAAATAATAAGAATATTAAAATAATATTAAGCTGGGGTAAAATTAGTAATTTAATTATTTCTAATATTATGAGAAAATGCTAGTTTTATATTTAAACCACGTATTGCTCACCTACTTGTATATACTTCCAGCACTTTGTATTTTGGATAAATTATCCAAAATTTATTCCAACCACGCAACCTTGCTATCTCTTCTCGCTATTTATCGAAAATTAAAATGGTTCAATTGAAATCTTTCTTAACCCTTTTAGCTGCCAGCAGCGCAGCCGCCGAATCTGCCCCACGATATACTGGTCCTGGTAGTAGAACTTGCAAAATATTTTATATTTTTGTATCAGGCCAACTACCTTGGACTTCATTCGAGATATTAGCCCCCTCCGCCTGCCAAGATTTAGGTGGCAGTTTAAAAGAAATTAATCCCAACCTGCAACATATTGTTTGCAAAAAACGTCCCGTATACTACACCTAGGACGGTGTTACGATCAAGGTATCGGGTAACCTGTTCTTATGGTAAAGTACAGTGGGTTGAAGCAACTGAGCGTCTGTCTGGGTAACTGGGGTTCTCAACGACTGGGGGTGAAGTTATGATCGTTCTCAAGTAAGTATTGAGGTTAACTAGAGTTTGATTGCTGCTAAGCAATCCTAGAATCGAATCTATCTACATGGTAATGAGCGTGCCTTATATAGACTATGTCCCTCGACGTGATATGCTTGATATGTTCCATAGCCGACATATCACTTGTTCTGCTATGATTGATATGCGACATATCAATCATATCCCTCTCTTGGCAATCACGTGATGTCACGTGTCTTTTCCCCTTATGTAATCCTTTCCCGCCGGTCGGTGATTCTTTTTGGCGAATGTCGTCAGGAGGGGTGTGACCCCACCTGGCCTCCTTGGTGCTGGCCCAACTTGTTTGGTCGTAACAGACGGGCCAGATTACAATGGGAAATTTCCAAACAAGCTACTCTTGCAACTAAAAAAGAGGGAAAAATTTTTTTATATGGAAAACTGCAATTATATTTAGAGTATGAGATATATCCAGTAAACCTGCCGCTCATTCTGAAATTATATTTGTTACTTAGATTGTAATAATAGTAGAGACTACGTCTTTGCTTCGCTCTACGGTAACTCGCAAACGTGCTCTTTCATTGGTGGAATTTCATTTGCTATCAATCAGCCCAGACTAGGTATCCAGGAGTACGGAGCCTTCAAACCTGCAAAATAGCCCCTGGACCGGCAGGTGGTCAAGTCCGGTACTCATGAATTTAGCCGTGACACTAAACGACGACCTTGAGGCTCCAGCAAGTCAATTGCCGCACGCGTCGGACATGGTGTGCAACCCCAGTTTACAGCTCTTAATTTTGCGTGTCTTATTAATCTATCTCACTTGGCTTCTATCTTGCTTGCACGATAACCCGATCATCTGACATGGGGTATTGGTGTTTATTACCCGCACTAGACCTCCTCATATCTTCCTATCCTCCGATCCTCCGACGGCTCCACAGAGTAGTGCAAACCCACGGCATGAACCAATCTTGTCGCAGTACCCCATATTAAGCCAAGCCGATATCAGGCCAAGCTATACAGTTAACTTCGTGGGTCGTTCCCGTTGGGCCGGTTTGGCGACCAATTCTAAGCCGCAAAGGGTAAATCAACACGGAGCACCCCCGATTGGCCTATGGTAATTTGCAGTGAATTTAGCAGTCATTACGACGTGTTGTGTTGGACATAAATCCAGCCAAGATGGAAACAATATACTAAATGCCACCCTTGATAACTAAAGCTGTTTCCTGTTCCTTTTTTTTTTTTTTTTTTTTTTTTTCTTTTCCCCCCTCCTTCCAACCCCCAGTCTTGCTCCATGCAGTGAACTGTGCTCAGCTTCCTCTTTTCGCAATGCGTTCCGCGTCCTTTCTACCCGCCTTCATTGGCGCACTCTTGCCCACCGCGAACGCTCAGGCATGCGGCCTCAATCAGGTGGCGCAAGCCGCTGGCTTGCAGTACTTTGGTACGGCGGTCGGTGAAGGGGCTGTGAACGAGCAACCGTACATGAACATCGTCAACAACATCAACGAGTTCGGGCAAGTTGTGCCCGAGAATGGACAAAAGTGGCAGTCGACCCAGCCCAACAGGGGTCAGTTCTCGTACACGCAGGGAGACATTGTCACCAACGTCGCCACCCGTAACAATCAGGTCCTGCGCTGCCACACTTTGGTCTGGCACAGCCAGCTGCCCGGCTGGGGTAAGTTGTTGTGTCCAAACTGGCCATTTTATATGCGACCTCGGAACTGCCACTGACCAGTCGTCACCCACCTTGCAGTATCGTCTGGCAGCTGGAACAGGCAATCCCTGGAGCAGGTCATCGTCACCCACATCAACAACGTCATGGGCCACTACCTCGGCAAATGCTATGCCTGGGATGTAGTGAATGAGGCCATTGACGACAATGGTGGCTGGCGCGACAGTGTGTTTTACCGCGTCTTTGGCACCGACTTCATTCCTCTTTCCTTCAAGGCTGCCAAGGCTGCCGACCCAAACACGAAGCTGTATGTGTTACTTCAAGTTCCTTTGTGATGTTGCGTCCCGAGTTGGACTGCCTCCTTGCCCCTTACTAACAGAGACCTAACCTCCTCTGGTTTTCCAGCTACTACAACGACTACAACCTCGAGTACAACCAGGCCAAGACGGACCGTGCTGTCGAGCTTGTCAAGATCGTCCAGGCTGCAGGCGCCCCCATCGACGCTGTCGGCCTCCAGGGCCACATGATTGTCGGCTCGACTCCGTCCCGGTCCGCCTTGACCACAATGCTTCGCCGCTTCACGGCTCTCAACGTCGACGTGTCCTACACCGAGGTCGACATCCGCCACTCCAGCCTCCCGGCCAGCTCGCAGGCTGCTGCTCAGCAGGGGGTCGACTACGCCAACATGGTAGGATCGTGCCTCGACGTCGGCCCCCGCTGCGTTGGCTTCACAGTCTGGGGATTCACCGACAAGCACTCGTGGATCCCCAGCACCTTCCCCGGCACGGGTGATGCGATGCTTTACGACGCAAACTACAACAAGAAGCCGGCTTGGTCCTCTGTCTCGAGTGTCCTGCGCGCAAAGGCCACGGGCTCCGGCTGTGGTCCGGCTACAAACTTGCCCACTACTACCGTCGCCACTACCTCTCCTCCCACCAGCTTCACCACCAGTGTTACCTCTACCACGACCACTCCTCCTCCTCAGCAGACTACTCCTCCTGTCACGAACCCCGGCACGGTGCCGCAATGGCAACAATGTGGTGGTATCAACTGGCAGGGTGGCACGGTTTGCGTGAGCCCTTTCAGGTGTGTAAAGCTGAACGATTGGTATTATCAATGTCTGGCGTGAGCGGGTTTGCTGCTGCAAATCTGTTTTTGTGGGTTGCCTCGTTGAGCAAAAAGAGCTACTCTCATATCTATCCTCCTTTAGTCTCCAAATCCCAAAATACCGCTTCAAGTACCTCTTCAAACAGAAATGACAGACTTTTATCTCTATGAAGCCGGCGCAGCAGGCTGCCAAGGACCTCCAACATCCTTGAGATCGTAGTTGTAATTCTGGTCAAAGCTGCGACCAGGCTGGAACTCGAGGGGGTACGTGGACAAGGCGTTGACAAAATCCTTGTCAAAGTTCTGGAAGCACCATTCGGTGACCATGTCGAGCCCTAGAATTTCTTGTCAGGTTTACTACAAAAAAAGAACAAGAGAGCATGGGAAAAAGAGAAAAAAAAGAAGAAAAAAAACGAATGGCATTCGCATGACAAGGTACTCACCAGCACCGGCAGCACCTCCAGTCCACAACTCGCCCTTGCCTTGACCTTCGTAGACCTTGTCCTCCACCACCCACCTCTTGTCCTGCCACTCCGCTCCAGGGTACAGCTGCTTGCCAAACTCAATGGCTACCCTGTTGGTGGTGACCTTCAACCCGGTCAGGTCGACAGCCGATGCCAGCCAAAGAGTGCCGACGCACGTCGTCATCCACACTCGCGTCTTGGGCCAAGCCTCGCGGATGAACTTTTTCGAGGCCTCGCTCTGCGACTCGAACCCGTTGCCGCCGATCAGCACCAGGTCCAGGTCGCGCGGGCAATCGTCATATGTCACGTTGGGGAGGTACTTGAACGAAGGCGTGACCTCGGTCGGGGCGAGGGTCTCGGCGAGGTAAAAGATCTCCAGGTCTATTGCGGATTCTAGAAAGCGGGCAATGCCTGGGTTCAGTCCTTGCGCCGCGCTGACATATTTGCGTGACAGGTTGCCGATTAGGTCGATGCCCATGATGTCGGATATTTGAACACCCTCAAGGAGGACGCCCATGCGAAAAGGCTTGCTTGGGGTTTGGGTGGACATGTTCAAGATGAATTTGTAAATGCGTGGTCTGGAATTGATCGTATGGTTTGGTTTGCTGTGTAAATCTTCATCCTCCTTACTGAAAACCCGAGAAGTGCATTCATTCTATTTATACCATTCATCTTTCCTACGAAAATCGGTTGAAATTTGCACAACCCGTCTTCCCTCGGAATTAACCAAGGCGCTAGAGTGCTCTTGCTCGTTCAAGTTTCGCCTTTATTGTGCTATTCTACCCATCTAGGCCGCCCTGGCAGCGAATTGGTAAGCCCCTCCACGTTAAACGCCGAAAGCTGTCGGGACTTACAGCCAACCCCTGTAAGAAAAGCATTGCCCGAATTTCTTTTAATATAGACATGAGCCGATGGAGTTCCTGCTATTCAACGTACAAATAGCTATAATTATATAGGGAATCCCTACTTGAACCCTCTGTTGTGCAGGTATTTTGTAATAGGCAGGCAGGTAGGTAGGGCAAGGACAGCAAAAATGCAAAAATGCACTGACCGGAAATCGAATCCGGGGCCAAAGCATTATCCTGATCGGGGACCAAGCCACTTTCATGGGAAGCTTCGATGTTACCATTACACCATCAGTGCTTGCTTCAGTGCCATTTCTTTATCACTATATCGGGTGGTTTACAGATGCCTGTCGATAAAATCCCGGCTACGAACTTGCTATGTTGGCTGTGGGTTTTCCTGTTTGTTATGTTGAAAGACATAACACGACTTTATTTCATCCTCTCTACCGGCCTATTCCCCACGTTGCGAGTCATATTCAGCTACACTGGGTAGGTACCTACCTAGGTATGTAGGTAGACCTATTCATTCTGAGTGATCGCATCTAGCTAGAACTAGTTAGGCGTTATCGGCATTGGCTCCACCCAAGCGTCCTCGGGAACCGCACCCCACCACTCATAACCCCAATTCCAGCCAGCCTACTGAAGCTGCGCCGCCGAGCTGCATTTACGAAGCAAGCCTGGTCTACAACCGCATGCAAAGCTTTCGGCTGACCTTGCGAATCGCGTCCAACTTTGGCAATTGGCCGTTGGAAATCACGATGACTCATATGGGATTCTGCCTGCGATGAACGCAAGGCCATTCCAGCGGTGCGTTTGCAGCATTGCATTGCAAATACCCGCCACAGGCAGCAGCAAGCATGTTGCGTAGGCCATCGCATTTTGATCTTGCTTAAAACGACTGCGCCCAGCTAGGTGAGCGTCTATTCTCGGTGCATTGTTTGCTCGCGCCAGATAGACAAGGAAACTTACCATCAAGACACCATGGCTGATGTTCACAGCTGCAAGTACCACGTTCGCGACCTGGCGACACGATCCGTCACTCTATTCCCGACCCAGGCGCAGGTGATTCGAGACGTCAAAAATGTGCAGCTCAAGGTACCGTCCTATCCAAACACTGCTGCTGATCATACTCCTTGAAGTTTTTAACTAAGACGGATTCTTCCGATACAGCCAGGCACGAATCAGATCACCATCGTGGGTCTGTCCCCGACCGTCGACGAAGACACGATCAAAGTGGAGGGCACTGGTTCAGCCATTATCACCGACATCTCAATCAAGCTTCTCCCCAACCGCGACATCTACGAAGACATCTTTCCCGATGACGATGACGATTCCGACAAGGATGATACCGACTCTGAAGATGAGAAGCCGGCGGCAAGCGCAAGGTACAAAGACGCCGAGGCAAAGCTACAAACCCTGCAAAAGCAACAGGAAACCGTCCTAGCAGACGAACAAATTGTCAGGGACTTGCAGGATAGTGCAGCAATTCGACTTCAATTTCTCGATTCCTGGGGCAAGTCGCTGAACTGTCATCACTGTCCCGACATCGATCAGGCTCTGCAAACATACAAGCAAGAGCGGGCAAATGTGGCATTGGAGTCCAGGGATGCGTCGGCTCGGCGGCGAGAAATACAAGCTCTCCATGAACACCTACGCCTGGAACAGTCACGCCTGCAAGATATTATGAACAAAGAGCGGGCCAAGACATTCAAGGAGTACAGCAGGCAGCGCAAGGCTAGAGACCAGAAAAAACTCAAACAGATCCAGTTGAATCATGAGAAGGAGGTCGAAAAAGAACGCCAGCGGGCGGAGCGCATGCTCTTCTGGCCCAAAAACTGCTATGCGGTTCTTGTCACGCTGGAGGTCGTGGGCGTCACCCCCGCCTCGTCGAGACGGGGCTCATTGGCTGGCGACACTGTGCCCGTCGCACACAGCAAGACCAGTGGCGAGTTGGAAGGTGCCATGCAAGAGACGAACTGCAGTCTGTCATTGTCCTACCTAACCTCATGGGCCTATTGGACTCCATCTTACGACCTAGCGTTTTCGACAGCTTCCAACTCGGGCACGCTATTCTTTGACGCGCAGGTCACCAACCAAACTTCTGAGACGTGGGAAAACTGCAAGGTGGTGCTTTCTACCAGCCGCATTGCTGTGTCTGGTGTCGGTAGCGACATACCCGAACTCAAGCCCTGGAGCATCCGACTTGCCCCCAAGACCAAAAAGTGGGATGACGCACTTGAGAGCCGAGAAGAAATCAAGTTTCGTCAAACGATTGGACAAAAGCCTATTGCGCACGCAAAATCAGATCGCAATAAGCTGTTTGGGGAGAAGAGAGTGTCGACTGCTTACGAAGGAGTTTGCGAAGAAACGAATAACGAAGAAGAAGACAAAGAAGAGGAGGAGGAAGAAAAATATGAGTGTTACAACGGAGCCATGTCTTATGACGCCGCTCGCGAACTCGAAGAGGAGCCCCGTCCGCCGCCAACCTTGGAGTTTCAACAGGCCTCGTTTGACGAGGCCGGTCTCACGGCTACATACGAGCTTCCCGGGCAAAAGACTCTCGCACCGGCACCTACTGCCTCCAAGTCCCGCATTGCTACACTCGCATTTGCAAATATCGTCTTCTCTCACACGGTGGTGGCCAAGTACAAACCGGTCGCGTTTTTGCAGGCAAAGGTGCTCAACACCAGCAAGCTGACATTGCTCAAGGGGCCAGTCGGCTTGTCTCTCGACGGCAGCTTCATCGGGCGCGTCTCTCTCCCTCGTTGTGAGCCCGGCCATTCATTCATTGTGGGTCTGGGTGTCGACCCTGCCGTCACGGCTGTGTATGCCAAACCCGAAGTCAAGCGGGGCGCGTCCGGCCTCCTGGCTCGTGAAAACATCAGCGTCTACCGCCGGTGAGTCAATCTGTTCAATACGCGAGCGACCGGTTCGGGCCCCAATCCAGTCACGATATCGGTGCTCGATCAGATTCCCGTCAGCCAGGACGAACGACTACGGGTTGACGTTACCTTGCCTCGTGGGCTGGTCCCGGGCGGGAAGGGAGTTCCTGCAGGGGAAATTGTGGTTCGTGACGGCCTCAGTGAGAAGGGTGACAGGACTTGGGGCCGGGCAGTGGCTGTTCTGAGGCAAAAGGGCGAGATTGTGTGGGATGTCACACTTAACCCTGGGAAGGGTGTCGAGTTGTTGCTCGAATATGAAGTGGCTTGTCCTTCAGGTGAGCATGTGGAGCAGGAGTGGAGTGGCCATCGTCCCACCAACCGGAGCTTATTTGACTAAATAGCCCCGGCTGCATAAAACGCACAGTGCCTTTGACTTTACGGTACAAAGTCACCAACACTTTCCCCACCTGTCCCATTTGCGCTAGTCTGGTGCTTTGAGCCACTTGATGGTCAATTGGCAGACTCGAGAATTTACAATATTGCTACTACTGTCGACGTCTATTCTTCTTATCACATAGAGAATTAATAACATCCTTGCAAAATCGGCATGCCTTTTTTTTTCTTAACTTACAAACATGCACTGCAGTGGAATTAGGTGGCAAGCCATTTCATCAACTTTATTCATAGTGTTCCTATGTAAAGGATCCCCCAAACACCCCAAGTATGCTTGATGCCTCTGAACGCATGCAAGTAAGAATGTGAAAGAAAACTCGGCCTGTTCGCCAATGCACTATCCTATAGTAGGCAATCTGACAGACCTGGACGCCACCATCTCAGGGTCTGGACGTCCTGAACGCAACCCGAACGTGCGTCCATGATGGAAGCGAGTAAAAATGTATGCATGTAGGTAGGTATATTCCAACTCCCTCCCATCAAGAAACTAGATTCTCTTCTTCCTTTTTTGGTGGCTTCCCTTACTCCTTCGGCTTGGGGGTGAAGCGGACGAAGCTCCTCTCGATCCTGCCGCCGAGGTTCTTGGCCATCTTCTCGAGGGGCAGGCGGTTGTCGATGCGCTTGACGGTACGCTCGACGGGCGGCTTGACACGCTGCATGCCCCGCTCGGCGGCCGGGGTGAAGAAGCCGATGTTGCGCTCCCAGCGGGGGGCCCAGCGGACGGTCTGAGAGGCCAGGCGCTCCTCGGCGCCGGGGAGGACCATGTAGAGAGGGGCAAAGACGGACACGCCTGCAGCGCCGAAGCAGAGGACCTCGGAGGTGCGGGCTGTGGGGATGCGAACGGGCATTTTGGTTGGTGTGTGTGTGTGTGTCTTGTGTCTGTCTATGGTCAGTGATAGGCAAGGTCGAAGAAAGTGGTGATGCCAATGAAAAGGAGAAAAAAAGAGTCTTTCGTAGGTGAAGGAAGGCCAAGGTAGGGGGGAGGTGTTGGTTGCGTTTGAAACAAACGGCCAGCATAACAAGATTCACTGGGCAGCCTAGGGACCTAAGCTCGACCAACGGTCTGCTAGGTCTTCCAAGACAACTGTAGAGGGTGGAATTACGTGAAGGACAACTGGAGTCTGGATTGGGCTAGTTTCGTTATGGATGGAAAAGATGCCAACTCACATTCTTTGTTTGATTGGAGGCGTGATCTGATGTGAAATGTCGGCTGATGGAATTGATTAATCACGGCTGAGTAGAAATGTGTCTGTCTGGCAGGTTGGGGAGGATGGAGGGTACGATGTGTGACAAGAGGATGGGCATTCCTTTTATGGGAGAGGAGGAAGGAAGGGCCGCTTGTGCTTTGGCAGCTGGCTGGTCACCTCCCCTCGTCCATCCAAAGCCAAGGTACCTTAGGTTCGGAGGTACGAAATTATTGGATGTCAGGGAGACGTACCCTACCGACCCTAAGGTAGCCAGGGACCTAGCTAGTATTTTTTTTTTTTTTACTCGGTACTGTACTTACTGTACGGTACGAAGCAGGTAGCTGCTTTTTGAGGGGTGGCGGGCACACGAGCAAAATGCCCAAGCCTCCTCCCCCGTCCACTTTGCTTAGCATTGATTGTTTGTTTGTCACATGTGCCTGCTCATGACGGTTTAATCTGCCAGCTGTAAAATACTATAGTAGGAGCCCCTTTCATCTACCCACCTTGGCTGCCACTGAAGATGGCGATGGACATGGAAGAACCTGAACAAAATTCAATTTATCATGGCATGCAGTGGGCACTAGCCAACCAAGCTAAACGAAAACACATTAAACGCGAGTAGGGTAATCTGGGGAGGTACGTGGTTCAGTTGAACAGGCAAGCATGGCACTCTGGGACATGCCAGAAGCAACTGGGAAGCGGGGTAAACGAGATGGAAATGAGCAGAGGCCGTCTCAGCCATGGCTCCAAGCACCAATCACGACACGCCTCATACGTCAAAAACACCCCAGATCAGCACACACCACCAATAGGTAGGTAGGTACAACGGGCGGAACTGCAGACGAGCGGGCGGTCATCCTGCGGGCCTCAGACCACCCACCCTCCCACGTACTCAACAACAACCCACATTCCGCCCGGTGCCCATTGTGTGGCAGCCAAAGGGTCTACATATAGGTGAGTGGAAAGAATTAATGTTGCACGAGTGCGACTTGTCACGCTACTACAGAAAAGATTCGAGGCTGGAATATCGTCTCTTTTTTTTTTTCTTTCTGATGTTTTCAATTCGCCATGTTGCGACATGGTTCAATGATAAGACTAAGTTTCCTCAGCTGATCACCAAGTCGGCAATTCAGCACTGGCAGTGGAGAGTCAAGGACGGCGGGACCCTTTTTCCTGCGCTAGGCCCCACTAGCCGGTTCTGTTTCCCCCTTTTCCCCAGGCTTTGGTATCCACAAAGATCCGCCCATAATCCGGGGGAGGGGCGGCCTCCCGCCCTGCAGTGGGCACGATCCCGCTTCGCGTGACTTGACTCTCCACTGGATGGGGACAAGATGTCGACGACTCGGAAAGGTCGAGGCTGGAGAATGAGACAGAGTCAATCAAGCAAAGTTTTGCGGCGATTTTTGATGTACGGAAACAATCTTGATTGATAGGAGGGTAGAAGCAGGAATTGGAAGAAGCAAGCAAAGGAGCAGCAAGGTTATGGATCGTATGACGGGTCGCCTTGATTCATGCACTACCCTGCACTTCGTAAGCCATCACGACTTGTTGCGGGGGATGTGCCTTGTTGCCTTGGTGCCTTGGTGCCTACTAACGCGGGCTGGATGTACTAGCTGCCACGGTACCTTGGCCAAATCGTACTAGCTTGTAGCCTGGTCTGCCCTCGAGCTGTGTGTCTGTCGCTGATCTGGAGGTTTTGTCAGTCCAGAACCTATCAATCCACCACCTCGCCAACGCCAGAGGCGCAAGCGAGTGTCTCATCCAAATTAGGTAGTCAACCAGCCCGTTCCTTCGCCACATGCAGGCTCTTTTTTTTTTTTTTTTTTGCTGGCACGTGCTCTTTCGCCCGTTTTGAATGCAATGAAATGCTGTGCTTGCCCATCATCAGGGTTAGGGCAGAAATGTGAGCCTTCGTCACCCACTACCTCCATGTTCCCTGAGTCACGACGAAAGAGCTATTAGAAACATGGCCTTGTGTTTCTAGACTAACATGACCTTATTGAACTTTAATGCAGGAAATTGTCGATATCGCCGCGCCCTTTGTATCTATCTGCCTTTTGCCAACCCTAAACACCTATCTACCCATGATGCCCTCCAAGCGCGCAACTATACAAGAAAGGGATTTCTCGAAAAAAAAGACAGGTTACTAGCGCTCAATGGAAATCTTGCCGCCATCCTCAAACCTAACTATGCCCCCACCAAACCTCCTCACTCTTTCCAGCACTTGCTGCGTGGGTACTCGGCGGGTCAGCTCGTCCATGTTGCGTATGTTGATAAAGACATCCAGGTCATTGGAGAGCACAGGTTTAACTTCATCGAGGGCTACTCCAATGGCCTCCCATATTGTACCCACGTCATTGCTGAACGCGCCGCCTCCAATCATGGTCAGCACAGCTTTGCGCATGCCTTCGCTCGCCGCCGCATACAAAGTCCCCTTGTATGCGGCGCGCAGCAGACTGGAACTGATCTGTGGGAAATAGTTGCCGAGGAACCTCTGGCCTTGGTAATACCCTCCGGCCACAGCCGAGGTCAAGACTTGGGTAATGAGCGGCGAGCCTTCTACATGACCATGCCAATTGGCGCCCAACACGACCTGGACGTTAGAGTGTACACCAACTTTGATTAAATCTTCCTTGTCTTGGATGGTCTTGGCGAGCTTTGGGATATTGGTTGCGTGTTCGCCAGTAAAATACCCGTTCTCCACGACGTTGGTCGACCTGTCAACCACCTCGTCAAGCAAGTTAACCTGCTGGCCGTCGGTCACTTGTACAAAGGGCCTGCCGTGCGATTCGATGCTGGTTGCCCGGTAATGTCTGAGCAAAGCGCCCGGGAATGCGCCTATGGCTGCCCGTGGACCCTGAGTATTATCCGTGAAATATTCATGCACAGGCACGAGTTGTCTCGGTCCCGTTGATTCAAGACAGTTGAATTGCGAAGCGACTTGGAAGAGTGCATCTTTTCCCGCCGTCGCCTGCAACGCACCAATGTCGGTGGCCACGGTACTCCCAACAAGTAGCCATAGACGCAAGCGAGGTACCGGCCGTCCTGGATGTTTATCTTTGGCGTCTTTTTGATGTAGACTTGCCTGGCGGCGTAAATGTTTGACTTGCAAGGTTTGGAAGCGGCCGGCCGACCACCGGTTGCTTCCCACAGTAAGCCAGTTATTGCCTCGGGCATCCGTGGTGAACAAGCCAGGATTAGCCGCCACGGACTTCTCGGCTTGGCGGACTATGTCCACGTTTGGGGGGCGTAGGGACCTCTGCGCCGCGAGCAAATGTGCACCCAAGGCCGTGCAAAGTTCATTGTCCCGATCAGGATATGGACCCAACTTGACCACCTGGTCGAGCATCAACCCTTTAGCATCATATGGCTGCTGCGGGCTTTTGCAGCGAACCAAGGACGGTGTTGCACTGCCCAAGAGCAGAAACAAACAAATTGTACTGAGAAGTGAGGTGTAGTATACCATATTGCTGAAGTAGTGGATGTTATAATCGGATTCGAATACTACACCAAAGCTAGAATTACGAGTCTGAAATACAACAGCGGATGGATCTGAAATTAGGTGCCGTACTGTTTCTATTGGAGTCTTTGGATACAGATACTTAGTGTGGACTCTCGCGTAAAGGTTTTTCAGAAAAGAACTTTTGGTACTATGCAAACAAATTAGGGAAGCATTGATTAAGGAAGAATTAATCAATGTTCAAAAATAGAAATATTTTCCAGTCGGTATTCCCGGGTCGCTATGCAAATGGCCCATCTATGAGTCGTCCATCCATGCTTGCCTAGATAGGTAGCAGCAGCCTGGAAATATAACAACCATTTATATACGGGGCAATGCTGTAATGTAAGATAATAAACAAAAAAGAGATTGCATATGCCCTTGAAATAGCCCATAATGCTTACTTTCTTCGCCGCAAATGGATGGATCAAAATATCGTAACCTACATCACAAGTAAGCCCGTTGAGGTCGTGGTTTCGGTCCGATTAGGCGTTGCAGGTTGAAAGGGGATGTTTCCTGGGAGAAAACAAAATATAATTTCCACGACTAATTGTCAAGTGTTGTCGCTTTTCAGCCGTTGAAGAACTTATCATCGGCATCTATGGCCGCATGTGCAAGTTTTGCTGGTGTGCGACATGGTGGCTGAAGCTAATTACGGTAACAGCTCGTTCCATTCCTGTTATCAATCCCATGTAGGCAGCGTCACTGGATTGAATGGGAGCCGCTTTATTTGACAGCCAAGATTCTCCCTCGCGTGGCGTTTTATCGCTCCTCGTCTAGCATTGCTAGTACGCTACTAACTCCATCAAGAGGTCTCAGCCCAAGCTGAGAAATGTATAGACAGTTGCTCTGGACCCTGAATCTACTGTTTTCGGTTCGGGGCTGAACCAAGTGCTTATCTATGGATTTCTGCCTGGTTTATTAGTACTAGTACTTGCTGTCCCAGTTCCAAATCCCGACAAGAACGGTGGCAGTTGAAAATGCTCGTGCAAGATTATTCTCATCAGCAATCGACATCTCCGTGCTGAGCTTTCGTTATAGTTTCTGTTACCAGACAGTATCAAATTATTAAGAATTGAATCCATCATGTCTACCTCGACGCCTCCTCGAGCCCCGATGCCCCCCGTCCCGTCAACCACTGTCACAGTTACAGCCACTGGCCCATCACAGGAACAACGACAGGGTGGAAAGCTTCAAGATCTCCTCCAGGGACCTGATGCTCAACAATGGCAGGCGCGTTTCAACACGACCATGGCGGACGTCGGCGGAGTTGTCAACTCCAAGGCGCCTGAGAGCGCAGAACCCTTCTCCCAAAACCTATTCGGCTGCTTCGGAGATATTGGTCTCTGCCTGCAGGGCTGCCTGATACCTTGCGTGGTGTTTGGAAAGACACACCATCGCACGCGGGAAAACGCTAGGATGGAAGGCTACCAGCCTGTCAACACCACGGTGAGTTGGGATGTTATGTCCTCTAATTTCCACTGGGATCTCTCAGGCTGGAAACTAACAAGAGAACTAAAAAAAATAAAAAAAATAGTGCCTTCTCCTCTGCGGACTGGGTTGCATCGGGCTCTCATGGATTCCAATGTCGATGCAGCGCGCCGACATACGCAGGAAGTATGGACTTCGGGGCAGCTGCCTGGGTGACATTGCACTTGCGTGCTGCTGTGGCTGCTGTGCCATAGTGCAGGAAGAGAGGGAGTCGGCCCACCGCGAGCCGCTGGACGACACGCATACCACAACCGTGGCGGGAGACAAGACACAGTACAACTCCCAGCCTGGGATGAACTATCCTACGCCCCCTCAGTGAGACGAAGGCTCAGAAAAGAGAAACAGCCAGATTGTTCAAGGGCTATCGGGGACCGGTGAAAAGGCAAGGAGAGATTATACGAGGGCCCTGAATGAGGGGACAGATGGAGGTCAAGTGGCTGTGCTGTTTGGGCTGGGTTCAACATAGTATAGTAATATCGTTTTAACTCTACTTCTTTTTTTTTAATTAATAGCACCACATCTTATACACAAAATGCCCTTTTCAGATCGCCCATTTGATGGCAATCAAGTCACTTTATTGGAAACGTTTGGTATGACCTGCCACGCCAGGGGCCACAGTGCATTGACCAACGGCGAGGGCATGCGCCATGTTTTGTTTACTATGTACACCAAACCCCGAGGAAGTCGACGGCGCTCCCATAACTTACGGTTGGTGCCGAAACGAGTTCGGATGATGGCTCGAGACTTGCCCCAGGACTCAGCGATGGGACGACTGGACGAACAGAAACTGCGGATGGGCGTTTCCGAGGGAGGACAGTTTGAGGGTGGCTGTTTGAAGCAGCAACAAAAACCAAGCTTAATCATGGTGGCATAAATGCATCTTCTTCCCTGGGTGGACTCGGAATAATCCTAGGGGTCATGATGAAACTCGTGTAACCTCCACGACGGTATGTTTGCATTGTTATACTGCGGGCTCGGTTGGCAAAACAGGCAGAGAGAGAGAGAAGCCTGTGGCTGCCTTTTTCGGAATGACTTCATAATTTACAGAATGTACCACATTTGCTAGAGGCCCATCGTCTCCCACCCTCGATCGGAGCTCCTCGTAGCAATGCAGTGTCTTCCCCAGACGAGTCTAGTCTAGTTCTCGCCTTATAATTGTGTTGTGGGTGGCTAATCACGGCAACGGCATTCACAAAATTCTCTTACCTGACCGCATGGCTAGCAGACACGCCAAGACTTTGGCGGGTTCCAAAGAGATGCCGATTGATGCCGACGGTGAGCAATATGCGAATCCGCATATACTGATCTGTTCGCATCTCTTGTGCAAATCATGATCCTGAAACGGCCCACCGCCTAATGCGGCTTGAAACGCGCAACGTTGAGTTTGGGTGGGCTTTGAGGGTTTCAATGCCAAGGGGAACCCTGCCAAGGGATCAGCCCATGGAACCCTACAAATCGGCCCATCAGTCCCACCACGTGTTGAATGATTCCCTCTGGGCGCCGTCTGTGCTAGACGGCAAATTAGATTGCTAGTTTCTAAATTCTAGAGATTTGCGCTGGGCCGCCTATTGCTGCGGGCAGATCATATGTCTGTCTTTGATCGCCTGCAGCGGGGATGTAAAGCGGGTGAATGCCAAGTCGTTTTGACGACAACTCGCGAAGATAAACAATTGGGAGACTTGGCAACCAATTCGTAGATGAAATTAAAAAGAAAAAGCTGGTTACTACATGCAAAACTTGTACTCCGATAGTCTATAGATGCGCCCAAAAGTAAATTTCCCGACCGTCGCGCTGGAAACAAATTACCAAAGCTAAAATTATCGGCCGAAAAACCTCCTCTCGCGTTTCCCTGGGACATCTAGAACTAGAACAAGACTAGACTAGACGATGGAACTAGACTAGGAATGTCGGTTTGTTTGTGCCCCACCATTGTTGCTCACCATGACCATTCCGTTGAGTCTACAACTCTGCATAAAACCAGGTCAAAATACAAAGTATAGGCTGCTAGCAAAAAACGAAGCAAAGAATGTACACGTATATATACAAAGTAACTAAAATTTAACTAGGAGCCCAGCTCAAGGGCGAGATGGAAAGAGAGCTATTGTATCCTTAGCGAGTGAGTCCGAGTGATTGGTATTACATACAAATAGTAGAGACAGTAGAGAGAGACAGACATGAAAGAAACTGGTATATATGATTTGCAAACGTGAAATTGAACATTTCCTCCTTGCCCCTGCCCGCAAAGCCCAAGCAGCTCATGCCCCGCCCAACAAGGCAGCGAGACCACCACCGGCACCGGCACCGGCACCGGCACCCAGCCTTCTGCCACCAGCCCCGGCCCCATTTGCGGCTGCACCTGCTAGGAGAGCCCCCAAAAGGCCAGCTGCTCGGTTCTTCTTCTTACCCTTGCCCTTTGCGTTGGGGTCGCCGCGGAATGTACCCGTGGCTGGTGGGAGTCCGTTTTGTCCAGGTTGAGCAGGCTTTGGCCTGGGCCTGGCTGCACCGCCTCCAGTAGTGGGGGGAGTACCTCCAGTCGCGGGGGGTGTGCCAGCACCAGCACCAGCGCCAGCACCGGCACCAGGTGCACCGCCAGGGTTGCCACCAGCACCGGGTGCTGCTGCTCCTGGACGCTGACCCTTGCCCGCGCCGGCACCGTTATTCGCGCCGCCGCCTGCCCCGCCTGCGCCGCCTCTGGCTGGGGCTGGTGCTGCAGCCGGAGGAGCAGCAGCACCAGCACCAGCCCCGCCTCCGGCCTTGGGAGGAGCGTCAGCAGCAGGCTCAGCTGCAGGTACAGCGGCGGCAGGAGCAGGAGCAGGAGCAGGGGCAGGGGCTGCGGCCGCGCCAGCCGCGACGGCGGGAGGACCCTGGAATGGAGCAGCCTGTGCCGGTGCACCCGCCTTAGCATTGCCCTGTGGAGCACCCTGGAACGGGCCCGGCGATGAGCCCTTGTTGTCCTGAAAGGGTGCTACATTCGACGGCGGACCTGCCACATTTGCCGCATCAAGGGCCGAAGGGCCTTGAAAGGGAGCGACGGTGTCTGCCGCAGCTCGCTCGACCAGAGCTGGCACGGCCAGACTGGGGTCTGAGATGAGAGCGAGCAAGAGTAGAGTAGTGACTGGGACGCGCATTTTTTTTTTTCTCTTTTCGTTTGGATTCTTTTGGGAGGATGTTTGGTTGTGAAACCCTTGATTGTCTTGGCAGCTCGTATGGCCTGCAGACGAGACGAATTGTCGGTGCGTCGTGCCTAAGGTAACCAACGCGTTTTATCGGTTTGGCGGAATCAGTGATATAATTCCTTCTTGCTGCTTCTTTTTTTTCAAGGACAGATCTGCCAGAATTATGCTGGAAAAATAAACCGAAAAGCAAAGAGAGACCAAAGCAAACTAAGTTGCCTTGGTATTGCTGCACATGCAAAAGTCAAAGAGTCGGAGATATGTTTTTTTAAATACAGACCATCGCGACCCTCTACACCGAACCGGGAAAAGCATCACCACAAAGTCAAAAAGTTTACAAGTCATAGGAACCATCCAGTTCACCACGGGAAAACCATGATGCCTTCTTCCAAACAAGAAACAATCGGTGCCTGACAAGGCAAAGTGTAATGGTGAGCTTCAGCCAACCGCATCTACGGATGGCCATTCAGCGACATGACTGACATGTGCTGGTGCCTTCCATCTCCGAGCCTCAACAACAGGACACGACAGGTGGAGAGGCGAAAAGAAACACCACTCATGCCAGGAAACAAAAGTTGGGACGAAGTAGCGCCTGCGGGGCAAGGAATGTGAAGCTGTGGCTTGTATGTACTATATAAGGAACGAAGCCTAAAAATCGAGTTATACGGCGCGGGAACCCAAGCAAAGGTCGACAGAGAGGGAGGAAACATAGGGGAATAAGAGAAACAAGCCTGCCTCAGGGGTAATGATAGACATCGGATGGATCTAAGGCTATTCCCAAATGATTTCTTCCCATTGATATTGACTTTGAGAGATCGAGAGCAGAAGGGCTAGACTGTCTGCTTTTGGCTTTTGGGAGGTTGCCTGTCAAATCGAGCCTACCCCGGTTGGGTCGAGAAAAGTACAGCTGAACAACAGCCCCTCACCCAGCCCTCATCGCTGCAAAGTTAAATCGTCTAACGCTTCCCGTCTCAAAAAAAAAATTCTATGATGAATCGCAAGGTTATGGTGAGCATTACTTCAAGAAGGGCCAGGTGGCTGGCCATCCCGTCACTGGTCACTGGTCACTGGCCGCTGAGTCGCTGCCATCTTCAAATGGATGTTTTCAGGGGTAGAACAAATTAGGTGCAAACGGGGATGGTGTGTGGAGAAACCAGTTTCAGCACCAAGTCGTCGCCGTTTTTTGTACCAAACATCAGTTGGTTTTTTTCGTTTTTTTGTCTTTTACAGAGGTGTTATTATTATCATATCGTTGAGAAATTCACCACGTTAGAGGGCAGTTAGTTGTCTTGCAAGGGCTTTAACCCGATCCTGACAAGATTGCGATCAGATCGAAACATTTTCCCTGTTTTTTAACTTTTGAAATTTTTCAACGCTGGATACGCAATCGCGAAGAAAGGAGGAAGAGAGAGACAGAGAAGAAAAAAAAAAAGAAAGAAAAAAAAAAGTACAAGTGAACCGTGTCGGTCGCTCATCATGAGCCTCCGCCGCGGCACACGGCATAACACTTTACGCCAAGCCCGACTTCATTGATGGGGTATGACGAAGCACAAGATCGGAGGAGGAGCGACGCAGATCTGGGAGGAATAAAACCGTTGACGGCGTGGTTATCAAGTGGACACAGGGGATTCACGCAGGGGTAATCCACGCGTTCAACCAGGGTCTTGGGCTTCTGTCGCAAACTCGCTCCACAGACAGGGCATGGCCCGAGTTGATCTGCGCCCCCCCAATGGCTACTGGGTACCATTTCGTAGTACTGGACAAATACTGTTACCCAAGTCCCAAGTATCCTACCACGTACCGTAGAATTTGTCCTCTGGGCTTCTCCCCCCCGTGGGTCATACTTGTGCGAAAAAGGTGGCCCCACGTCGCAGTGTAGAGTCGTAAAGAAACAAAGGGGTTGGTTCTTCCAGGACTTCTAGCATGCCACTGCATCGTAATTGCCGTATCACTGCACATGGGAATTTTTCTCATCCGTGACAAAGTCTGCTCTCAAATTGCCTTTTAGAGTCGGCCGATCCGGCGAAAAGCGAGGGCGGGCACTAAACTAGAACAAACAAGGCCGCGAAATTCCCCGAGCGGATAAACGTGCTTTTTAGCGACGACTATGACAGGCACCATCCTCTACTCGACCATCTATCTGTGACAAGTTGCAATTCCTACTGCTGCTTATTCATAGCTTACCTCCATTAATTTTTTTAATTTTTTTTTTTACTTAGCTCTCACCACGTATAGATGTCTTGGGACTAGGTACCACCACGTAAAACAATGGCACCAGCAGAGCGCAGCACCGCCTTCCGGATTATGCTTCGTCCTAACCTTAACGGAAATTTTTGCACCAGCTCCGCTATTTTTTTTCCTTCTCTTTCCCTTTCTTCTCTCTTTTTCGTCATCCTGGGGCAGTGCAGCTAGCACTTTTGTGTCATTTGTGTTCATCTCTACTTGTGAATTGATTGACATTGCTGTCGATTTTCGGCTTTCAATTGCCCTACCCATATTAATTTTAATATCGGCCAGCCATAGTACCCTTACTTGGCCTGGCTGGTTCTTGCAAATCAGCCACCGAAATTCCACTGCATCGCCAAGGTGATTGTCAGCAGGCCTGGTCTTTGGTGCCGGATCCCATGTCCGCGGGCAAATCGGAAAATCACAACTTGGCGACCGCCACAGTTTCTCGCCAAGTCGCCTACGGTTGACTGCGAGGTTGATCATGTTTATATGATTCTATTTTCTTTAATTAGTTTTTTTTTTTCTTCTTTTTCTTCTTGCTGGGAAGCCTGTACAATTCAAAATGGATGCAGGGCCGGCATTTGCCTTAAGGTTTACTGGACCTTGAATTTCTAATTTCTTCTTTAGAATGCCGAAAATGTAAAAATAAAAAGAAAGGCCCCCTTTACGGTTCAGCAGTACTAGTCATTAGCAACGGGCGCTCTCCCTGCACCAAATGGCCGCGTAAATTTTAAGGAGTGTTTCCTAGGGCAAGGGGTCCAATTGAGTGGGGACGAAGAAGGGGGAAAAAAAAAGTCTTTCACAGCACCGCATAAGACGGCATGGGCAATCAAGTTGCCGTAAGTTGCCCAAAAAAGCCCACACATGTGCCCACTTTCACTTTTGACATCCACTCACAGCCCCCCAAACCCCAAACAAACTACCTAACAACACCATCCTTATCAGGCAGTGGATGGAGGCTACGGTTCATTCTCTCTTTCGACCTCTTCCCCCCTGTCATTCATTCCTTTGGCTGCTCGACTGATTTGTTCCCTTGTCCGCCGTCTCCCCGCACCAGGGGTCATCGGATCTTTGACAGTCCGCGACCCTCCAACGACCAGGCACGTCGCCTCCAAAAGACCAGGGCAGGTCAGAAAACAACCAAACACCGCCGCCAAAGAGTTTTTTGCCAACCTGGAACGACTTCTCCATGATCGACGTTCCCGGATCTGGCTGAGACCGAGGTAGCCGTGATGTATCCTCTGGCAATCCGTCGTCAATGTCACGATGCATACCATACCCATACCCATACACTTTTGCTCTGTGTCCCTGCGCCTGCCGTGTGCCGTCCCATTTTGGAGCAAGGGTGGAGCGTCCTGTCGTCCCGTCTTCCGGCAAACAACTTCATATAAGATGACAGGTGCCCTCGTTACGTCGTAATGAAGTTATTTTGGCTCACTTCTCTTCTCAGTCAGTCGCTCTTGTTTGGTGTAAACAGTAGAGGCTAGGTACCTCATCACCCCCAACGGCCGGCCCAATACATTCTCTTCTATCTTTTAACCTTTTTTTTTAGTAATTCAACTTTTTTTTTTTATTCTATATTCATTTCGACCTAATCAGCCCAGGTGGCCGAAGACATTCGCTGAGCGATATTTTGAGCTAGAGACAGAAGAAGAAGAAAAGAGAAACACAAGACCCCTTTCACTCCTTCACACACACATACACACAAGTCAACATGAGGCCTTTCGCTCCTTTTACCTTTAGCAGCCTTCTTGGGCTCGCTGCTCTGGCTCTTGCACAGAACCAAAAGGTCAACTTTAACCAGGTCGCCAACATTAACGGTGATGTGAGTGTTACCTAGCTTGATATCATTTACACCGAGGCCACAGGTTTACTGACATTGGACGAAATAGATGCAACTTAATACGCTGCAATTCCCTGATGGAACCAAGATCGAGACCTTTTCGCAAACACAACAGCAGGTTCTCGTCAACCAGAACCCCAACCCGCTGCCGGCCAACAACGTGGTTGGCAGCACGGGGCAGCCGTTTGTGGCCCTCCAGAAGCAGTCGGTCATCATCCAGACCAACAAGGCTGTGGACCTGGTGGGTGGCCAGATCGAGCTCCCCATCGACGACAAGGAGCTGGCACGTCAAAAGATCCTGCTGGACAACACCTTTGTTGCCATGCTGTCCCAGGATCGCCAGGCCTGGATCATCCAGGAGGCCATCAAGAGCGTCAACGGCACGGACAAGACGGCGCGCATGGTCAAGCTCAACCGCATCGACGGCGAGTACATGATCCTGGGCAGGAAGACGGCCGAGACGGGCCAGAGCCTGACGACTTTTGGCAACCAGGCCGCCAACCAGGTCAAGATCGATGGTGCTGGCCTCCAGGAGGTCGAGTTCACTGACGGCTTCCGCCTCTCGATCCGCTCGAGCCAGCCCATGGTCGTGCAGACCGAGGTGATCAACGGCATCAACGCCGGTCAGCTTAGCGGTGGAGTGCAGGCCGTGAACAACTTTAGGTATCTGGTCACGACCAACTTGGGTGGTCTGCAGCCGGGATTGGACAACATGGTTGCCGTTGTGCAGCTGCCGAGTAAGTGAACCCATCCTCAGTGTCGTGTCATATGTTGGTGTTTCAACATGTAAATTTGACAGGCTGGGAGAACAACTCAACTGACTCGAAAACAAAAAAAACCACAGTCAACCCTGCTCGTCTCATGGCCACCGCCCAGGCAATGGGCATGTCTGACGCCTCGGCCATCCAGCTCAGCGTCGCCCAGCGTGGCGTGCTCGCAAACCCCGGTGGTGCTCAGCAGAACATTATTGCACCGGCTCCCCGCGTCAAGAGACAAGATGGCAAGGGCAAGGGTGGCAAGGGCAACAACAACAACAACAAGAACAACAACCAGAACAACCAGAACAACCAAAACAACCTCCTCAACAACAACCAGCCTCTCCTTCTCGACAACCAGTTCAAGGCCCTCAACTCTCAGCCCGTCCTTGACATGGCCAACATGCGTGTTGCTGTTCCGGTCCAGAGCCTCGACGGCGAGTTCATTCTGACTGTCGGAGGTGCTGCTGGTGGTGGTGGTGGTGGTGGTGGTGGTGGTGGTGGCAAGCGTGCCGGCGCCGGCAAGGCCGGTGGAATGTCCCCTCCTGCCGCTGCCCCTCCCGTTGCCGCCCCCGCTGCTGCCCCCGGTGCTGCCCCTGCTGCCGCTCCGGCCGCCGCTCCTGCCGGTGGCATTCAGCAGATGGGCAAGACCCCCGGCAAGGTCAAGCGCCAGGACCCTGCTGCCGCCGGTGGAATCACCATCCAGATGACCGACCTCAAGGCCATGGTTGACAACATGATGAACGGTTCCCAGGACACCGCTCCCGTCTGGTCCATGATGGTCAACTACGCCAAGGCCAACGGTGCCGCCAAGCCTGAGGGCTTCCCCGCCGCGCCGCCGCCTGTTGAGGCTCCCGCCCAGCCCGCTGCTGCACCACCCGCGCCTGCGCCCGAGGGACAGCCTGCTCCGGCCCCTGCTCCTGCTCCTGCTCCTGCTCCTGCTCCTGCTCCTGCGCCCGAGGGACAGCCGGCTCCCGCCCCTGCTCCTGCTCCCGAGACCCAGCCTGCCCCTGCCCCAGCACCTGCACCAGCACCCGAGGCCCAGCCCGCACCTGCGCCTGCACCTGCGCCCGAGGGACAGCCGGCTCCCGCCCCTGCCCCTGCCCCTGAGGCTCAGCCCCAACCGGCTCCTCAGCGCAGGAGCAGAATCTACCGCCAGGCCGTTTAAGCCGCTCGCCAGAACGGGGCTGCTTCATCTTTTTTCTTCTTTTCTCATGTTTACCTAGGCTAAAGCTCAAAAAAATCGCTTCTCATAACAACCAAAAAAAAAATATCAGGATCTTATTTTGTATAATGACTTTTTTCTGCAAAATATGCGCCATCTTTAGCTCAGTGCCTCAGTGAATGGACTGTCAAGATGATTTATCTTGTATTTTGTATTTTCTCTATTTGATCTCTTCTCGTCTGCCGGGAAAGGTTTGGGGTTTTGTTTTGGTTCGGCATGAGGGGAGCGTTGATAGCCAACATATTTTTTTTTTTTCACTTCTCATGTTCTTTTATTCTCATGATTATGGAACACACGACACTCATTTCCCCCTTTCTCAATTATTGTTTTAAACAAATCATTTCCCTCTTATTCTTCCCTAAACCCCAGTATTCTGAGGATTTTTGTTTATTAAGAAAAAAAGAAGCTCATAGCTAGAGATATCCCTTTCCCCTCGAGGTATGAAACGACCTCGAATCAAACAGTCAAGTCCCTATTTATCAGTAAACACGCCTATTGTGAACTCCAAACATGAGATGACTTTTTTTTTTAAAAATGGTCTCTTCGGATGACAGCCATCCCGCAACTGGGTTGTGTATTGTATCGAACTTGCGAGCCTGAGTTGGCTTAGCGTCAAACTTGACGGGTTCATGCGACCTTATGACTCGACTCGAGGGCTTGTTTGAGGTTGGCTGCGATTCGAGTTAGTCCTGGAATGGATGCTACTTGTACAATTGACGATAATTCCCTGTGGGGAGGCGTCGAGGATCCCGGCCCTGTGGCCCGTCGGTGCAGTCTCAGTTTATTGCCTTGATCTACAGCGCCGACCAATTTCGAGATGCGACAAGGTTTGAACTACCACCACTAGTCTAGTCGTTCCCCCAAGTGCTTCTCTTACACTGGAATTTGCATAATTACCCCTTTGCCGCGAAATATAAATATCTTCGCAACGCAGTCTCGATTGCGTGGCCCAGCATACTACTATAGTCTAGAAATAGTGTATTGCCAATCTTGCCATGGTTGTGGTCCATCAAACTTGCACATATCATGACATGGAAAGTGCGCCTGCGCTTCCGCAGTATACAAGTGACTTTCCGCCCGAGCCCGGCCTTCAGGGCGTACTGTACCGCGTATTTTTAATCGAGGGGGTTTGAGAGCCGACCAAACACATGCAAGATGTCCACGCCGTACAAAGATATCTTTTCTTGGCAACCCTGTTGTCAATGAACGCAATACTGGCCAGGTTCCAACGCCAAAATGCGGGGATACGCCAAATGATTGGGCTAAGCTGAATTGATTGCAGGGGTCAATTGGCCACGAATTATTCGAATCCATCAGCTAGCTCATGGTTTGATCCACGATACGGCAACCTGCCCTGTTGGAAATAGTGTCTTCCAATCTGACAAATCGTCACAATCGTAAGCAGGCGGTTGCTACAGCACCAAGAGCACCACTTAAAACCCAAGATTGGTAATCGTCAGCTGATCTCCACGCTATAAAGCTCCGAAGATACCTCCGCCGAGGTGGTGGTGATCGACCTGTGGAGCCCTCGCGCTAGCCAAACCTTGAAACTCCTCACCCGCTCTCAACCCCTCTTTCCGACCAGCAGAAATAGAAATGTCGCCAACGCTCGTCATCGTCACGGGCTCCTTCGCGCCGGCCTCGCTCTACACCGAATTTGTCGCCGTGCTCAAGAAGCATGGTGTCGACACCGTCGTCTTATCGTCGCCCTCGGTGGGCCGGCGCGAGGGCAAGCCAGCAGCGTCCATGATGGAGGACGCCGACGAGATCGTCCGGGCCGTGAGCGAGCTGCTGGATGCCGGCAAGGAGGTGGTGCTGTTGGCGCACTCGTACGGCGGAATCCCCGCCGCGCAGTCCATGGAGCGTCTATCGGTCAAGCAGCGGACGGCAGCGGGCAAGAGGGGCGGCGTGGCTAAGATGGTCTACCTGACCGCCATCGCGCTGCCCCTCGGCGGGTCAAACATGGACTCGTTCAACCCAGAGAGCGCATCGCATTTGATGAAAAGCGACGTGAGTTTGAGACCTTGCGATTTGCGACAAGGTCGTGTGAGGCGTGAATTGATGGGGACCCCAAGAGAGAGAGAGAGAGAGAGAGAGAGAGAGAGAGAGAGAGAGAGAGAGAGAGAGAGAGAGAGAGAGAGAGAGAGAGAGAGAGACAAGCTTACAAACATACAAACATAGGGTGAATATATGGACATTGTCCCGGAAGGCCTGGTGAGCACAACCTTCAGCGACTTGCCGCCCGAGGAAGGACTCAAGTGGGCCAAAAAGATGTCGTGCCATTCGCTCAAGAGCTTCCAGGACAAGCTGATGTACCCGGGCTACAACGACGTCGAGATGCACTACATCCTGTGCGAGCTCGACGCGCTGATTCCCCCGATTGCGCAGGAGGCCATGGTGTCATTAATCAAGGAGAGTTCGGGCAAGGAAGTCAAGGTGCACAGGCTAGCAGCTGGTCATGCGGCGACCGTCAGCGCGCCCGAGAAGTTGGCTGAGGTTGTCAAGACGATTGTTTAGGGGCATGGATTTGTTGATATCAATCCGTTGTTGTTGTCTTTTCTTTTCGTCGCATGTTGGGGGATCAGATGTGTGGCGCAAGTTGATGTTTCCAAAGTGGCCGGCAATGTAATTACCTAATTACTGCATGCCCGACCGGAAAGCGATTCAAACAATGGTGGTGCTGTCTGTAGCTTGTGACAAAACGGCGGGCCGATTGATCATTTTAACCCACTTCCGGGGTTTTAGGTCTAGTGCAGGTTAATCTGGCCGCCATTTGGTAGTTCTGGTCTAGACTGCCATGGATTGATGAGATTTCCAGGTACCTATCAAATGGGATTTGGTCGCGTGAAGGACGCGCAAGCATACGCAGTCACCGACAAACTTGGCAAAGACTTGAGCTGATTACTGAATGGCTGCATGTGTGTAAAATCAGGTGGCTGCGGGGTACAGTACTCTCGCACCCCCGAGAAGAAAGAAATTGAGTTGGGACTGTACGTGGCGGATGGATGCACTTGTCGCTAGGAGGATCGGCGAGGCGAACATCTGATCTGATTTGTTGATTGCCCGATGCCCAATAATAGGCAGCAAATACAAGAAACCATTGGATTGAATGAATGAATGTATTGGAGAATCAGGGTCCAGTACCGATGCCCCACTGCAACCACCACCAGCAACTGTACCGTAGAACCCCCATCTCAGTCGTCTCTTTACTGTACAGGCACAAGGCGCAGAAAAAGTTAATGTGAACCCCGCAGATCCACTACAAATAATACTAATTCTAGCGAAACACAACGGACCTGGCGACGTAATCACCTGTCCAAACTCATCCACCCCAGCATCAAATGCCATCGATATCTTGTCAATGATTTTTTGATCACCACGGCAGTATCAATTTAGTCAATACCGTATGCCCACTCTCAAAAACAATCCAGCCGTTCTAAAAAAAATCTAGGTCGATAGACATGGCGTCCACTCCAGGCGTCGCCACCCCTCTGGTGGATGAGGACAAGAGCCTGGCTTCCGAGATCTCCGGGCTGGAAGAGAGCCTGGCCAGCATCGCCACCGCCCACGAAAAGTACCACGAGTCGCTGGCTGCGGCAACCGACCGTCTCGACACGGTCATCGAGGAGCATGTGTCTAGTGTACTGCCGCCTCTGCGCGAGCTCATCGCCGCTGCCCGGTACTTTTGGGCCGGCATGATTGATGCCCAAGCCGATCAGGTCGTGGGCGAGGGCGAGGGCGACCAGCCCGACGAGGAGGATGTCGAGCGGGCGCTGCGCGAAATCGAAAAGTCGGTCGCCGTCTTGGACTCGGCCTGCGAGACGGGGTTGCGGCTGCTGACCGACGACGACCTCGGGGCGAGCATCAAGACGTCGCGCGTCAGGGCCACCGGTGCGTACAATGCCGCCTTTGGGTTCTGGAAAGACTGCGATTCGCGCCGGATCCCCGAGGCGAGGCAGCTGCTCGAGGCCAACATGCAAACCATCGCGGCGCTTGAGAAAAAGGCCAATGCCGCAAATTCTGCCAGAGACAATGATTTGTCCAGCGTAAGTTCGGCGATGCACGTGATCTGGTAATATTACAGATGGTACCATGGAGGCTTTTGTGGCTACCTTGGGCAGGTAGGTGCCTAGGCAGGCTAATCCGTAGCTAACCATCAACGTTGCCTTTGCAGATTCCATCAGAAGACGACACGCTTGGCTACAAACCCCTCAGCACCGCAAAGGCCGCTCGCAAAGGCGCTGCGATTATCGACGGGTCTGTGGTCCAGTCGCAAGTTCGGAGCGACATGAAGGAGGCGCTTACCGAGCACCAAACTCTGGCCCAATCAGTGACGAAGCTTGTCTGCCAGGGAACCCACCTCAAGCTGCTTCGCAACGAGCTGCGAGGACAAGATTTGCTTGGCACAATCTGCGAGCAGAGACTAAAGACCATTGTCCGCAACCTCGAGAGGGGCAGAGCGGCAGCTACATCCATCATTGATGTTGTCAAAAAGATCCTCGGCAAGCTCGAATTCATCGATGCCAAGGATGAGGGCGACTTTCCCGTCGAGGACCTGCTCGGCCTTTCCGCTCGTCTGATCGTTCATTTGAGGCACCATAGCACCGAGGAGCGTTGGGCTCTTTCACAAGACCTTGTTACGTCGCTGAAGGGCCAGGGCAACGGCCAAGGCCAGGGGCTACCGTTGCCCTTGTCTGTCACAGAGATCCTGAGCCAGATAGAAAGTCCTCGGCCTAACAACGACAACCGGGGAACGCCGAAAGCTATACCGAATCGACCGGCCGAGGCGGATCAAAATCGCTGTGCGCCCCTGCCCTCGACGGAGCGACGAGCACCTGGGGGTCTCGATGCCCTGGCCCCTATGCCCTACCAAGAAGAACCAGCCACACCTCCACCGCCGCAGCTGCAGATCATGGGCGCTTCATGGGCCGGCAAGGACGTAACGGCGACCCTGGCAAGCCGCGTCAAGGACAACAAGCTCGTCATCAACATGCACAACATCCACACCATCTTGGGCGATCCGATGCCTTACAAGTACAAGATCCTGACGGGTCTATACCGCTACGGCGACCGCGGCGAGGAGCGGCTGTTCATCATCAGCGAGCAGCTGCCGCTCTTCTCCTCGAGCGTCTTTGTCATCTCGCCGCCCAAGGACAACCACCCCAGCAACCGCCTGTCGATCCCCGTGGCTAACAACGTCTGGCAAGACCCGAGCGGCGGGTTCGAGATCGTCGCGGTGACGTACGGTCCCCGGCACGTGCGGAACGAAGCGGTCCTGGCCGACTTTGCAGACTACTTTGCGGGGCGAAAGGGGCGGATGGTGCCGGACAATGGTTTCTTTAGGGGTGACCCGTGGCCTGGCCAAGACAAGACCTGGACCGTGTTTGTGAGGTTTGCTGGCAGTGGCAGGGGGATCACCACTGTTGCTGGGTTGGAGGGGAGAGGCCTCGAGAATCCGTGGGCATCTTTGTAGGGAATCGCTGGTATTATTAATGAGATTTGTTCTACGCCGTGAGTCGCTTTTATGCTGGACTAGAACCAGACTAGTCTAGAACTAGAACTAATCTCGGTCTAGGCCTCAGGCGTATCCAAGTGCCATGTGATATGGAGCGGGTAGGCTGGGGAAGAAGATCCCCTCGACATATCATCCCATTATCCACATAAATTCAAATCCCTTCACAATCAATCTGTCCTTATAAACAGATTCAAGATGCTCTGCGGCGAGTGCCTTGACTTTGCGCGAAATCCTGCAATTCTTAATGCCCACTTTGGTTGTACGCTCAAATCAAGCTGGACTGCGTGCAAAGCTTCGGCCAGCGAGGGCTGTGAATTGCGTCTATTGATCAAGGGGCACTACGACGGACCTGGCGGGAAATGACCACGGGAGGATATTGTCCGCGACGAGCCTCTTACGGTTCGCAAGTCCCACAATTCAACCCTTGCGGTTGCTGTGCCTCGCAAGGCATTTGGGACGCAAGATATTATACTGGACACCTGTGCCACGTTCGCTAAGGCACAGTGCCTTGCAAATCTATTTTCCTTTTATAGAATCTATGGCTAACACGGAAACTTAGATGACCCAGCAGCTCTCGACTCGCGAATTGCAAGAGATCTTGCGCGTCTGCAGGAGCACTCACGCCTAGTGCAAAACTCCTGACCAGGGCGTTTATCTTCCAACAAGAGTGCTTGATATTGGGACACCTGGCGAGTGGTCCAGTATCAGGCTGTTGGAGACGGGACGGACAGTCGAGGCACCTTACATCACACCAAGTCACTGCTGGGGGAAGACATCCGCGTCGCTCCTGCTCCTGAAACAAGAAGCCTTGGAAGAGCATATCAGTGCCGTCGGCCATCACATGAGAAATCCTCTACAGAGTTGAGCTTGGTGCTTTGAGGGACGCGAGCTAAGTAGGCGCACTGTGTTCTTCGATGAGGCTGGGTGCTTTTGGGAATGCCGCCAAGGTCAAATTCCAGAGATTGTCGCAAATCCCGTGGATCTCAGCCATAATTTTGACTAGGCTGGCCGATCCATGAAGGCGTACGCAAAGTTTGATCTTGACCGCGTCCCTCAGGTGGCTTCACCGATGCCTCACGCAGCCCCCGAGGAGGAATGCTCCAACTTTGCATGTAATTGGTACGAGACTCTAAATGAGTACTTATTGCGCAAGCTAACCTTTGACGACGACGCTTTTTGCCAGCGCTAGCAGCCATTGCCAAGATCTATGGTGGCGACCGTCGCGCCATCGGTGACACCTATCTGGCCGAGAATCTGGCAAGCGGATACACATCGCGGCTTGCTCTGGTCGGCCAAAGCAGATCTCGACAACCAGGATTGGAAACGACACGACACCGCGCCTTCATGGAGCTGGGCATCTGCCTTTGGGAGCACTACCTTGCTTAATCCGAGCAAAGTGTGGAGTAAGTGATAGAAACCATCGAGTGCGAATTCCCGACAAGGATGCAGTCTTCCTGCGGGCAAACTTGGTTCCAACTCACACACACGACGAGGGACAACTGAGCTCGGGTTTATTGCACCACAGTGCCTACCTCCACGGGTTGTTGCTCGTAGAAGCCGGCACAGCGGGCCATTACGTGCGAAAGGGAACATTCGCCATGCAGCCAGGCAAAAGAAAGATGCCAAAGAACTGGAAAGAATCTTTCGAGACGCCGGTTACAGGAAGTTTAGCGACAGGAAAAACAACTTTGATGGTACATGGGATGGCTGAGAGGAGCGGACTGTCGTTATCATGTGACGCTGTTGTTAGGATTCGGGCCGCACAACTGAGTTTGAGTTTTTTTTTTTTTTTTCTTTTTTTTCTTCTTTTTTCTTTCAAGCCTGTATAAAGTTCCCAGAGCAAAAGCGTATTTTGTGTTTATGCGCAGCGGCGAGCAGTAAGATCCCAAAAAAACAGAAACTTGTTATCAAGCGCCTGTTGGCCCATAGTATCGTCGGAGGCTATGCCACGACAGGACGGATACGATCGAAGAGGACACGGGCAAGTAATAGCTCACAACCTGATTAGCAACAATCACGGTAATGTTATTTGTGCTTGAAGAGTCCGGCGACTTGAATATTTACCAGAAAAAGTAGCAAAGAGCTGAAAATAAAATATGATTTTAGGACACGTCCAATTTATTAAAGCTGTGGCGGCTGGTGCAGTACTCTGTGATGCGAGTGAAAAACGTTGGCCATTTGAAATTAAATTATTCAACACATATTTTGTTAATTCAAAACGCAATTTGACAGAAATAGTGAGACAAATACAGTATATAATCAGCTAAAACTTGATTGATTTTTTTTACTTTTCTGCTTAACATTGTTTCCCGCTTCCAAACTGCTCATACGAGTTGCGCCAAAAGACTTTTGGAGAGGCCTGCATACCGCCTACCGGTATAAAATGCACCACGCTACCTCTAATAAGCCACCACGGTTGCGCCAGCCATTTAGTATGCATGTAGCCCACTATCCTCGGGTGGCGGCATTAAGGGCCTCTAGCATGGCGTCCTTCTTCTTTCCATACCCTGTCAAATATCCCCTTGCATCGGAGATTGTGAAATGTTTTGCGGGTCCCCGAGCCTTAACCTCTGGGTCCGTAGGATCGCTTTTATGTGTCACCGTGCCTTTATACCAAACGATGTCGCCAAAGGTACCAAGGTATTCAACGGGGCCGAGCGTAAACCCACCCTCCTCCCTAGCCTCGCGCCTTACACAAGTTTCCCAGTCGCCGCCGTCCTGAACATCCAATCCACCTTTAGGCAGTATCCAACCACTCTCCTTGGAAGGAACCATCCAAACTTCACTCGTGCCGTGAAACGGAACAACACCACAGCGATGGCGTGAACCGCTCGCGTCATAAGCTATCGAAATTATGTTCAGTTTAAAATATTATATTAAAGGAGAGATATAAAGGACTTACATGAGCCAGGCTTTCCGGGTGCCGCCAGGATAGCCGGGACAAGCCCGAAGGTGAGATAAAACAAAGAGGACTTCATATTTTTAATAGTTGAGGAGAGAAGATAAAAGGGAAGAATAAACCAAAGGTGAGACAAGGGATTTGGGTGGTAGGACTTGCAAAGGTTATATATTTTGATTTGATAAGCCCGGTTGAGTTTGATTTTACACGCTACTTTCACGCACTATTATATACTATTTTACCTTGCCAAGTTTATATTCGAATATTCTTGTGTAGGCCTGCAATTTACGAGTAAAATGTATAAGCTTTCGTACAAGTTTATGCAATTTCCCTTAGCCGTTGCTAAAAATAATTATAATTAACATCTGCCCCGATTCGCATAACAAATTATAAAAGTTTTTAATTTTATACATCAAATTATAATTCGAGCTAGTCTCCAAAATTCATCCGCGTAAAATACTTTGAGTCGTGTAAAAGAGTTTTGAACAAGTTAAATTGGTTATTTTTATAATGTAAACGCGTTTATTCCAGGTTTTGAAGACCTTTTCAAAAGGCTTTATCTTTCATGCAAAAAGATAATGCGAATTAAAACTTTGGATATAATTAATTCCAAGTTTTAAAGCTCTTATATGCAGCTAAGGGTATTTTAATTACTCATTTGTAATTTTTTATATATTTTTGGAAGTTTTAACGCACTTTTTACACAAAAGTTTAGTAACGTGGTTCATCAGGACCCCGGACATATCAGGACCCCGGACACTTTTCCTGCACAATACTACTTCCAATTTCAATTGCAACGCCAGCGTTGTTCAATTTACCTCAATGCAATCGGATATATGTACATCAGACATTTCTGCATCCTCCTGACAGGTGCGTGCATTATGTCCAGGTTTACCGCAGTTGCCGCAACGTCGTTTAGTCGCCGGCTGCGCACTACTCCCCTCCCCATTTTCATCTTTCTTTTCGTATATTAGACCATCGGCACCATTTGATTGAAGCAAATTCTGACCCTCTTGTATGGTAAATGACCCTCCTTCGCGGATACGTGTTTTTTGAGCCCTGCGCCGCTTGCTAAGCGCTTCGTTGGCCTTCCGAAGGCTGTGGTTCTCCGCTTCCAAAAGTGTGGTTCGATGAGCAATCGACTCCAACCCTTTTGCTAGCTGCTTTACAGCATTAAAAATAGGCGTTGGCGAGCTTCCCTGATGACAGTTGATTCGACTTTTAACAAGGGTAGATTGATTAACGGCTTCTGTCGGGTTGTGCGGTGTTTGAGAGACCCAGGTTTCGGTGCTGGAAAAATCAAGCTCTTTAGGTGGCGGCGTCCGTAGCCTAACATCCAGCTTAGATATGACCATTTCCGGGCTATGGGGGATAATTCCCGCCCCTCGAAAACCCCCGGCCATATTTTCTTTTGTCATTGACTTTTTGTAAGCCGCTGCAAAAGCCAAAAAGAAGTCGACTTTGCTGATGTTAGTGATGTGGGCCCGGATAAAGTCGTTAATTTTTTGACCGTACGCCCGCTTAAGGACGTTAAACACTCCGACATCAAGTGGCTGGGTTAAATGAGATGAATGAGCAGGCAGGTAAAGTGGAATAATATTGTGATCTTTGCAATAGCCCTCGAATTCAGGGGATCGATGACTGCCGTGCCCATCGAGCACTAACATCCGATATACGCCTTTTGTCCGCGATTTTGTATGGTTGTCGAAATGCTGAACCCAGTCGAGGCCAGTCTCGTTGTCGGTCCATCCATTAACGGTGGGTTTGAGGCGCCACGTGTCCGGAAGACCGCCTTCTGTATACCAATTGGACAAATGGTAAAAGCCTTTGACGATGATATACGGGGGTATATTGTAACCGTCGCCACTGATGCAACAAATTGCAGTCGCCCATTCTCGATTGCCAGGCTGTACTTTTTTCCTTCTTCCGCGTCTTTCGGACCCAGTTACGACCATTCCAGCGCAAATCTGGCCCATCATAAAGCCGGTTTCGTCGAAGTTGTACATGTCGCAGTCTTGGATGCCATATTTGGCCCTCATATTGGCCACCAATTGAAACCACGCGTTTAACGCGTCAGGATCTTCGCAAAGAGCTCTTTGGAAATCGTAAGCGCGAGAAAAACGCGTTTTTAATTCTGTGCGTCGTTGTACGAAGCGATAAGCCCATTGCTTGCCGACCGGTCGCGCGTCCCGCGCAGCGAGAAGATGATCGGCCATTGCGGCCACATCAGCGATCTGGGCTGGAAACCCTCGGGAATCCAGGTCCAGTATATACTGGACAATTACTTCCTCTTCCCTTTCCGTTAGCTTTTGGTTGCCTGGCCGACGATTGGCCAAAGAAGCGATGCCGTTTATTCTGTCGTGTAGTGTCGATTTTGGGACATTATATATTAATGCAACCTTTCGTATGCTTTTCTTTTTGCTTGATCGGAGCTCATTTAGAGCAAGAATGATTCGCGCTTCGCAATTTGATGATTCCATTACTGTTGGGGGAAAGAACACGTGTGGAAAATAAAGGATGAAACTGGGTTGAAAAATGTCCGGGGTCCTGATATGTCCGGGGTCCTGATGAACCACGTTATAAAAATAGCGTCATTTACAAGTGTTACGACCAGACAGTTGGGCCGGTACCAGAGAGGCCAGGTGGGGTCACACCCCTCCTGACGACACTCGCCCGAAAGAGATACCGACCGGCAGAACAGCGATTACCTAAGGACAAGGCCACGAGATCTCACGTGACCTCACGTGACGGCCAAATAAATGGATCTCTATGATCTGTAGAATCTCAGTTGAGAATCACAGATCAAACAGATCAAAAGGGATTACATTCGGAACATAGTCTATATAAGGCACGCTCATTACCATGTAGATAGATTCGATTCTAGGATTGCTTAGCAGCAATCAAACTCTAGTTAACCTCAATACTTACTTGAGAACGATCATAATTTCACCCCCAGTCGTTGAGAACCCCAGTTACCCAGTCAGACGCTCAGTTGCTTCAACCCACTGTACTTTACCATAAGAACAGGTTACCCGATACCTTGATCGTAACAACAAGCTTCAGAGGATTTTGTCCGGTTGGAGCTTGTACAATTTACCGGGCTAACCTTTTGGCCCCAGGCCGTTCATGTTATTTGATACTCCGCTGTAAAATCCAGGGATAATAAACCGCCAAAGAAAAGTACTGGACCTAGGCGCCCAGAACTATGCGTTCGGTTCCTACACCATTTTGGCACTTGCTGCCTCTGGAAAATCGCCCGTCGCTCTAAATAGTGACCTTTCCGTAACAAATAGGACTGTGTTATGTTTGAAATTGATTTCCTTCAATTGCACCCTGTATTTACTGTTTTTGAGCTGCAGAGTTGGGTGCATGGAGGTCCGTTGGCGTCGCTGAGGCAAACAAGGCAATTGGAACGCTGCAAAGCTGAGTAAAAACTTGGAATTTACCCTGTTGGACCTATCGCCACTCTGTTGCTGTTACCAACAGATACGTGTGATAACTCTCTTTGCCTGCTTGTATGGGTCTACAATTCAAGGTACCTCTTGTATGCACGTGCTGCAAGGGCAAAAGATGGTAGCCTTCAGGATTGTAATGGTTTTTGTTTCTCTCTTTAGACTTTAAAAACAAAGCGAGTTAAATCTTTAAGCCCAGTTGCATTGAACCTGAGCGACAACAAGTCATTGGATTCAATTGCAATTGCTGGCCGAAGGGCGAAGCCTCGGCGGGTGGCCTTTTTTTTTAGATTCGATTAGATTTTCCATGCGCGTTGACAAAAATAGCCTTCAAGTGGGGGGCTGGAAGCCGGCGATGAAGGGTCAAGTGGTGCAAAATGGAAATGACTTGCCGCGCTTATATATGCCGCAAAGTGCGCCTGTATGACACGTTCGGCAGCTCGTATCCAGCAGCACCTCAAAGGCCGTGACGGTCGAGAATAGATGTTATGGTTCTAATGTGGCGGTGCCAGGGTGGGAAGATTGTTTATCCCCAATGGCGGAAGAATATATCGGAAATATGCAGCTGCACAACCAACAAATTAGGTTAGTTATGGTAATTAGGTAGAAATCCAAGTCCAATGAGAATATCATTGTCCATAATCCTCTGTGATTTTGACTATTTTATATGTTTTGAGGTTATTCATGACAAAACCAGCCCATGCGAAGAAGAATATACAGGTAGACCAGAGTCACAAGACGATCCGGGAATGGTAACATAATAATTTCTTTTGCTTGCTTTTGATTAAGAACTAGAATTAATATTATATCCGAGTAAAGGGCTTTTTGTTTCATGCCAACCAAGTCCACAACAGCGGGGTTTCTTTCTACACGTAAATGTAGCAGAACTCGCCGCCCTTGCCGCCCATGGTGTTGAGCAGGTCGCCGAGCTTGACCGATCCGCCAACGGCACCCAGGTTCGTCTCGTCGTTGACGGTACCCTTGCGGCCACCATTGTTTCCATCGACGGCGCTCAAGCGGGTCTCGAGGTCCTGCAGCTGCCACAGCCACCAGACACGGTCGATCATGGCGTGGTGGAAGTAGAAGGCAGGGTCTCCGGCAGAGGAGTAGATGTCCTGGTGGAGGAGGAGCCAAAAAAGTTAGCAAAGCATGCACCAGAGCAGATAAAAACGCAGAGATGAAAAGAGAGAAGAAAAAAAAAACATACACTGCCAGGGTCGCCGCCGATGGTAAAGTGACCACCGGCGTGCACACCCGGGATGCCCTGCATGGTGTCCTGGAAGCGGCCGATGGTGGGGCTGTTCTTGATCAGGGACAGGGTCTTGTCGGCGGTGCAGGCCTGGGCCTGGCTGGCGCTGATGTCGCGCTTCAGGCACCTGGGGTTGTATTTGAGGCTGGCGCCGGGGCCGAGGTTGACGGCCATGTCCTTGAAGGGACCCGAGGTGACGCAGGCGCCGCTGCTGGGCGAGTTGCCACTCAGGCTGGTGGCGTTGCCGTTGAACATAGCCGACTTGGTCGGGTCGGCGACCTCGCGGTTCCAGTTCCAGTAGGGCTGGAATCCCTTGTAGCCGCACTCCTCGCGCAGGGCCTTTTCGTACTGCCACACGTAGTACCTGTGCCAGCCCAGGAAGTTGGCCGTGTTGTGGATGGACGGCGTCTGCTGGATGTGGACGGTCAAGAAGTCGTCGAAGCGGGAGCGCGCGCCAGGGGAGACGCTGGAGGGCGTCTTGGGAGGGAGGCGCTGCAGGCACTGCACAGCCGAGATGTAGTCCTCGCGCTCGGCGATGGAGAGGTCGCTCCTGATGGTGTGTTTGTGGTCAGCATGAGTTGGCAGAAAAAAAAAGCAAGAGATCTACTCACCATTCCCGGCGAATAGAGGCATTCTCCAAGGTGCAAGAAGATGGGTTGCGCTTGGTGAAGCTCTCAAGGTTGGCAATGCTCGAATCGCGGAGCTTGTCGACAACGTCGGCTGGGTAGGCGCGGTACGGCGCAGAAGTGGGCGCAGGCTTGGCGGATGTGGGCTTGGCGCTGGAGGATACAGCGGTTGTGAGGGTTGTGGGGGCCGAAGGGGGCGTGGAGGTGGTGGTGGGCTTGGGAGGGGCCGAAGTGGAGGTGTAGGCGGCCTCGGTAGAGGAAGCAGAAGAAGTCGACGAAGAAAGGGAAGAAATTGCCGACGAGGCAGACGAAACACCAGCGACCGTAGAGCTGGCGGCAACAGCAGTCGAAGTGACTGCGGGAGAAGTAGAAGCGGCTACGGGAGAAGTAGAAGTGGCTACGGTGGTGGTAGCAAAGGCCGCAGTAGTTGGCCTCTTTGCCTTGCAGGCGCGAGCCTCGACGGCCGCTGCCAGCAGAGGCACGATCATGAACTCTGAGAAACGCATTGTGATTTGTATGATGGAGAGATGTTCCCAACGAATGTAAAGTTTGGTGATGATATAAACGAAAGTAATTGACGTGGATAAAAAAAGTCAAGGATGAGAGATGCAGCGAATGAAACGAACGACTGTTCTGTGTGGGATGGAGAGAGAATGCACGAATGAACTCGAGACCTCGACAAGCCTGAGGAGAAAAGAATAACCTCATTCCTGAACCAAAAGAGAGCGGCACATGAACGCTTTTATCACACGGGCTACAACGAAAAAGAGAGCCACGATAGCCCCCTGGCAAAGATGCATCGTCAAAAATCTGGTTCACCACACTGACCACCAACGAACCAATACGCCGAGCGGCAACCCATGGAAACGAAACACGAGGAACGGAAACCCTCTTCCCACCCCCCCCCCCCCCCCCCCCCCATGGCGCAACGATTTCTGTAGGGTCGTCCGAGTTACTGCTGGCGATGTGACGCTGGTGGGCGCGACGACGAGATCCTCACAGGGATTGTCGCGAGGTGTGCAAGGGTTCGCGGAGCATCATATTGGAATTTGGCGGTGTCCCCGTTTATAGCACGACGTAGGCCAGAGGCGCGGCGGCCAGGCTTTACATCTTTGCCCCAATCACGACCGAATCGCAAAGAAACTATTGAGAAGCACCGACCTGAAACAAAAGGGGCCCGCCCCCCACCTACGGATAGCACAAGCTTCCGGATCGGGCGTTGTGGGTTCGCTGTGGGTGGGAACCAGAGGGCATCATTTGTTGGCTGCGCGTCCTTCTTCGGAGGGTTTATCGTGGTGGAGACCCCACAGGTCGGTCGGTCCGTGCGAGATTACACAAGCTTGGCTATCGTAGTATATTGGATGGGGCCAGACGGCGAAAAAGAAAACTCGGCTGCAACCGAAAGAGAACGAGACAGGGATATTAATGGGAGTGAGTTGAGAATGTGCTGTACTGACTGGGGGTTAGGGGTTTTGTCGGTTCTTGAAAGTGGTTGATCTCGGTTCAAAGTGCCGATGCTCCAGAATCCTGGTTTTTTTTTTTTTTTTTTTAATTTATTTATTTTGTATTTTTTTTTTGCCAATTCATCCATCATCCGAGAAAAACTCATTACGCCTATGTGCTATTCTGTGGGCAATCGAATCCAGAAGGAAAATAAAATCCCAGTCCAATCAACCAATAGCCCCTCCTCTCGGAGAGTAGTGACAAAGCTTTTTTTTTTTGCCGTGCGCCCGAATCATCCCCAGCTACAACGACGCTCACTTGTTTTCTCACAGGAGCATCGGAGCAAGAGGAGCCAACGTCAGCAACAGCACGCTCCATCTCACGCTACCGGTCGACCTCGTCCCGCCGCTAGAGGGGGTCGAGGAGGCCTGAAGTTTCTTTGCGCCACGGTCCGGCGCAGCAACAGCAACAGCAGCAGAATTCTCGGATGTTCCCCAGCTGCTCCCAAAGCTCGTCCCCGGCCTGTTGAGCTCCACCACGACCTCTTTTGGCTGAGGCATCTCGATGGCCGGCAGCATGGGGTCCAGCATCTCGCAGTTGTTCCGCTGGTCGTCCTCCATGCGCTCCATGTTGACGTCTCCCGTCTTGAACCGCAGCCTCTCGCGGCCCTGCGTGCCAGTCCACGGCTTCCACTCGGGCGTGTCCGCGGCCCTCATGGGGCTCGGGTCGAGCGTCCGCACAAACGACGCCCAGTAGGCCATGGTCTGCGGGACGATGATGGCGTTGGCGCCCGAGGTCCGGTACGACTTGGGCGGGTCGCCGTCCGTGTTGTTGGGCCCAAAGACGGCGTTGAGCTCGACGGTGTGGTAGGCGCCGAACCCCAGCCTCTCCTGTTCGTCGTCGACGGGCGCGAACCTGTAGTTGAACGTCTTGACCCCGTCCCTGGCCATGGCGTTTTGCAGGCGCGCCGTGACGCAGTGCGCGCGAAAGTCGCCCTGCGCCAGCGACAGCTGCTGCCACAGCTTGCCCGCGGGCGCCTTGGCGTCGACGGCGCGGTTGGGCGGTACGTCCTTGAGCGGCATGGTCTTGTCCAGGTAGGTCTTTTGGAGGAGGTCGAGGCTCGCGTTGCTCAGCACGCCCGAGGCCTGGTCCTGGAAGAACTTGAAGGCCTCGGCCGTGGTGTTGGTGTCCTTGGGCACGTTCTTGGTGCCCTCGTCCGAGCAGCTGCCCGCGATGTTGGGCACGCGCAGGTAGAGGCCCTGGTCGAAACGCGTCAGCATCGACGCCGGCACGAGGTCGCCGTCCAGGTTCGGGTTGAACTGGCACTCCTCCGTCTGCAGCTGCGACGCGTTGACCGACCGGAGGCAGGCCAGCGTGTCGGGGGAGCTGGTGCACGACGTCTTGTTCAGCAGGCACGCGTACTGCTCCTGGCCCTGGTCGATGGTGCGGAGGGTGGCCAGCGACAAGGATTCCATGATGGCCCCCTTGACCAGCGTGGTCTGGGGGTTCTGGCTCGCCCAGCCCGACAGCAGCAGAGCAACCGCCGTGGCGCCGGCCGAGTCGCCAGCCATGACGATCTGCGCCGGGTTGCCGCCAAACTGTGCAATGTTTTGCTTGGTCCACTCCATCCCCATGATCATGTCCTTGAGGCCGACGTTGGTGTTGGCCTCTTTCTGGACCTCTTTGCTGTGCAGGAAGCCAAAGGGGCCGACGCGATAGTTGACCTGCACGACAACGATGTTGCCGAAAGCGGCCAGATCGCCGCCATTAAAGTTTGCATTCGACAGGGACTGGAAACCACCGCCCTGGATGAAGTACATGACGGGTAGGTTCGAGGTGGCGGTTGCGTTACTGGGGGCAAAAATGTTGACAAAGAGGCAGTCCTCGGAAACCGTGAAGCGCTTGTTGGGCTGCATTGTAAAGTCGGACGCTGAGCGAGGCAGGCAGATCGGCCGGAACTTTTGTTTCGTGGTTGAGAAGACAAGTTAGATTGATGGAATAACTCAGTGACTAACTATACGGCATACAGCCAGCATCCGAGCGACTTTTCTCTTACCTTGCTCGCGTCGACTACGTTGCCGTCGAAAGGTGCCTTCATGTTGAGCGCGGCGGGAGCAGCGAAACGTAGTGCGCCTAGAGGTGCTTGCGCAAACCTGACGCCGAGCCATTGCGTGGCTCCTTGGCCTTGAGCCACTCCTTGTAAGCGCGTGTAGCCGAGGTCGACCAGAGGGTCAACTGCAGCAACTACAGAAGGTTGCCATGTTATGGTTGCCGCCAAGAGAGTGGTGACAGCAGTGCCCAAGTCCGAAAGACGCATGGCTAATTGATAAGATTAAGGATAGATTAAAAGGACTAAGAGAATGAACTATTAAAAGAATGGACGATCAAAAAGGCGGACCAGCGCAAGAGAATGAAAGGTACGGAGAGAGTGATAAAGACGAAAATCAAAAAAGGAAACCAGGAAGATGAAAAGACGCTGCATTTAAGAACAGACGAGACGAGGCACAGTGATGGGACGGACAAATAAATGATCAGAGTCATGACAGGTAGGGAGGGATATTCCTAGTTGCAAATGACTCCTAGGCTCGTTTCGCGGCTGTTTTAGTCCGAACTTTGTCAACTCTAGGGTTTCATTCGCCGTTGGCCGCGCCAGGGGAAATATCAACTGCGCGATTAGGATGCTGCAAAAAAACCAAAAACCAAAAAGCCGGGGTAGGGAATTAGAGTTTCGTCCGATGCACAAAGCACGTTTATCTCCGACGCGGACGGCAAAAGCTCTAATGTAACCAGATCCTTTTACAGGGAGTTCGCCATGGATATCGAGGTGAATAGTGTAATATGTATGCGAAAATCAAAGAGTGAGGTTAGAGACAAACAACAAGCCAGACAGGAAGGATAAAGAACAAAAAAAAAGACTGTATTTATAAAAGTCAAGCTGTTAATCCCATTTCAAACTCCACATTCCTCATCGTCGCCAGAGATCCTCTAAGCCAAGACTAAGAGGCGCATGCTATATACCCCTCTAACACTTTACGTTATATTTTCTGGCGCTTACAGACTTTGACCCGTAACCGGCGACGAACTCATGCCGCTCAGTACGGTCTGCGGGGTTGTAAGTATAGCGATTCTTAGCGACAACAAAGTTACTCTCCCTGATGTCCTTCTTGAGAGCGGCTTCGATATCGTTTGCCTTGAAGCTGTCCTCCGCATGCACTATGGCGTAGTCGAATGTATAAGTGCCGGTCAGTGTCCGCACGACACCCCTGGTCTCGGCATTTTCCAAGCCGGCCTGGACGTGCAGGGCGACGACGGTGCTGCCCGAGTACAAGAAGACGGCCGAGCAGCCGCTGAGGTTGCTCACGCCCACCTCCTCGCCGGGCTGGTCGGCAATCGTGGGCGCGTTGGAGTAGGCGAGCTTGACGTTTGCGTCGGCGCGGCGGAAGAGCCCCTTGCGGATCTCGGGGCAGACGCGGACTTGGTGGATGCCCTTGGGACGATTACCACTGCTCAGTCCCCCGGGGTTCGCGCCGCCACTCGTCCTAGAGCCGGAGCCCGACGGCTGGCGACCGGCGGGTTGCGTGATCTTCTTTGCGGCTTGTGTATTTGTGCCTCCCGGCCGGCTGGTAGAGGCTCGGCTGTTTGCGTTGAGGGCAGATGGGTTGTTTGAGAGGGTTGATGGGGGCCTCCGCGTGCTGCCTACGCCTGCGCGGCGATCGAGGGAAGAAAAGCCTGCTCCTAGCGGTGGATGGACCGTCTCGTCCCTTTTGTTGATGGCATCGCCTGCACCAATAGTATTCGGTGTGGGCAGGGAGGCAGTGAGCCCGGCGAGACCGACTAGGATCTTGACAAAAGAAGTAAAGCGCATTTTGAGGCCTGAAGTGATGATATCTTGACGTGGGGAGCGAGGTTGATTCTGGTTGTGGTTGTGGTTGTGGTTGTGGTTCTGGTTCTGGTTCTGGTTCTGGTTCTGGAACGCTAATATATCTCGAGGTAGAAGGTGCTTGCTTGAGCATCAAAGGTTTCTTTCACCAGTCCACTGCTGTTTGGCGCCATATATACACCGGCAGCCGTGGCTGCGATCATCTCCTCGCCCATCAAACTCATGATCCCCATTGCGAGAGTAGTAAGTCCAACAAATGCTCCAGCTGGGGCTTACTCTCAAGCTATTACATGCTATGCTTGTAAAGATGAGAGATGGCAAAAGCATGCTTGGGTAGATCGCCTGTACCACTAAGCATACGTCTGACTTGGTAATCGTGGTGGAGACAGCAACAGTGAGGCTGGTGACAACAGGTCCTTTGCAGCCCGGATGTGTGCATCAATATCTGCCCGGTTGGGCTCGTCTCATACTAGGTCTAGTCTAGTTCTAGTAACGACTTTTTCTTGCAAACTAAAATCTGACTGTGGCCAAGATTTGACCAACTGGTTGCAGACCAGTAAGATTCTAAACCCCGACTTGCTAGTTCTAGTTGTACATGTTGGACGGACACGCCACTCCAACACACTAGCGACCCCTTTTTTTGGTTTTTAGCCGCATGTTCCCGGTTTTCTTAACGCCAACCCGGCAGGGCTGAGCTGTGCACGGCCCCGTTCTTTATGCCGTATACCGCCTTGGCAGCGTCATCTCAGCGCCAAGTACACCCCACCATCAACGGCTTGGGAGAAGACCAATGGATTTGCAAGTCAAACATATGGAGTGCTGAGGGGCTTTTTATTTTAAGAAACACAGATTAGTAGAATCTGGTGGCTTTGATGGAATAATGTCTCAATCGCCGAGGCTCTGCATCGAGTTGCTTTGAGCTAAAATGCAACCTACTGCGCCGGCCGATTCCCCAGCTTGCTGCCATGCCAAGCCTTCCAACGACCCTCGCTTGCGCTGAACAACCAACCCCACCTGACTGGATTTGAGCTTTTGTAACTGAACACAAGGATCGTTTTCATGTTTGCGTTAACGAGTCAGCTCCCCCCGCCTCCCTCCAGTCAACGACTCACAAAGTCGACAATGAATGCCGGCAACTTAGACAGCTTGCCTCTTGAAACGCTGCAGAGAGTGGCCGAGTTTCTTGACGCGACGCACCGCCCGAGCTTGGGATCTTTTGGTCTGGCCAATCGGGCTTGTCGACAAGCCGCCGCCACCTTTCTCTGGCGGGCGATCCATATAACTTTTGACTACGACCCGGAAGCCTTGCATCGTCGGGTGGAGGCGCTGTTCAAGGCCATTTCCACTTTGGGCGTCGGCTGCCATATCCGTCACGTCCACGTTCAAGGCATCCTCCTAGAGGCGGGAGCCGAGAACAAGGGTGCAGATGCCGAGTGGCTCAAGGATCAGCATAATCGGCGTGAGGACCTCTTCCGGCGAACGGGCATCCCCGAGATTCTAGGCGACACTGAGCCTTGCACCTACAGTGCACAAGGGAAATGCACGCCTATGAGCGTCTCGGACGATGAGGACGCGGCGTGGGCGCCACTGGCTGGGCTGATCAAAAATATTCCTCACGTCACAAAGCTCTTGTACGACTGCTACAACCAGTTCCCTCCCTGTCTTTTGCAAGCTACCCACCAGCATCATCCAACCTGTGAGCTTCATCTCCTCAAATTCGGGCTCCGCAGTCCCGAGACGCCCGACCAGCACGAGTTGGCTTTGGTGACGTCTCCCTGCCTGCACAGCATCACATTGCGATGCTCTGAAAAATGGCCCAGCCTAGAATACCATCTCAACAGACGAGCCGTGATGCAGCTCGCCGCAGGTCTGGCTCCCAACCTCAAAGAGCTGCGCGTAATCGGCGTCACATCGCCCACTCCCAACGGCGGACCGGCACGGGACCTGGACCTCGAACCATGGCGTGGAATCCGAGGCGTCGACACAAAAACCATGGAAAAGGCATCTTTGCATTGCTGGTCCCAGACGGGCACGCACCCTCTCGACGCCGACTTCCTGCAGACCTGGAGCCGCTGCATCGACTTTTCCTGCCTGCGCCGCCTCGACCTCGGAGCAGGCCACGACGCCCGCTGGGGCGTGACGGCCGACGCCCTGCGCTGCATGGCGCTGGATCGCCCGTTCGCGCGGCTCAAGACACTACGTATCCGCCTGGCGCGGGGCCCGGACGAGCACCACGTCGACGACGTGGAGTTCGATGGTCGCGCCGCCGACTTTATCGAGTCGCTCGAACCACTAGACGAGGCATTCGTGTCTGGTCTCGTGCGGGCCGGTACCCTCGCCGCCATCTGCAGACGGCACGGGCCCACGCTCACCAGCCTCGGATTCCACCCGCTCCACCGGCCCGGCTACGACGAGGACACGGCTGCCCGCGTCCGGGCCAACCTCGCCCGCGGCATCGACTACATCCCCATGACGCTGGAGCCCGCGCACGTGCGGCAGATCAACACCAGCTGCCCGCTGCTGGAGCATCTCGAGGTGCCCGTGCGACGGCTGCACCCGCGCGAGGCCGAGGTTTTCCAAAGCGTCGGCGAGCTCCCGCGGCTGCGCACGGCCCTGCTGACCCTCGACTGCAGCAGCCCCGAGGTGCACGAATATTACCGGGAGCGCGATGGCCCGCCTGCGGATTACGACGAGTGGGACCGCTGCATGACCAATTGGGGCCCGGTGACCAACGGCGACCTGCGACTCGCGTTTGAAAAGTCGGCCGTCGACGAGGCGCTTGCCCTGTCCATTTGGTCCGCGGTCTGTCCCCCCGGCCGGGAAGACGGCCTGCGCTCGCTCAAACTGCACACGACGGGTGGCGGGGTTTTTGGCAGCGGCGGCACCATGGGCCATATCGAGGAGGTGGTTGGGAACCTCGGCCGATCGTGGCTCATCGAGGCGAGTCCGAGGGACTACAAGGGCCACAGGGCGGTCGTGGTAAAGGAGCTTGGTTCGGAGGCGAGGAAAACAAGGGATGCTGACTACCGTCTCGAGGACGAGGCGAGTTTGCCGCCGCATTCTGCCGTGCACATCCTGAGGCGGATTTGGCCTCGCACCACGGATGTCAAGGGGGCATCAGACTGGCGTCGTGACTGGAAAGGTTTACCACTGCACATAGATTCCGTTATTGTCCGTGCGAAATAGGTTGTTGATGCCTTTTTTTCGCTGGGTGCTTGGGTCATGTCGATATCGTCATCTCATGGGCGGAGGTTGGTCTTGGACCTCCATACCGCCACTGGGATGTCGCCTTCTTCACCCATTTCATCGCGCGAATAAAACAATTGTTGCTGTTTGTCCCTGATCGTGGACTTTGACTTGTTCCAGCGCCTGTGACGTCTGGCTCCTTCTGGGGTACTTGTTAACGTCTTGCGTTCGGATAATCGTGCGATGGCTAAAAGAAACCTTTAGTTCATCCAAGTTCATTCTCCGGCTCCTTTATTTGGTTACACCGAGGAACTTGCTTGGGCTGTTTGCAATTTGTTCTGGTATAAAAAAGGGGCTTCGTGCGGGCCCATGGATGTTTTGCAAACAAGGCATCTCGGTAAATATCCACCCAGGTATAATTTATTGCTTCTTTTGTTGGTTTTCTTTTTCTGCTTTAAGTCGTGCCTCTTCTTTATTCTTCCAATACTGGATATCGCGTGGGTTAAGAGCTGACGTATCACAATAGGTAATATCATCCCTCAACCAGCCCAACACCCCAGTATGGCGTATACCAATGCATGTCTTGTCCTTGTCGAGACCTGATTTGCAGCTATGAACGCCTTGCTTTGGGCAGTTGTACCTGCCGTCCCACTTCGTCATGCACACACTAACATCCGGCAAACAAGTGCCAAAAAAAACTTCATATTGAATGTTAGGCTCCTTTTGTTGAGCGGCGTAAAGTTGTCCGAAAAAAGAGGCGCTGGTGAAAAGGAAAAGGTTGAAATAAGTGTATTGCATCGTGATCGAAAGGTTCAAGTTTGAAGTAGTTGTAAGAATATTAATATACGTTTGGTGTGTTGGATTTATTTGTAGTAATATCTTGCGTTTGAGATAATAAAAGGAATAAAAGCGATTGTTGAGATGGGAAACCCTTGGTATAAATAAGTTACGATTGAAAATTTTATCCTGAAAATAAATAGATTTTTGCACGGGATATGTGTGCGCGATCAGATCGGGTATATATTTATAGGTTCACTGCGGGAATGCCGACAATGCGAGGTATACGCTGCTATAAATACTAGCAATTATAAATTTAAACCGGTTCTGACCTATTTCTATTCCTATCTACGACTCGGAAGGGCCGCATAATGTAATTAAAGAGTGACATTGCAGAAGCTATGCGTCTATGAGCGAGCTGACGAGGCATCGATGGATGCGCTGTGTTATTCCCTGTCGCTCCGCAAGAAGTACCCACCCATAACCCAGTAGCTCCAGGAACGGACGGCCTATCGCATGTTTATATTGAGAATTTCAAATTATATATGCATATATAAGCTATAATTACACGGCGGGCTAGCTATGGAACTTTGAGTTTTAAAAATAAATTTTGAAATTCAAAGATAGGAAGTTTTCATGCATTGTTTAAAATTTGAATAGCTTTGATATTATATAAATACCTCGTTGTTTTTAAGAATCTAATATTAGTAAGATTCTATTTTTGGAGAAGACTTTGATGCAAATGGAGTTGCTATTAGTTAATAGTTAATAATATAAAAAAGTAAAATATTTATAAGTAAACGGTCTTCCGTCTTTGTTTAACAATTTCGAACCCAACACAACTCATTCCAATTCATTAACAACAAAGAATCTAAAGTCGCATACTATAACACTCCAACCAATATAACACCTTTTCCAATTTCTACTTTTCTATTATTATTTTACTTTTGCTTCGAGGTAAAAAGTCCTTCCCATTACCCTATTACTACAAATAACCTGCTAATTTATACAATTAAATTAGTTGCCATTATGCGTTCCTCAACCACTTTTATCACTATCGCCTTTATTGCGATGCAAGCTCTCGGTATTGCGGCCACACAGGTTACTATCTTGAAGAAGGGTGAAAGAATTACTTGGGTAGAAGTTCCAAAGGGGGAATCCAGAGAATTTAACATCCGTGGAAAATATTTTACTGTTAGTGTGTCGGACGACGGTACACCCAGTATTTCTGGCAGCAAATATACCGTGGAATAAAACATTTGGCCTTCGGTAACATTGGAACTTTTCTCTACAGTTTTCTTTTTCAGATCTAGCTAGCATTCTCTACGTTAGTACCACAATAAAAGCTGAGAGTTTTTTTTCCCGAATTTAAATCGTAAGGAACTTAGAAAAACCAAACTTAACTTTGTACCTTGGGCAAGAATAATATGGCTGGATGGTTATTGCGATTAAAGACAAAAGTGAGATGACCATTTCAGGGGCCTGCTTATTTCTGGGACACCCGGTCTAGTCTAGTGTGAGTTACGTGCAGCATCGCACGTGAGTTATCGATTCAATTGATGAATTGAAGTCATAAACCTCCATTCCAACAAACCGGTTAGATTTGCCTCCCTTGTCCCCATCGCTCCGACCCATGTATTGCAAGCGGTCGGTAAGCACGTGTTATGTCTGTTCTCCTAGCCCGCGCCACGCAGGCCATGCCGAGGCCTTCCTTGATGGTAACACATCTTCGTTCTTGGGCCCTCAGGCCCAATTGCTCGCAGGCACCACCCCCGACCTCGCAGCTCATTCTCCCTCTGACTTTTGTCGCTAGCGAGGTAGTTAGTCATGGACAAATCCTATTTTGTTGATGTGAATTCCAAGGTTCTCCCGGTCTCGGTGTTTATACCTGCCCGCGTGTCCAGTCGATACCTCATCGGGCCACATGTCTTTCGCTAGCCGTTTTGTTGATTCCGCCAATTCGGGTATAAACCAGTCTGAGCTGCCAGACAGACAAGTTTTGGATGATGCTTCACTTCTTGATGCATGGCATGGTATTACTCGCATTGCAGCCCACTGAGAACACTTTAAGAAGAAAAAGAGACCTCGCGTAATCGGCGTCATGCTTTACAAATAGTCTCTACGTTTACCATCGAGTGGTTATCGTTGTAGACAAAGAACACCGGCTAGTAGATATCCTGGCGCCACCGAGATACAAAACGCTACCCTCCATTAAACTCAACATGTCATTTCCCGAGAACAGGAGAATTGCGTCTTCGCACCACATGCTAAATACGACAATTTCAATTTTCAAATGAGAAATTTCCAGCATATGTTAGTACGGAAGGGGAAAAGCCGGAGAGTTTCGTATACAAATATGAAGCGTATACTATATATATATATATAGACTAACTATCGCTCATATTGGAATTTTATTGTAAAAGGCAAAGGAATGAAGTGTTTTTATCAAAGCCAAATAAGTCAAGGGTGAACGTAACCAAACGTATCGAACTGTCGCCAACGCCCATCCATAAGCCTTCGATTGAAAGTTTGAAACTGCCCAAGCCGAAAACCGCGATTTCTAGACATTTGATAAGTGTTGGCCAATTTCGGAGCTTCCAATACAAAAGGGACGATGCGGTACTACCAGTTAGTTAAGCTGGGTACCCTCCGCAGTCCATCCAGCGGGCAAACCATTGCAGCTAGCTTTACAGTAGGAATCGGTATAGCAAGTGTAGCCTCTGATCGTAAGGGTCTCGCCCCAATCATCGCTAGCCTGGCCCTGATATTTGCGCTTGTCGTTATATATTTTAACGTTGCATCGCCATTTTCCTGCCAGGGCGCCGAAGGGAAGGAGGGCCAAGGTGGCAACAGTAGCGAAAATTGTTGCGGACTTCATATTGAACTTTCTGTTGTTTAAATCTGGTTATTATAAGTTTTTGACCTACACGTTGGGTTTGTGGGGGGGGGGGGGGGTTTAAAAACTTGTGAGCTGTAGGTACTAACAAATGGAAGTTTTCCGTACTTGGTGTTCTCGAAAGTTTAAAAGAATAGACGGTTGCTAAAGGATTTGAAAGCAAAAATCAAATGTCGGCCTGTGGATGATAATTGGGAGAAATACCAACAGATCCAGTCTCTTAACACATGGGGTTTATATAACTTTAACGGTTCTTCATGATAATTTAAGGATAATTGATTTGTCATATTAATTAATACTATAGGAACTGTAAAATTGGAGAACTGTATTAGAGTTGTGTTGGTTCAATGCCACGGACTGATTGATCTGCGGGTATATGGATACCGCTCAATGCAAATAATTAATAATATATAACCTTTTCAAGTTACAAACCCAAAGGTCAATTACATAGTAGCCCTGAGGTTGTTATGTCCCCTTTGCATTTACACTACATTTATTATTAGCAACGCAGAAATCGCATTGTAAAGAATCGCACTGTAAAGAATTGCATTGTAAAGAATCGCATTGTCAATGTACCCATTTGCTTTTTGTACTGCGAATGGTAAAAGTGGTGCAAATGGTGCAGATGGTTGAAAATCTTTTAACGTGCAGTATACCCGTAATCATTTGTTTGCATTGTAAGAATGTAGTATATCCATGTGTGGACCAGCAGATACATTGCAAAGCCACATCTGAGCCATGCTCAATTAGTGGAGCGTTGTGCTTCGGGGGTGAACCCAGAGACTAGCATTATTATGGACTTGCCAAAAAAGAAACAGCAACCTCGCCAGATTTACAATTGTGGAGCCGAAGATAGGATGTCTGTGAACCTCCAAGGAGGTTATGTTTTCTCTGTTTTTCTTTCTTTTCTCTCCCTTTTTTTTTTACCCACGGCACGATTATTCGTCGCCGACTACTCAAGCTGCACCACATCGAGACGAGCAACCAACTCTTTGCACCCGCAGGACTTGGAGTTTATTTTAAATCTCCTTACCTAGCCTGAGGTACACGTCTTAACATCACATCTGGCCGGGCAGTGAGATAGTTTGTAAAGTTTGCATCCATGGCACGGCTAAATTTCTGCCATTAAGACACTAGAGCTACGGAGGCCAATCAAATTGCTATTCTCGAGACCATGTTTCCAGGTAAATTAAAGCAATTGCTCTGCGCTTCACCTGCGGTTGACGTTTTGCCAATTGAGGCGAGTGGGCGTTGCCAAGTAGAGAAGAATAAATAAATAAAATAAAACAAGGACAAGAGGATATCTCCCAGCCATGAACCCATCCATCGCATTTTGTTCGTAAAAGGACATTATTAAAACTGGTCGGAACCGGGAAACCATAGCCCCCGAGGACCCGACGGAGAAGAAAGACAAGATGAAGATTGCAATCCAACAAGAGCCAAGGTGCTTTTAGAGGATCAGGACCGCGCCGGCAGCAGCGATAGCCGCGGCACCGAAACCAGCACGCGCGGCTCCGCCAGGGGCTGGGGTGGAAGAGGCAGCACCACCAGAAGGCCTCGGGGTGGTGGCGCCGGTGGTGGTGGCGCCAGCGGCGGCGCTGCCCGTCTTGGGGCCGTCGCAGTGCCAGTGGTCGCCGTGGGGCTGGCAGCCGACAGAAGCGGTGGGCGACGGCGGGAGCGTACGCGTGCCGCTGCTGTGGTCGTCGTCGTCGTCGTCATGGTCATGGTCATGGTCATGGTCGTCGTCGTGGTCATCGTCGTGGTCGTGGTGGTGGCTGGAGGTGGCGGTCGTGCTGGCGGCAGGAGGTCCAGTGGTCACGCCGGTGGGGCCGGCGGTTACGGACTGTCCCGACGCGGAGGTGGTGCGCGGGCCGTCGCAGTGCCAGTGGTCATCGTGAGGTTCGCAACCGACCGAGGCGGTGGGGGATGGGGGGAGTTGCTGGGCGACGCCGACGGCGACGAAGCCGAAGATGGCAATGATCTGAGAGACCCTCATTTTTTTAATTTTTTTATTTTTTTTGGAATTTGTAATTTGTAATTTGTAAAGAGTGGCTTTTGACTTGATGGAAGTGCTGGCGGTGAGAATGGCTGGACGACGCCGGAGCTGCGACTTCTTTTGACGTGGTCTTTTGAAAGCTGGTGGGCAATGCAGAGCGAGCGAGTAGGAAACCAGAATCTGATTTGAAGCGAGGCACAACAAGTCGGTATTATAGTCGAAAGAATCTGCGGGATTATATCACGGAGATGCAGGCACAGAGGCAGCCAAAGAAAGCTGCGCCTCCGAAAAGCTCCATCGCGATGGCCACTCGCGGGGTCAATTTTGCATAAGCGCGTCTTGGCGTCTTGGCTGCCAGCCCATATTTCTCCAGCATATCTCAAAATCACCGGCGTCATTGGTTGCGTTGGAACATGACAGGACCTTGCTGCCTCGAAAATCCTAATGTTAATTACTAAATTCCGATGGAGAATTGGACGCCCCTGTATTTTGGGCCTTGTTCCCTTTTGCCCAAGATCTTCCCCCCAAGCCCCTTAACCCGAGTAAGAAGGAGCGGAGCCACCGCCCAGCCCCCAGGTGGCCATCAAGGTCCTCAAGTGTCCATCAAGGTTCCCAAAAGTCCACCAGCTGCTGCGTCGAATGCATTCGGTATAGCGCAATAGTAATGCCAAATTGGCAAGTACCTAATTGACTTGATTATTATTTCGACAACAACAGGTGTCGTACACCAAACTAAGCAGTGTGATTTACTCATGTCTCTCTCTTCCCTCGCTTCCTCTTCGGCAGGCATTTTTATCCGCTTACTTACGATGAGGTAACAAATGATGGAGCCATTGTCTGTAGCCCCAAAGGCTCGTCCGAGAATCGTCTAGTCGCGACGATTCTTTACAGTCTTGTGGGGGATGGCGGTAAAGGCAAAATGGAACGGACAAATTCTATCGAGGCACCATTGCAGTCCCGTGCCCATGGCTCACCTTCACTTTCGATTGCAGAAGCTGGACTCACACCTCGGCGAGGTGCATGTGCTCGACTAGTTTAATTTCCTCACCATCCCCGCGCATATGCGAGGGACCTCTTGATTGCAAGGCAGCAGCGCCGAGTGGGCTGTGGTCTCGTTGATGGCGCTGCGGGAGTGTCCGCCCTGCAACGGAACATCAATCAGGTACCGGTGTTCTCGCGTCACGAAACCACCCTGCTAGCTTTATATCTAGTTCTAGACTAGTAGCTGTGCTCGAAGGTTAATAAGATTTCGGCACCCGCGCTTGGTAAGCGCGCCAGACGCGTCTCAGAAACCTTATCAAGTTTACCTGGACCCTGCGCAACTTTAAATTTCAATCATATATTGGCTCTCGGTGCCTCGAGGTTTGATATTGTTTGTTTACTTCAACCTAGCTAGCTGTCCGTATCTCTTGATGCGCAGACACGTATGTAGGGAAGCCAGTACTGCCGTCCACAGGGCGTGATATCTGTTTATACTTTTGAAACTCCCAAGCACCAGTGTATTTATATGCTGGTGGTGATGGGATGATTGGGATCTTGGTTCCGCGTTCTACGTGCGCGTGGGATTATAAGTTGTCCGAGTAAATATGGCCAGTGGTGACACCTATAAGTGCTGGCAAGGATAGAATATGAAAACATAACAAGCCTCGCCCGCGCCCTATTGGCATCTCCTCGAGTCTGCATAGTTAATCGTGTTTGTAAATCGCCAATATACATAAAGGCGATGTGATGCGCATGCGCAACATTTTCTCAGCCTTTGTGGCAGGCCTTTCCACCAGCGTTTCCGGTTCCCATGTAATCTATCAAATCTGGTCTCTGCTCTCTCGCCAATGCTCCGAGCTGAGATTTTCTTTGGGTCAACTCGGAAGACATAGGAACGTGTTGTATGCGGCAAGGGTTGGTGGTTTGTTTTGTCAGCATATGGACCTAGGCAACGGCGACATTGACAAAGTGTCGTGGGCTAAATATTGCCAATAACTCACGTGAAATGGACACCAGGAATCTCTGTTTACCTAGTTTTGGACCTGAACCTAGCCAGCGTCAACAGGAGACGACGTCATGGTCCAGGTACACCTTGCAAAATAGAGTTTTCCATAGCGGAGTTGTATTAGTCGGTGTGGAAAATTTCTTTTCCCCAACCTGCATCGGCTCCGACGCGCGATTGAACGACGCGGGGAAACCGTGTGGGGATATTTGTACTACCGCATCATAAACAAGTAAACAGGGTTCCATCTGGTGGAATTCACATCACGAGGTACCAAGCAAGGTATGGGTGATGACGATCCCCTATAGTAATCAAAGCAAAATAAAAATCTGCAATCTTCTTAACCCCGCAGAAAGCTATGCCAGATTACAATTCCTTGGAATGTTTTTTTTTCTTTGATACTTATATATGATGGATCGGTGTTGATGCGGAGGTGAGGGTTCTCTCTTCAACCCGACACCCTCAAGTCCCCTTTTGCGCCAATCCACCGAGACTTGCCCAAGATGTTTGCTTCTGCGGTCCGTCTTTTGTTGGCAGGCCTAGCCGCCTCGGCCACAGCCTACATCACGGCCGGGGGAGAAGTGGTGATTCCTGGGGCGAGTTCGTACAATGGCCTCAACCTAGTGCCCCAGATGGGCTGGAACAACTGGAACGCATACCACTGCGACGTTTCCGAGGAGCTGCTGCTCAAGACGGCCGAGGCGATGGTCACGTACGGTCTGCGTGACCTGGGTTACAACTACGTCGTCCTCGATGACTGCTGGTCCATCGGCCGCAACGAGTCGGGCTACCTGCTGCACAACCCCGTCAAGTTCCCAAGTGGCATGAAGTCGATAGCCGACAAGCTGCACGCCATGAAGTTCAAATTCGGCATGTACAGCTCCGCCGGCGTCTTCACCTGCGGCCGCTACCCGGGCAGCTTGGGTTTCGAGCAAAAGGACGCCGACACTTTTGCGAGCTGGGGGGTCGACTATCTAAAGTACGACAACTGCTACAACCAAGGCCAGTCTGGTACGCCCCAGCTCAGCTTCAACCGGTACAACGTCATGTCCAAGGCTCTCAACAACACGGGCCGCCCCATGGTCTACGCCATGTGCAACTGGGGCAACGACGACCCGTACGACTGGGCCTACACCATCGCGAACAGCTATCGCATGAGTGGAGACATTTACGACAGCTTCCAGCGGCCCGACTCGCGCTGTCCATGCACAGAGACGCCGTGTAACTGGCCCGGCTTCCACTGCTCCGTCATGAATATTCTGAACAAGATGGCACCCATTACGTCGCGGACCCAGCCCGGGGCTTTTAACGATATGGACATGCTGGAGGTGGGCAACGGCGGACAAAGCGGTAAGTTTGGGTAATGTGCTCTGATGTATAAAAAAGGAAAAAAGAAAAAAAAGAAAAGAAAAGAAAAGAACCTGGCACCTCTGACGCTGAATACCTCCAGACTCGGAATACGTCCTCCACTTCTCCATGTGGGCCATGATGTCCTCCCCGTTGCTCATGGGGACCAACATCCCCGGACTGTCGCCCGCACACCTCTCGATCCTGTCCAACCCGGCCGTCATCGCGCTGAACCAGGACGTGACTGGCACCTCGGCGGTGCGCAAGTGGCGAGAGGTCATTACAGACGACGTCGACGACGACGGGCAAGGCGAGGTTGCACTCTGGACGCGCGTGATGAACAATGGGGACACCGTCATCGCCCTGATCAACGCCGCCAACAGCTCACGAACCATGCGCGCCACGGCCAAGGACATCTTTCTGGATCAGGCGACGGCCGGCACCTACCTGCCCGCCCCGGAGCTGTCGACGCCCTACGACGTCTACGATTTGTGGGTCAATCGCATGAGCGACGACGAGGCCGCGTCGGTCCTCGCCGGGAACGCCACCAGCATCGGCGCCAACAGCACCAGCGTCACCCGGTACAATGCCACGGCGTTGGGCTACGCTCAGGGGCTGAGCCAGGACCACCCGGCCTTGTTTGGGAAGAAGGTCGGCCGCCTCGCGCCGGGTGGTGTTTGGGAAGCTCAGGTCGACAGGCACAGCGTTGGCCTGTTTAGGCTGCGTAATGCGACGCAAGCGTCCCGGGCGAAGGACGAGCTGTAAAGGGACAAGCGATAGTTTGAATAGGCAGATGATGAAAAAAAAGGGAATCAAAATATACGAGTGCGGAGTATACTACCAGGCAAGTACACGGTGCATTTAAAGAGAAAAAAAAACATGCTCAGGGCCGGGGGTGTTATAATACAGTTAGTTCTATTAATACGACCCAAGACATACTAAACAAAGCCGAAATCTACATCTATCTTTTTTGCCCGAGCGACCGAGTCCGCCAGAACATGCCTCGTTATGGGCGTCACAGCTCGACTACCAGTGCCGACCATGCAGCTCATTTCGTTCCTGACGGCTCCCTTTTCCCAGACGCCATCCACCATTATATGCATCGGCTGTCCATACTCGTGGGGGTCGACCTTTTTGTTCTTGAGGAGTCCACCATTGTACCAAAACAGCTCGTCCTGGCGGTCGACATGGCCTATCACAAAACTGCAGACCCGCACCTTGTCCTCCTCCTCCTCCTCCAAGACATCCTTGACCCAGCCCACCATGGCGGCGTAGTGCGTCTCAAAGGCATATCCAGCACCACTGAGCTCGAAGCCAAACCACCACGACTCCTTGTCACCATACGTCATCCGGTACGTGACCTCGTCGCGCACCTCTCGCGTGTTCTGCCATGCGATGTGCAGCAGACCCATGAGCACGTCCAGGCGAGACTTGTCCAGCACGACAACCCCAGAGTCCCCCTCCTCGGCGTAATCTTGCGTCCACACCAGCGACCTGTTCAGCTGCGCGCTGGGGTTCCGGATCTGATCCTTGTACCAGTCGTGGCGCTCGCGGAACGCGTGCTGCCACAGCAGGCGGTCGTGGAACAGCAGCGCCCCCGTCGACCGGTACGCCGGGTCCTCGAGGAGCAGCTCGGGCCTCTGGACGAAGACGCAGTCCGCGTCCAGAAGCACGACCTCCTCAAACGGCGAGTACAGTGCGGCGAATGCCTTGATGGCCCACCCGCCGTCGCTCAGGCCGGCCTTGGCGTCGTCCACCAAAGCCAGCACGTCCAGGAAATTTATATTCCCGAACCGAGCCACCAGGCGCTCTCGGTCTTGTGCCGGGAGATCGTCGTCCCCGGAATAGACGATCTGGATGCCGAGGTCGCTGCGGAGCACTTCGCGCAGGTTGGCGATGAGGTGCATCGCGAACCTCAACGTCCCCTTTCCTGTGGGCAGCACGATACCGCGGGAGCCAGGCACGATGGAGGCGCGCAGGTCCGAAAAGGGAGTCCTGCTCCCGGGGTTTCTGGGCGAGTTGGCGAGGAAGGGGTACATGGTTACCATGGCTGCCTCGACGGCCTCGAGGACCGGGAGTTTGTTTGCCGAACGCGGCACATTGTCGAAAAACTCGATCCATGCTCTGGCGACCTTGGTGCGCTCGCCCAGGTCGCGGAACTTGTGTTCGTAGGGAGATTGGATCGGCGATTGGATGTATTCTCTGGTTTCGTTGACGATGGACTCGGCTCTATTTCGCCACGGGCTGTTGGCCGACTGCATCCATACCGGATCACGAGAAGGATTAAAGAGGGTGTACAATAATATGAACACCACGCAGACAGAGATGGCCTGAACTGCTAAACGAAAAGGTGGTCTGGCCAAGACCATCATCCCGAACTCTACTTTGAAACACAATAACGACGGAGAGAGTAGTCGCGAAGAAAAAAAGGTAGAGACAAAGACAAAAAGATCAAAATGGAGCCGGCAAATTGAGGTGAAGGGGATTGAAAATAAACATTTATGGCTATGATGAAAGATGAACGCAGTTATGAAACCAACAAAAAGAAATGAAGGCAAAATTTGGATCCGAGGGGGCATACCCCCTCATTTCAATCTCGGGCACCCGCATTAACCCGTCAGTGTGTGGAGTCTACCAACCAACTGACTGTGACTGTGTGACGCGAAAAGGAATACACACATCTTGGCTGCGGACCCTCAATCCACTAAAGCGCTAAGCCCCCGGCCCGACCTGATAAGGTGCTTGACTGGAAGCTTGCCCAAATCAATCTGTGTGGATCCTTGTCCAAAAATAATGCCTAATTGCGACCAACAAACTCTTGGCTGCAGAGCTGACACAACCAGGGCGGTTACCAGGCGGTTATTGGGGGCGTACTTCCAGTTGGCAATGCACTACTAATAACGTAGGGCTGCCTGCCGTTTTTTTTTTCTTTTCTCATGGTCGATAATAGGTGGTACGAGGCAGCCAGCTGTCACATCGACTGATATTATGAATCTCGCACTGTTCTTCGCCGTCCTTCTCGGCCAGGTCCATCTAGCTGCCTCACAAGGCATCTCCTGCTTTGGCGTGAACGGACTCTTGTATCCGGAACAGAAAAAATGTCCCGGATCAAACGCCTGCTGCGGTGTCGGCGCTATTTGCTTGCCCAACCGACTTTGCAAGAACCCAAATGACAACGAAGGTCTCTTTGTGCGTGGCCCTTGTCTGTCTCAGCCATTCGACGAAGACTGCGCCAAAATATGTGTCTACTGTGAATGAAATGAAACTGGCCACTCCATAAACCACAACATACAGACTTTTCTGACACTTCTTCCAACAGCCGAGGCTGGAGCAGCGAACGTGTTCCCGAGAGTCACTGTTTGTGCCGACGGTAGCCTCTGCTGCAACAACGACCCTCAATGCTGCAGTAAGGGAAACGGGCGGTGGCTTGACGAGAGGGGGAATCTTCTTTCTTCCCCACCCAGCCAGTCTAGTGCCAGCTCGGTGGTACCGTCCACATCGTCGGCCTCGGCCCCTTTGTCTTCTTCCCAAAGCAAGGAGGCCAACACAAATGGCGCCAGCGCCTCTACCGATAGCAGCTCGACAACCACCCTCGCCGCCCCATCAACCGCCACGACGACAGCCACTGTTGGAGAAGATGCGGCAGCTTCAAGGCAAAGGGCAACTGGATCTGAGTCCGATGCCGAAACCCTTGCTCTCAAGGTTGGGCTCGGAATTGGCATACCGTTCGCTGCGGCCATTGCTGCGTTTGCAGTCTGGTGCTGCTTCTGGCAGAGACGCAGAAAGTCTACAAAAGCAGCCGAAATGACACAGCAGCGGCAGCAGCAGCAGCAGCAGCAAATGCTACCAACGAGTAATTACAGTCTCATGCCAGGGAGCTCGAGTCTGGAAAAAGACTCGCCGATCGCACACTATCAGGGCATGTCTCCCTCGCCACAAAGTACCTTGTACTCAGCCGGCGCCCCCAAGGAGTTTTATGTTAACCCTCGCTTCCACCATGGAGGTAGCGAATTGCAAGGTTCTCACGATTTGTCACCTCGGGAGCTTCAAGGGAGTACATGGCCTCAAAACACCCAGAGGCTTTGAGGCGCGAGGATATATATACTTGCTGGCCATATTGTCACATGTATTGTATCGTACAGGTGCGGAAGGCGACAAGTGGCAGTCTATAAAATGTATAAAGATAGTTGGTTAATATATCTAGGTATTGATGGAAAAATTATGGTTTATTCGTGACGATTCAAGTGACACAATACAGCCTATATATATATATATATATATATATATATATATATATCAGGCAACTGATACCAGACGAGGTTACCTCTGTTGCTATTCAGCCATGCTGGGCATGTGTTCTCTCTCTTTGACGGCAACATGCTTGCCCAAAATTGGTAGGCTTCTGTTCACAGCCTTACCCCAACCTCGGCTGACCATCAACGATGTATCTCGTGGTACTCCACTCTGCGGCTTGACAAAGTTTACATGCCTACCCAGGGTGACAGGGACCTGGTCAAAAACCCATGGACAATGGGCCCAGCCAAGCCAGCTTCTTAGCATATGAGCTAGGATATAATATAGATTCGCCGAAGTGGAGATCTTGTGCTTCGATTTGATCATTGCCAAGCAAGCAAAACAAATAAATGTGCATACCTCAGGTTTGTCTGGAAATATAACAAATATATGTTTGGTAGGGAAAATCAGCCAAATCCCAGGCGAGAGTGGCGGGTTCTAGTAGATGGCAATCAATTGCGTTGGGCTGTCCCGTAAGGTATTTGTCGAACTTGGCCTGGCAAGGCTGTGGTATGTTATGAAAACTTACTCGAACACCCATTGCTGGCACGCCATGCCTGACCACCATCTTCACCGGTGTAGCAATCGTTTGTTGGTCGCATTAATTATGGTCCTGGGGAAGAAACGAAAGAGTGAACTCCACTTATTTGAAGTTTTTACTGGGGCCAAGGACATGAGTGATTATCGGTCATCCTAGACCGTGGGTGGGTCGGGGGACTTTCTTTACCACGTACTTCGTACACAACAATATTTATTGTTGCAGGTAAGGCGGTTTGGGCGGCTTGGACGGCAAAGCGGCAAGTGGAACCAACAACTTCTTCGGGCCAAATACTCCGTACAAGACCCCCTAGCTTGGCAACAAAGCTGGTGTCGCGTGAGCGTGTTACGACCAAACGAGTTGGGCCAGCACCAGGGAGGCCAGGTGGGGTCACACCCCTCCTGACAACATTCGCCAAAAGGAATCACCGACCGGCAAGGATTACATAAGGGGAAAAGACACGTGACATCACGTGATTGCCAAGAGAGGGATATGATTGATATGTCGCATATCAATCATAGCAGAACAAGTGATATGTCGGCTATGGAACATATCAAGCATATCACGTCGAGGGGCGTAGTCTATATAAGGCACGCTCATTACCATGTAGATAGATTCGATTCTAGGATTGCTTAGCAGCAATCAAACTCTAGTTAACCTCAAGACTTACTTGAGAACGATCATAACTTCACCCCCAGTCATTGAGAACCCCAGTTACCCAGTCAGACGCTCAGTTGCTTCAACCCACTGTACTTTACCCTAAGAGCAGGTTACCCCGATACCTTGATCGTAACATTTTGATTGCTCCTGTTCAGTACTTTGCCTTGAAGCATACCGAGCAGTATCCGACAACATGTCTTCCCAGACGTCCAAGAACAACACCCCCAGCACCCCGGCCACGAGCAGCAAGGCGGCCCAAAAAGCCCCTGCTCGGCCCAAGGACGATAGCGACAGCGAGGACGAGGAAGACCAGCTCCGCAGGCAGGTTGCTAGGACCAGCCAGGAGCTCCACGAACAGACGCTCCGCGCAACCCAACTCCAAGAGGAACTCCAGGCTCTCCGAGCCAGTGCTAACGTTACCTCAACCCCTCTTGATGGGCGCGAGAGACTCAAGCTTAACCCCCCAGCCACATTCGATGGCACACCTGGACAACTTAAAGGGTATCTTGTACAGGTACGCACCTACCAAGCATTCCATCTGGAAACTTTCCGCAGCGAAACAGAAAAGGTGGTACACGCGGCCACCTTCCTCCGAGGACGAGCCTTATCTTGGTTCGAGCCTCTGTTGCAGGAATGGCTTGATGTACCCCCCGAAGAACGACGCCAAGAAGTCACCGACATTTTCTCAACCTTCGCAGGGTATGAACGCACTCTCCGTTCCTTGTTCCAGGAACCCGATGAGAAACGACAGACCGAACGAGATTTGGCCAACCTACGACAAACCAAGTCAGCCTCCGCTTATGCAGCCGAGTTCAGAAGGCTAGCAACAAGGCTGGACATGACCGAAGAAACCAAGATCCTCCAGTTCTACCAGGGACTGAAGTCAGAAGTAAAAGACGAGGTATCCAAGCTCGACCGACCCGAGGATTTCCTCGAGTACGTCGAACTTGCCATCAAACTTGACAACCGGATTTACGAACGCCGACAGGAAAAACAAGGCGGACAGCGAGTGTTCGTCACCTCAACTCGACAAGCCAACACGGGACGCAAATACCAACACCCCCAACCCACATACCACAGAAACAATGGTGGATGGCAGCAGCCCCGTCACATGGCACCCCAGACCTACAGTACAGCTTATGGTACCCACAGTGGACCCATGGACCTCAGTGCCACACAACACAAGAAGCCCCGTAAAGACCCCAAGAGCGGCAAGTGCTTTAAGTGCGACAAGACAGGGCACATCGCCAGAAACTGTCCGAGAAACCAGGAAGATGTCCCTGATTTTAGGGGCAAGACCGAAAAACCACGAGGACTTAATGCCACCAATCACCAGCAACTACGGCCTGACCAACACAGCACGATGAGCTGGACCACCTGCTACGATGACAATTGCATGGTACACAACAGCTCCAAAAACGACGCAGGATGGTACCCACAGAAGCCCCGAGGCACTCGAACCCTAGCAGTAGGAAACCGAGTACCCCTAGGGACAGGACAACCAACGAAGCTACACCGACAAGAGACCCAACTACCCGAACTCACGGACTCGGATGCCTCCGGAGAATCGGATGAGGAACCTTTGGGACAAACCCACCACATCAGGACAACCAATCAGTCCTCAACACAAGAATCAAGCGAGGATTCCGAGGAAGAGTCCAGCGAGGAAGAGACCATGCCCTCGAACCAGTACAACGCAGCAAGGGAAAACAACCCCTACATATACGAAAAGAAGCATATCGACTTATACCGAGACGACCAATCAGTACAGTTTCCCGGATTGCCACTTCAGGCACAGATCCGACATCCTACAGGATCAGTCAATGCAACTTTTGGAGACCACCCGACCTTGGACACCAAACACCCTCAACACGCAGAGATCTTTTGGGCAGAATGCTTCCGAGACAACTGTGGACTCCACTTAAGCAGGAAGATAGTCCACAACTTTTTCCCACGACGACGCAAAGCAACAGGCATTCACGAAGTATATACCACAACCGACCTACCAAATTGGGAAATTAAGATAAGACTCAACACTGAGCCAGCCGCAATCTTCACACCTAACGACAACTACCCCATGGCGTGTTGCAACCAGAAACAGTTCCCATGGTATAAGTGCACCCGAAGCGTATACAGAGTACATATGCTAGCCAAAGCACAGGCCTGGCACGAACAGAAATCACGGCAACCAGGACCTGCACCAATGACCAGAATTGTGTGGAACCCCAACGTACGAGACAACGAGATAACCACGAACGCACGCAAGACACCCGTGCCAGCGAAACACCCATTTGACCTAGTCGAAACAAGAAGTAGCCGCACACCCAGGGACAAGAAAAACAAGGACCCACGACGCGAGTCCAGCAAGTCAAAAAACTAGGACAGCCAGACGGCACAGGGCACCGAACGGCGACAACAGGAACGGAACAAAGAACCCTGAACGCTACACAGGATACGATAGCAACACACGAACACATATTTCTCGACATACGACTCGATGGCAGACCCATACGAGCACTCCTCGACAGTGGAGCACAAGGCAACTACATCTCACCAAGGGTCGTAGCGAAACGACGGATACCTTGGCAGCAAAAGAAGGAACCATACCAGTTGCAGACCGTGGAAGGAGAGGCAGTTTCATACGGGAACGGCACCATCGAAACAGAGACCGTACACCTCTGGATGGAGAGCTATGGACGAAAGGAACAAATCACCTTAGACATCACGGAGATAGGGGACAAAGACGTGATATTAGGAATCCCCTGGCTCAGAAGGAGCAACCCCCGGATAGATTGGATAACCGGCCAAGTCCAATGGGAAGAGCCGTTAGCCTCTGAAGGAAAACCCAAGAAAAGGATTTCACGCAACGAGCGTAGGGCACAGGAACGAAACCAACAAAAGATTATGGCGCTATTAAAGAAAAGCGAGCCACGCCTGGAGCCAATATCGGAAGGATCGCGACTATCCATGAGCGAAGAACGATCGAACCTTACCACATTAATCGACAACATCCCGGCCGAATACCGGATATATGGACGACTATTTAGCCCCGAATTCGAAACAGGACTACCCGAGCATAGTCCGTTCGACCACGAAATACCATTGAAAGAAGGAATACAGCCCAAACTCCACAAAATATACGGCTTGAACCCAACACAGATGGAGGCACTAGATGAATACCTCGCAGAGAACCTTAAGAAAGGTTACATCAGACCATTAACATTACCAGCAGGATACCCAATCCTCTTCGTACCAAAGAAGAACGGAAAATTACGACTATGCGTGGACTACAGACAATTAAACGACATCACCATAAAGAATTGCTACCCACTCCCACTAATAGGAGAATTCCGGGATATGCTCTATCAAGCACAGTGGTTTACAACACTAGACCTTAAAGGAGCATACAATTTGATCCGCATAAAGGAAGGCGAAAAGTGGAAAACAGCGTTTCGCACCCGACGAGAACATTATAAGTACCTAGTAATGCCCTTCGGTCTTACCAACGCCCCAGCAACCTTCCAAACCATAATCAACCACGTTTTCAGGGAATGCCTAGACATTTTCGTCGTTATCTACCTGGACGACATCCTTGTCTTTTCCAAGACGTTGGAAGAACACAAGCAACACGTTCACACAGTCTTACAGAAGCTGCAAGACGCTAAGCTTTTAATTGAGCCCGAGAAGTGTCTCTTTTACAGCAAGCAAGTTAATTTCCTAGGATATATTATCGCTCCTGGAGAAATTAGGATGGAGAAATCGAAAATCCAAGCGGTAAAGGAATGGCCTTAACCACAGAACGTAAAAGACGTTCGGGCATTCCTCGGATTCGTGAACTTTTACAGAAGATTTATCAAGGGATACGGCGCGATTGCCACCCCATTGACCAACATAACCAAAAAAAACCTAGAATTCCAGTGGACGGAACAGACATAACAAGCCTTTAAACAGCTACGAAACGCAGTAGCCAGAGAACCAATTCTCAAGATACCAGACCCAACGAAACCTTTCGAAGTCGAGACCGACGCATCGGACTATGCGATCGGAGGACAATTCAGTCAGCGAGACGAAGAAGGACGGTTGCATCCTTGCGCCTTCTTTTCACAAAAATTACATGGACCAGAACTCAATTACCAGATTTACGACAAAGAGTTTATGGCCATCATTCGAGCATTTGAAGAATGGAAACCACAGTTATCCGGAATTAAACACGAGGTGTTAGTTTACACGGACCACAAGAACCTGACCCATTTCACCACTAGCAAAATGTTAAACAAACGACAAATTAGATGGTTAGAATTCCTGTCAGAATTCCATTTTAGAATCATCTACCGAAAAGGAACAGAAAACGGCAGGGCCGACGCCCTCAGCCGAAGACCAGATTACGAGAACATAGTGCCAGAGGAAACACGGGTTATCCTCACCACAGACGGAAACGGAAACCTTTTACCAGCACACCGGAGTTTTATAACAACAAATACGGTAACCACACCAGAAGAAATACGGAAGATCCACGGAAACAAAGCCCACGGACACCAAGGAATTTCCAAGATATGGAAACGGCTAAAACAGCATTACAATTTCAAAAGAACACGACAAAAAGTACGAAAAGCCATTAAGGACTGCGAACTTTGTGCCAAAAGCAAGTCCGCAAGACATAGGCCTTACGGACTCCTATAACCCTTACCAGCCCCCAGCAAGGCATGGCAGACCATCACAATGGACTTCATCGTCAAGTTACCTCCTTCGGAAGAACCACTCACTAAGACCAAGTACGACAGCATACTGGTTATAGTGGACAAGCTCACCAAATACGCCTACTTCCTACCATATAAAGAAAGCAGCAACGCCGAAGAAATCGCCTACACATTCCTACGAGTGATTGTCAGCAATCACGGACTTCCAGAAAACATCATCACAGACAGAGACAAGCTTTTCACATCAAGATTTTGGAAATCCCTGATGGAACAGCTAGGAACAGACCACAAGCTATCCACAGCATTCCACCCACAGACGGACGGACAAACAGAACGAGCCAACCAAACACTGGAACAATACCTAAGATGCTATGTGAACCACAAGCAAGATAATTGGGTACGGTTATTACCCATAGCACAATTCGCTTACAACAGCTCAGAAAACGAAAATACCAAAACAACCCCGTTCTACGCCAATTATGGATTTAACCCTACAGCGTACGGAGAACCAAGAACCACGATTACGGCACCGCGAGCCGATAAACAAGCGAGCGAGTTACGACAATTATATAAAGAACTCCAGCAGGAACTAGAGTTCGTACGAGAAAGAATGATGAAATACGCCAATCAGCATCGGATGAAGGGACCATCCTTTAAGGAGGGAGATAACGTCTACCTCATTCGACGCAACATCAAAACACAACGACCTAACAGCAAGCTCGATTTTAAGAAGCTTGGACCTTTTAAAATCAGCAAGAAAATCAGCGACACCAACTACAGACTGTCATTACCAGACACCATGAAAATTCACCCCACATTTCACGTATCACTACTGGAACCGGCACCACACGGCACCAGCACACAAGAAACGATCGAGATCGACGCAGAACAAACCTACGACGTTGAACGAATACTCGACCACAGACGAAACCACGGCAAAACAGAGTACCTTGTTAAATGGGAAAACTATGGACACGAAGAAAACACTTGGGAACCCCTCAACCACCTCTAGAATTGCCAGGAACCGCTCCGCCAATACTATCAGGAGTTGGATCTGCGAGCAAGTCAGCCAAGAAAAAGAGGACGACCTAAGAAAGCACCACCTACCATTCCCAGAAGTTAAGGGCCGACCAGGACTCGAAACCATACCACCAGACGAACCTACAAAGAAACGATCAGTATGCAACACAAAACAAAAACACCAGAAAAACGACGTACCAACGGAATGTTGCGCAAGAACATTCATCTCATCCAACAACGAAGGATTCAGAGGACCCATCGGGAAAGTCGAATCCCAGACAAAATTGGAATCCGGAAGAAGCGACTCCAAGGACACTTCAGGCAGGACCTCGGCTGATCGTCGACGCTCCTCCTGTTCCGCCTCCTCACGCTCCACCCGATCCAATTCCTCCAAGTCATCAATTCCGCGAGACACAGCTCGCATCATTTTTTCAAACCACATCTTCTTTTGTTTGCGAAGACGCTCGACCTTCGCATCGGCCAAACGAACTTTCTCGTCCGCCCGGCGACGAGCCTCCTCCGCAGCCTCTAGCTCCTCCTCCAGCTTGGCATGCTGTTGGCCAATCTTGCGAAGCTGAGCAGGCGAAATTCCAAGGACATCGCACCCCGAACGGTTCGACCGCAAACACTCGACACACCGAGAGGAATCTTGAGGAGAAACCGCACATTTGGGTATTCCCCTCGACTCACAAGCAGAACAAGCAGCCATCTCCACCGTCGACAAAAGCAAAGAAGAAAGAAGGGCAGAACGACGCTCTGTCGACGAGCGACCAGATTTTGGTTTGGCTACACGACTAGACATGGCGCAAGAGAGTTAGCCAGGAAGGAAGGAAAACCAGAACAGGGATCAAGGGAGTACGGACTACTTAAAGGCCAAAGGGACTTGGCCAAAGGAGAGGAGACCTGATGTTACGACCAGACAGTTGGGCCGGTACCAGGGAGGCCAGGTGGGGTCGTGCCCCTCCTGACGACACTCGCCCAGAAAAAGTCACCGACCGGCAGAACAGGGATTACGTAAGGACAAAGCCACGTGACAGCACGTGACTGCCAAGACAGTTGATCTCAAACGGACAAGGGATGATCTCAAAGATCACAACCTGATCTCCAGAGACCCTGGGGAGTCTTTAAGATCAGAGACCTTTCAGGAGAGATCACATTCGGAACATAGTCTATATAAGGCACGCTCATTACCATGTAGATAGATTCGATTCTAGGATTGCTTAGCAGCAATCAAACTCTAGTTAACCTCAATACTTACTTGAGAACGATCATAACTTCACCCCCAGTCATTGAGAACCCCAGTTACCCAGTCAGACGCTCAGTTGCTTCAACCCACTGTACTTTACCATAAGAACAGGTTACCCCGATACCTTGATCGTAACATTAAGGTAACGTTAGCATTGGTTCGGAAAACCTGGAGTTCCTTTTGGAATTGGGTTGCGCGGAACGTTTGTTCGTGGAACTCCTGGTTAATCCTAGCAACCTGCCTGCGGAACTGGTCTTCCTCGTCCTCGCTGTCGTTATCGTCCTTGGGCCGAGCAGGGGCTTTTTGGGCCGCCTTGCTGCTCGTGGCCGGGGTGCTGGGGGTGTTGTTTTTGGACGTCTGGGAAGATATATTGTCGGATATTGCTCGGTATGCTTTAAGGCAAAATACTGAACAGGAGCAATCAAAATGTTACGATCAAGGTATCGGGGTAACCTGTTTTTAGGGTAAAGTACAGTGGGTTAAAACAACTGAGCGTCTAACTGGGTAACTGGGGTTTTTAATAATTGGGGGTGAAATTATGATCGTTCTCAAATAAATCTTAAGGTTAATTAAAGTTTAATTGCTGCTAAGCAATCCTAGAATCGAATTTATTTATATGGTAATAAGCGTGCCTTATATAGATTATGTTCCGAATATGATCTCTCTTAATTTATTTAATTTGTAATTCTCAACTGAGATTCTACAGATCATAGAGATCCATTCCCTTGGACGTTACGTGAGGTCACGTGAGATTTCGTGGCCTTGCCCTTAGGTAATCGTTGTTCTGCCGGTCGGTATTCCTTCTGGGCGAGTGTCGTCGAGAGGGGTGTGACCCCACCTGGCCTCTCTGGTACCGGCCCAACTGCCTGGTCGTAACATACAGGGATAACGCAAGCAAATGCGGTCATATTGAGGTACAGTACGCAGGTCCAGAAATGATGACTGCAAAGAAAAGGTAATCACGTTCAAAAACCAGGTTTATTTTCCTTTGTTTTTTTTTTACCCTCACATGAACCTGAGAAAAGAAAATGGCACCAATTAATCAAAGAGTATCATGCTTTCCTTAGTCAGGTAGCCTAGCACGGCTTTGCCGACGGTGAATAAGTCAGGTACACTACAACCCTTGAAAGAATATGAATTTTCATGCGTACCAACGCTGTGCCCTGTCCCTCTAAAGTCAATACAATAGCGTTGGCTTCGTTCACGTGGGTTTTCCGGTACACGAAAAGCATAGGACTTTAGGTGCAAAAACACGGTAGATCGATGTATTGAAAAATTGTACAAAAAATACTCCAGTAACTACTAACCCCTAGGACACACCCATAGCCTGCACACGCATGAAATTCATATTCATTCAGGTCAGGGGGGATACTGTACGGATTTGGTCGATCTTTGATGTTATATTTAGGTTGTTGCAATCCTTACCTATCTAGACGGTCATTGTCCCTTTGAATTGTTTCCGTCTCGGCCAAGACCGCACAAGCTTTGCTTTTCCAAAGCCCGTGAATACGTACCTACTTCAGCTAGTAAATCCACCAAAGGCGACCCGTATATAAAAGACCTATACTCTTGCATCTGATGCACACCTTGTGATCTCCTCCCATCGGCTATTGATTGCCCAACTCGTATTCGCTCTCTGCACTCTTATTTCCGTTTACTCGCTCTTTTAACCTCATCTATTGGCCGTCATCAGCCACATCCAAATAAATAGTCTTGTCATCAAACTTGGCCCCTCAAACCGACAGGCTTTATCCCAAAGCCGAGACTTTAGAATAATAACACCATGTACGGCTCGACAATTGCTTTGGGGTTCGGCCTTGTGTCTGCAATCATCGGCGCTGCTGGAGCTGCCAGCGTTCCAAACATTGTGTATCGAGGTGACCATCGCAGCCCGGCAATAATCCATAAACAAGGCGGCTTCTTTGCTAGAGGTTATGCGGTGGGAGTTGAGCCCGATCCGAAATTTCCATATCACAAGCACGTCGAGCACAATCCGTTCGACCCTGAAAACTTGAAGAGTCCTTTTCTGTCGGTATCGTCCAGGCGGGATATTGCGCAATTCCACATTCGGCATTATATGCCCGAGAACAACAAGAATTATGTTTACGTCTACCATATCAACACCACCGGGGTGGTAAAACAGTATTACCATGACGTCAACGCCCTGTATGCGGAAGATGAAGTGGAACATACTTTTTCTTACGAAAATGAATTCCTGTCGGATCATCCAATTCTGTGGCGGGCCATCACGGGGTGGGATGTCGTCAACCCGCAGGGTGTAATCAAGGAGACGGTGACTGTGGAGAACCTTATGCACATGATAGCGTCTACACGCGGGGGCACTCCAGTCACGCCAGAGAAAGTCCAGAGAATCCTCGATTGGGCTTACGTGGCCTACAATGGCCTGGATGAGCTCAAGAAGGCGACTGAAGAAAAACTGGCCAAGGAGAAGGCGGGTGGTCAACGCGGTGCGGCTCGACATGTTCAGCCGCAGTTACTATAGCTCTAGCTCTACTTTTGAAATAGTTTCACTGTATATTTTGATGTTTGGGGTGGTGGAGTCATTCCCCATGTGCTCCTTGTGCGACAATAGCACTAGTGGAGCCCAAATTGGATATGTTACGTGGTAGAGCACATGAGATGGCTACTTTGAGGTTTATCTTGATAGATCCGGCTTGATCGGCAAATGCAGAACTTTATTTTACATGAACAAGGTAAATTACTACCGCACTTGAATCCGAAAATTATAACATGAGCAGTGAAAATGGCTGTTTGCCAGAGGCTGCTTTTAAATACTCTTATCCAATTTACCTGTCGACCTGCGAGTTTAAAACATGCCCCAAAACCCTTTTCGGACGATATGCAATCCAATGCCCGAAAGAACTGAACGGTTGATAGTTGGTTATATGTACCTTACGTGGGTCATTTGGCTCTAGTGGACTTGGAAACGCTGGCCGCTCCTCCCATATATGAGGCTCGTCCAATTTGACAATTTACCAGCCTATAACATTTGCCCAAGGTATTGCATTTCTTATAGCAATTTCGCGGTTGGCAGGTAGGGTTCCTTCTACCGTCCATTTCATATGCTTCCTCGATATCGAGACATTTGTTCTCAATACCGGCCGTAGAAATGGCTTAAACCAAACTTTTAACTGGAATGTCTTAACCTAGACCAGGAGATTGCAAACTCCTTATCGATCAGCGTTGATATCCGGGGGTCTTGGTTCGCTCACGCTGTAATCAAATTGTCGGGCCAAGATACATGGTCGTAAATGTAATAAGGGGTATTCTTGTCTTTTGGAAGCCCATTTCTTCCACCTCGGCATAAAAGCCGTCGGGCGTCCATACTCGCTCAGGGGTGGTAGAATCAGATTGGTATACAGCTTTGGAAATCGCGGATGTGACGGCATTTGCAAAAGAAAAAGTAAAAAAAGATTTTAAGCGGAGATCTAAAACTAACCATTGTTTTGCACTTGAGTTTATAAATATAGCAAAAGGGAAATAATATCAGGTAAAAAGTTTAAAATATATCAATTGCAAATATAATAAATAATTATTAAATATTAATAACTGTTGTAATACACGGATAACTATTATTTAATATAACAAATACTGTTTACTGATAATAGAAGTATTTATTCTAATAATAATTTAATTTGTTTGTCAAGGCCAGGTAAATCCTGGAAACTCTCATATACTACTTACTAGGCACTGTTCAACGAAGATTTTAACTTGAGCGCTCCACCAATTAAGCGTGGCTCAATCCGTGGCTTTGTTTGTACCTTTGGGTCCATCCAAAGACCCTTTGGATCAGGTCTGAGGACAACTTGTCGATCGTAACAGTGCAAATACTGTACATATACTGCTATTGTTTGAGCGCTGAGACCACCAGCAACGCCCCACCATGGATGCAGCAATATTTTCCGTGTCGCGTTTTGCAACACGAAACCAACAGCTACCAACCTACGTTACCTAGCCCAATACCGTCCAAACCACCTCTCAGCAAACCCACCATGTCCGACCAAGCGCCAACATCTCGCTTCACTCCATCAAGCCAAACGACCAGCGAGCGATTGACGACCAACACCGTCGGCCTGGTCGCGCTCTCGGATTTCCGCAAGCGTCGAGCCGAGGTCCTGGAGCAGCAGGAGCGCGAAGCGCGCGAGAAGAGCAAGGCCTCGACCCCCGTCGACGCCGGGACCCCTGCCAACGCCAGCGAGGCGAGCGACGCCGACCTCGCACAGCAGCAGAGCAAAAAGAGCAGGAAGAAGCAGAAGCGGGCAAAGATTGGTGGCCTGTCGTTTGCCGACGACGAAGGAGACGAGGAGGCAGATGGAGCCGATGCAGGCATCAACAAGAAGGCGCTGGCCACAAAATCAAGTACGACACAGGGTGGCGGTGCAGCAAGCAAGGCCGCGACAGCCTCGAAAGCCAAGCTCGCCCCCAACGCCTCGGTCGCGGTCGTCCCGCGCGCACCGATAAAACCCGCCGAACGCGACGCGCTACGAGCCGAGTTCCTGGCCCTGCAGGCGGCCGTCAAGGCCACCGAGATCGCGATTCCTTTCGTCTTTTACGACGGCACCAACCTTCCGGGCGGCACGGTCACGGTGAAGAAGGGCGATTTTGTTTGGGTGTTTCTCGACAAGAGCAGAAAGGTCGGCGCAAGACACAAATCCCGCCGGGACTGGGCGAGAGTCGGCGTCGACGATCTGATGATGGTCCGTGGCACCGTCATCATCCCGCATCACTACGAGTTTTACTTTTTCGCCATCAACAAGACGGTCGGCCCCGGCGGAAAGCTCCTTTTCAACTACAGCGCCGAGGCGCCAAAGGGGGAGCAGCAGGAGCCCAAGGGTGGCGAGCTCGTCAAGACCGAGGTTGACATCAAGACTCTCGAGGGCCACGACGACGACCCCAATTTGACCAAGGTCGTGGACCGGCGGTGGTACGAGAAGAACAAGCACATCTACCCGGCCACTCTCTGGCAGGAGTTTGACCCGGACAGGGACTATCGGAACGAGTTCCGCCGCGACACGGATGGGAATACCTTTTTCTACTCGAAATGAATCAAGTCGGGATGCTGAAAGTTTGATCCTGGCCTTCAGTGACCACCAAGCAAACGGGGCAGATACGCATCGGCTTGGCCGTGTCCCTTTCGCTCATTGTTACAAGCAGCCTAGTCATCGTGCACGCGACCAAGACTCGGGAGCCTCCATAATATGCAAGAACCCCCGACAGAAAATTAAACAAGAAGCGCTCCTAGAGAAGTCGCCTTCTCAACGACCGCAAGACCACCATGTGGCGTAAACACAAACTCCGAGCACCCACCATCCCGGCCAGAATAGCAGCAGACAAACTGCATTCCCCGCGGGGCTGAGTATAGCCCAGGCAAGCTCCATCGTAGCCCGTCGCCTCCAAGACAGCGCCGTCTTTGAGCCCCAAGCCCCTGCTTCTGAGAGCCTCCGTACCCCGATACTGGGCCTCGTTTTTGTGGCCGAGGCCAGGATGGTCGGCTTGTTGACGGCCGCCGGCTGCGCTAGAAGACTAAGCAGCCGGGACCCGATGGTCGAGGACAGGTGGCACCACAGTATGAAGAGGTGGAGCGAGGCCAGAGTGCGTTGCAACCTCTGAACGAGTTGCCGCGTGGGCATGTAGGCAGTTGTTGCGACGACCGACGTTGCTCTTTGTGCCGTTGCCCATAGGTTGGGTTCGGAGGCCGACGCGGCAAGTATCGTTGACATGTCTACTTTTTTTTTGTCGTCTCGTCGAATGCTTGCGTGTCGTTCGTCTTGAGTAATGGAGCAAACGGGTGAGGTCGGTGATGATGTGTGTCGTTTCTGTACTGGCCATCACTCAGTTTGAGGAAGTGATCAAGCAGCAAAACTCTCGGGGCGTTGACTGCCCAAGTAGGTGTTTGGCTTCCACAGCCTTTTACCCCCCCTCGCCCCTTGCCCCTCCTCAACCCGGACGCTTTTCGGGGATCGACGGGAAGGCATTGGCTCGGTAGATGTATTGTAGTGGCCCGCGTGATCCCGGCGGGGTCCCGGATCTTTGTCGGCCTTGTTTATCTATGTCTTGGCCGCCGCCAGAAGCTTTTGATGCGGCGCATTTGATCCGCATGTGCATTCCCAGGGTTGCACTCTGATGCAGCAGCAGCGGCGGCAACAGCAGCAGGCTTGCGGTTGGCTGCAGGATTGATCAGGCATATGTCGTGGTTTCTTTTCGGCTTGTACAGACGAGGGTCTAGATTCTCACGGGCTGATTGCTGACTAGCTAGCGGCGGTTTGTGGATGAGGTTCGCGGCCGAAGACTTTGGCCGCTGCATCACCTGCTTGTCATGGCGATTGTGATAGGTTTGAGGGGATGGGGCGATTCGCTGGCGCGTGGCTTGCAGCCGGGAATTACTCGAGAGATGGTCTGTAAATCGATCTGGTGCCGCGGGGATGGGTGCGGGGAGGATGGCTTTTCAGACGGAAACGTGGTGATTTGGTGGTGATGATTGGTCAGTCTGGTTTTGGCCACCCAAAGATAGCAAGGGTAGGTAGGTCGTAAGGTCGGAAGGATGCCAACTCTGGTAGTCACAAAATTCGACAAAATAGGTTCAACTGCCAAAAACTTGGTAAGGACACGAGCTGCAAGGGTTCAGGCGACATGAGTCGGCAATTTTTGGAATTTGGTTCTGACAGAAGCAACAGAACAGAGTTCTTGATAAAGCTACCTAGCCAAAAAATCTCAAGTAATACAAAAGATTCGCGATGGTGTATTGCAACAAACCAACAAGGTATATTTGCCATGTTTGACACAGCAAAAGCCAAGAACAAAACCGAAGCGGTCAACGCCATGCACATGTTGTTCAGAGTTAGGCATGCTCCAATCAAGCGGTCACTATCAAGTTGTTTTCAGCAGCTGAGAGGTTGGTGGTGTGTTGAACTGAAGGGTTTATCTTGCTGAGGTCCAGGGGACCGGTTTGCATGCAGTACATGCGCTAGTAGTGAGGGCTGGTCAGCATTTGAAGACGCAACGTTGTGATGGATGGATCGATAAGAAAAGAAAAAAGAAAAAAAAAAACTTACCAAGGCTGCTGCAATCACGGCCAAAGCCTCGGCCTTTTCCTTGTTCTCGTCAATAAAGTAGCCCCACTGGACTTGGCTGGCAACCTCACAGGTCGCCAGGGCACAATACCTCCCCCTTCCAAAGTCGTTGTTGAGCTGCTGGGTGTCCTGGATCTTGACGGCCACGGCCTTGCCCTCGGTGTCAATGTTCAAGCTCTGCAGGGCGGCGGTGGCGAGGTCGGACCCGAGGCCGGCGAGGACGAGCTTGACGCCGTCGATGGGGCTGATGAGGCCGTCGACGACGTAGCCGCGGCCGTTGCTGCTGCGCTGGACGGTCAGGTGGCCCAGGTGATGGCTTGGGCGGTCGGGGGTTTCGAGGCCGTAGGTGGAGGTGAAGAGGCCGAGCAGCTCGTCCTGGGAGATCTCGCGGGCCAGGGCCTCGCACAGGGCCATGAGGCGGCGGCCAAAGTGGACCTGCATGTCGACGGGCAGGTCGAGCCCCCAGCGGCGGCTGAGGATCCAGGTGGCGGCGGCCTTGCCGCTCTGGGAGTTGACGCGGATGATGTGGTCGATCGGGATGCCCAGGTCCTGCGGGTCGACGGGGAGGTAGGGGATGTCCCAGACGGGGGCGGGGCGGCCCTCGGCCTCGGCCCTCAGGCGCAGCCCCATGCCCTTGCGGATGATGTTTTGGTGGTGGCCGCTAAAGGCCTGCAGCGCGTACTCGCCGGCGTAGGGCGTGCGCGCCGTCACCTGCAGGCCGGTCAGCTGCTCGTACCGGTCCCTGACGGCGTAGAGGTCGGAGAAGTCGAGGTGCGGGCTGATGCCGCGCGTGTACAGGTTGAGGGCCAGCGTGACCAGGTCCACGTTGCCGGCCCGCTCGCCGTTGCCAAACAGGCAGCCCTCCACCATGTGGGCCCCGGCCAGCATGCCCAGCTCCGCCGCCGCGGCGCCGCACCCGCGGTCGCTGTGGGTGTGGATGGAGATGAGCACGTTTTCCGGCGCCGACAGCCCCGCGATGAAGGTCTCGACCTGGTCGGCAAAGACGTTGGGCGTCGCCACCTCGGTGCTGGTGGCCAGCACCACCCACATCTGGTCGTCGGCGCTGGCCTCCCAGGCGCCCATGACCGCCTCCGTCATGGCCAGCGCAAAGTCCTGGTCCGACTCGTTGTACGACTCGAGCCCAAAGGCCAGGTCCCACCTGGTCTTGGTGTCGGGGTTGTCCTTGGTGATGGACCGCAGGTAGCGCACCGCCCCCACCGCCTGCTCGATGGCCCGCGCCCGCGAGAAGCCCTGGTACTTGAGCATCTTGTCGCTGACGCAGATGTACGTGCACACCGTCGCCCGCTTGGCGCCCTCGAGCGCGTCCACCGTCCGCTTCAGAAAGTCGTTGCGCGTCGGCGCCAGCGCCCGCAGCCGCACGTCGTCCGGCACCGCCCCGGGCGTCTCCACCAGCCGTCGCGTGAACTCGAACTCGACGTTGGACGCCGCCGGGAAGCTGACCTCGATCTCCTTGTAGCCAATCTCCACCAGCAGCTTGAAGAATTCAAACTTTTGGTCCGAGTTCTGGGGTGGTGAACCACGGCGTTAGGATTCATCTGGTAAGAAGCAAGAGTCTGGATGGAGTGCACACTGCAAACTTGTTCAAGGAATTTAATCATGTCACATACAAGAGGCGCCGTCAAGGACTGGTTTCCATCACGAAGATCTGTCGACAGCCAAATAGGCGCCTTGGTGATGACCTTGTCAGGCCACTGCCTGTTTGGATTGTGGACCTGCGTGAAGCCGGTGTATTTGGTTTGAGGTGAAGAAAGCCTAGGTAGATCAGATCATCAGAAATCCTTGGTCAATTTGGTTCCATGCTGATTCCTTGATGGACGGTCATGGACCAAACGACTTACATTGTGAATGTGTATTAGATCTTGGACGCCCAGCGTCTTGTTGGTCGAAAAAGAATTAATAAAGAGATGGGGCAGATTAGCAACCAGGTACAGAAATAGGGGTATAAGCTGCTAGAAGCTGGTAATAGAAAAGACAGAAAACAAGATGATGCTGAGACAAGAGTCCAGAAAAAGATGCTAGAGATCAACGCAGGAGTCGTGCCTTTTATTCGCAATCCTCCCCACAGAGACAACCCTTCTCTTCATGTACGCATTTGAACCAAGATTCTCATCTGTCAGAAGATATTCTGGGATCTCTGTTGTTTGCTACCGAGACATGGTCTCAGGACGGCATCAGTTTGGCCTCGCTAAGCCTACAATGGTAGGAGGCCGGAGGTCATGAGGAGGACTACAAGTCTGAAACAGGGATGCTGATACCGCCAGCTTGGTAACTGGGAGTCTGGGACTGTACATTACACGAGGTGGTTGTTACATGCTTGTCCTTCACACGCTCAAGACTGTCGCGATGCAAGCCCCGACGCCATCAAAGTCCCCAGCAATGAATCGTCCTGTAGAACAAGATAGGTACTTGGTAGCTAAACCCACTGTGGAGGTGACGTTTCATGCTCCATCGGTTATGGGGATTCTTCAAGGCTGCCAAGAAGGCACCACAACGGGGCCCCGTATTACCCTCTTTGGGGATTCGGTAGTATTTCATGTCGTACCGCATTTCAATCAGCCTTATAAATAATCCACACCCCTTGTTTCCCCACGTTCAAGTTTCATTTTTGTTCAACGGTAATTTGGTAGCTTATCCAAGTCAAGCTCTATGCGAGTGGGTGCGTAAGAAGGGTTGCGCCGCGCAAAGGCTTTCTTGCCTCGGATTCATCCCAAGATATCAATTGCAAAAAAGTGTCATCCAAGATGTTTTGTCACATGTTCAGTTGACGTTCTTGACAGATGTGTGCCAGCCTGCCAGGCAAGTAGTAATTAATTATGCTTGCTGGCCTTGTCAACCGATCAAAGAAAAAGAAGAAAATTCCGATGACAGTGGCACACTGGTACACATTATTGAGGCAGCCCAAAGACAGAAACATTCATGTTGTAAATTCAAATGATAACATGGAAACTCGTGCCGTTTGCCACGTACCCAAATATCAGGTTGCACCCACAATACGTGAAAACTGGGAGGCTCAATGCAGACCTGCCTCTTTGATAATCGCTATTCTGGTAGTTATTAGGTCCCATATGAGTTATACCCCGAATTGTTTGTCAAACGTGAACCTTGCATCTCAACAAGGGCCCTGCCTAGCGGTGATATGCGTGCAAGGGTAGGTGCCATAGTAGTTAGCAAAGGTGGGCATATGCCGAGCCATTGTCTGATTGTTCGAGAAGGGATTTCATGATCCTCATGATGTAACATGGGGTGGGGCGGTCCCAGAGGTGTGTCTGCCATTTGCCGGTACCAAGATCGTCGATCGTGGCTGGGGTGTCTCTTTTTTTTTCTCGTTTGTATCAGCTTTAGCACGCTAGTCACACACCTATACACCTCTGCACACCTTTACAGACCTTTGCACACCCTTGCAGCCTACACACACACATTTGCACACCTACTCATACGCACAATCTCCCTCAGATCAAACCATTCATCACACATACTAGCAGCTTGAACGAACTGACCCACTTGAAATCTCTCGGGTAAAAGCATGGTCTACAATGGCATTATTCGTTGGCATGCTATGGTTGTTTTGCTTTCTGATGTATCTGGTCTAGTCTAATCCTAGTCTCCAACGGCAATAAGATCTTTCATCCAAGCTTGGAGAGAATCTGGACCACATGGTCGCCAATTTCTTTTGTAGAAGCATTCCCTCCCATGTCCTTGGTACGGACCCCGGCCTCGATCGTGTCCCGCACAGCCGTCTCGATCAGACCAGCCGCCTCGGGCATGCCTAGTGAATACCTGAACATCATGGCCACGGAGAGAATCATCCCTATGGGGTTTACAACCTGCTTCCCTGCAATATCGGGGGCGGAGCCTGATAATTCATGGTGAAAACCAGTCAGCACTTGGCAGCCAGATTCGCGGCACAAAAGCAGAGCACAAACAAACAACAAGTAACTCACCGTGGATCGGCTCATACAACCCTTTAATCATTCCCGATCCGGCTGTAGGAATCCCACACAGGCTGGCGCTCGGCAAAAGACCAATGCTCCCGGCAATGACGCTCGCCTGGTCGCTGAGTATGTCGCCAAAGAGGTTGCTGGCCAGCACGACGCCGTTGAGCTTGGTGGGGCTGCAGGCCAGGATCATGGCGGCGCTGTCGGCCAGCTGGTGGGTTAGCGGCACGTCTGGAAACTCGGCGGCAAAGACCTCGGCGACGACGCGGCGCCAAAACGCCCCGCAGGCCATGAGCACGTTGGCCTTGTCCAGGCTGACCACGGGCAGCGGCGGGTCGCGCTGCTGCCGCGCCAGCGACCCGGCCAGCCGCGCCACCCGCTCCACCTCCTCGTACGTGTAGCGGTCCGTGTCCGAGGCCGCCCGGTCGCCCTGCGACTTTTCGCCAAAGTAGATGCCGCCCGTCAGCTCCCGGATCATGAGGATGTCGGTGCCCCGGACCACCTCGGCCTTGAGCGGCGAGTCGTCCACCAGCGACGGCGCGGCGAAGTTGATGGGCCGCAGGTTGCCGTACAGCTGCAGCTCGCGCCGCAGGGCCCCCAGGCTTTGGAACTCTACCGACGGTACGCGACCGTTCCATTTCTGTGTCGTTTTTGCAGAGGTAGAGTTTAGTAGATGGCCTAAAAGTATAAAACACTCAGGGCAAGACAAGCTGCTTACAGGACCACCAACAGCGCCCACCAGCACGGCGTCGGCCTTTTTGGCTGCCTCCAGGGCTTCGGGTAAAAGGGCTTCTCCATGGAGGTCAAAGCTGGTCTGTCGCGGGGATTTCTGGTTAGCGGCAGAAACTACAACTGTCGATCAGAGTCCAACTTACACCGCCCAGCTCGTAGGACTTGATGTCACATTCGACATCGGGATACCGACTCAGAACCTGGTTCATGACCTTGAGGCCCTCGGCCATAACCTGTGGATGATTGAATAATACATTTGGTCAGCAACTTGATATCAGTGACGCCAGTGTATGGCAAGGAAAAGCCAGTCTGACAAAAGTGAATCCTACCTCGGGTCCGGCATAGTCTCCCCCGAAAGCAACGATGCTGAATTTCTTGGTTGACATTTTGGCAAAAAGATTATATTAAACAAGATTCAACAGTCTGAAAATTCTCTTCCCTCTCCTATGGCGAGTCCAAAGTAGTTTGTAGATCAAAGAGCAGCTTTATCAAGCAATCAAGCATCTGAGATTCCATGTGACCACTGACAGACAAAGGGAAAAGGAAACCCCAGTCTTGTCTATTCCCGCCGGCTCTAGTATGTCGGCACCCGTACCGAATGTGTATTCTTGTCGCAAAACCCAATTGAAACGAGATGCAGGTGCAAGCGAGCGCAGCCAGCGTCACGCTAGATTTCGCTTTTTGCTACACGATCAACTTCAGGTACCCAGGCAGTTCAGGGCTTTGAGCAGCTGCCTGGGGAGGTAGGTCAACGTGGAAACAAAGTTTGAAAACGACGTCTCAATTGTGTGGATCACAGGGCTGCATGTTGGGGCTCGGGCCACCGCCCCGGCCGGGGGGGGGGGGGGGGGGGGGAGGTTTATAGTAATCGGACAGACAGAGTTGAGCTTCCCAAAACGCCAGGGGGGGATAATATGCCTTGCCGAGGCGACCTTGAATAGTCAGTCAGTTGCCGGCCCAACAAGGCGCGCGCAGATCTTTGGGTGGATGGATGACCCCTTTTGTTCGGGGAATAAAAAAGAGGCAAAGCCCCAGGCCGACAATGGTCACGCGGGTCGGGGGTCGGTTTAAGCTGGTTTCAACCCTACACCTAAATATCCTTTTCGGTGGACAGCAAGGGCTTGGCGTGTGGACTTGGCATCCGCCTTGGTGCAAAACAAATGTAACATGTTTGAAATAAGCTCTGGGGCGTTTTTATTTTTTTTTATTTTTTTTTCTTCTCCTGGGTCTTTTAATAACTAGCTCTATGCATGAATAAGCTTCAAATTCAATGCCGGGGTTCGCGTCCAGGCCCTACCACGAATGCCTCGACCAGCAGCCAAGGGTCCTGAAGCCAACACCCACTTTTCTTTTTTCCCTCACAGACGACTTGATAGCTGGTACTACTATACTGGATTTGGCATATCGGACGAAAAATCATATTTGTCTAGACTAGTCTGATATACCTCGACCTCTGTACCTTAGCTCTGGTAGCTATGATGATAATTTTAGCTTGGACGTCCCTGATACCCACCCATTTGAATCACTTGGTGAACCGTCGGAGGATTCTTTTGACAGGTTTCGTTAGCCTTGCTCCAGCTCCAGCAGTCAGTCATCCCATGGTGTTTTCGATCTTTCGGGGTTCGCTTGACACAAATTGCTGACCTTGAAGAATTGTTTCAAAATGAGCCCTTTCCCAGGCTGCTGGTAGATTTTTGTTATTCCTCCATACTATTCCTCCACACTATTCCCTCCTCTGCCATAGGTTTTCTTTCCACCAGTTCAGCTCAATCCCTCTCGCCCCACCTTGTACTTATTTTCAGCATCTCCAACGTTACCACTGCAGAGCAGGACAGAGCAGGACTCGTTGAATTACATCATCCGTTTTATTTTTGTCATTATTATCATCGATTCATCACACCTCTGTTATTCTTTCACACAACCCATCATGGCCGACGAATCGCTCCAGTCTCGATTGGGACAGCTCTTGCACACAATACGCAACGTTCAACTGGAAGATGACGCATGGAGCTCCATTCCAGACGGCGAGAAGCAGTCGTCGCTGCATCCTCTGACCGTCTTCTCTGTTTTGGGCGCACATTTGCGAAGAAACGGACAGGTCAAGGAGAGCGACGCCCTGCTGCAGACCGTCAGCATCGCCACGGCACCCACCAACCTGGGCGGCATGGCCTTGTCGTGGACGGATGAAATTTCGGCGGATGACGTTGACGAGCTTCTCCTTCTTACATCTGCGTGTATGTTTTGCAAGTCACTCTCGGGGTCGGAAGGAGCAAAAAATCCAAGCTGACCTCTTCTAGGGCTCGAGGCATTAAATTCGGCCGAGCGATACGACGGGGCCATGACGGCGCCTCTGAGTCTGCGTCCTGCCGGCCGACCACCCATGAACGTGACGGAAAAGATCTTTGCAATGCACGATCTGTCGCGTACTGGGTATGTCAAGACGGGAGATACCATTCGGGTGTCGGTAGACTGGGTCATGGCGAGCGAAGCCAGCTGGCATGTAAGTTGATGATATTTGTATTTGATATGTGATGTTCTTTATGTGATCTTCTTTCCTAATTACACAACACCTACTGACTCTGACCTATCCCCAAAAGGGCATGCTTCAGGTGTACAACAAGCTGGGCGACCCCGGGGTGTTCCGCAACGACCGGTTCTGGCTGGCGGGAGACCACGTGGTGGACCCGCGGGTGTCAGACACGCCGCTGGTGCAGAGCCTGGTGCGGGAGATGGACTTTGCGCGCAAAAAGTTCAAGATGACGCAGTTCCAGGGCAGCAACTACACCATCATGCACACCGAGTTCTACCGCGAGCGGGCGCAGCCGGGGCAGCTGGTGATCGGGTCGGACTCGCACACGTGCAGCGCGGGGGCCAACGGCTGCCTGTCCATCGGCCTGGGCGCCACCGAGGTCACCATGGCGCTGGTCACGGGCCAGATCTGGTTCAAGGTGCCCGAGGTGGTCGAGATCCGCCTGACCGGCCGCCCCGCCCGCGGCGTCGGCGGCAAGGACGTCATCCTGCACATCCTGCAGCAGCTCAAGCGCAACACCGTCGCCGCCGACCGCGTCGTCGAGTACACCGGCCCCGGCTGCCGGTGGCTGAGCTCCGACTCGCGCTTCGCCGTCGCCAACATGACCACCGAGTTTGGCGGCATCACCGGCATCTTTGCCCCCGACGCCGTGACCAAGCGCTTCGTCGACGCCCGCAAGACCCCCCACCACCGCCGGGGCTCGCGCTACTTCCGCCCCGACCGCGGCTGCGCCTACGCCGAGTCCTACGAGATCGACCTCTCGCGCGCCGAGCCGTGCGTCGCCCGCTACCCCAGCCCCGACGACGTCGTGCCCGTCGGCCAGGTCGCCGGCACCGCGCTGGACGGCGTCTTCATCGGCGCCTGCACCACCGCCGAGGAGGACCTGGTCGTCGGCGCCCTCGTGCTCAAGGCGGGCCTGGACAAGGGGCTCCGGCCCGTCGCCCGTGGCGAGCGCCGCGTCGTGCCCGGCAGTCGCCCCATCGCCGAGCACCTGCGCAAGACCGGCCTGGCCGAGATTTACGAGCGCGCCGGCTTCACCATTGGCATCCCGGGCTGCTCGTACTGCGTGGGCATGGGTGCCGATATGGCCGCGCCCGGCTCGGTTTGGCTGAGCAGTCAAAACCGCAACTTTGAGAACCGCATGGGTAGAGGTGAGTTTTTGTGCATTTCCGTGACTTTGCCCGAGGGCCCAAGGTTTTTGTTTGAATCAGAATTTTTAATAAAAAAACAAAACTGATGAGATTTTGATACCGTCGTGTTTAGGCGCTCTTGGTTCGTTGGCTTCAGCCGCCACCGTGGCCGCATCGTCTTTTGACATGAAGGTCACATCGCCCCAGGAGCTGATTGATCTCATCCCAGACGAGCACTGGGACAAGGTCAAGGGCAAAGGCTCCCTGCCTACTGGTGCCCTGGAGGAGCCATCCTGGGTTGAGCCTGCCGGAAGAGATGGTCTCGAAGCAGCTGATGAGCCAGCTGAAGAGAGCCCTGCGGCAGCCAACAACACTGCAGCTGATTCAACCACCACAGAAAAGGCTCCGGCGCAGGGGGTCATCAAGAGCAAAGTGTACCGCCTGGGAGACTTTGTCGATACAGACGCGGTAAGCAAAAGCAAAACCACTGAGCGACCCTTTCTTTTCTGCCCTGAACTACACCGAGAGAGTCAGAGACTAACAGTTGACTTACAATCTGGGATGCAGCTTGCTCCTGCCCAGTTCCTACTTACATCCAAAGACAACAAAGAGCTCGGGTCCCACTGCATGGAGAGGAACGAGCCAGGTTTCCGCGATGCAGTCAAGGACGGCCACGAGGTCATTGTCGGCGGCAAGGCGTTTGGTTGCGGGTCAAGTCGCCAGGAGGCCGTACAGGCTTTGCTAGGTAAGACTAGGTAGTTCTAGTTCTATTTCTAGTTCTAGTTCTAGTCCTCATTCCTTAACCAATCAATCACGACCAAGCAACGAAAAGCGAGATATACACACTAAACATACTAACATTCATCTTCCAGGCGTCGGAGCAAAATGCGTCATCGCCAAGAGCTTCGCCTTCATCTTTGCCCGCAACATGCCGTCCCTGGGCCTGCTGGGATTCACCATCGCCGACGAGCGCTTCTACGAGCTCGCCGGCACGGGCGCCGCGATCGAGATCGACCTGGACCAGAACGTGCTCCGCGTCGGCGGCGAGGCCTTTCCCTTTGCGCTGTCGGCCCTGGAGAAGAGGCTGACGGAGATTGGGGGCATGACCAACGCCTTTTCGAGGTTCGGCAAGCGCATCTACGACGTGCTGGCCGGTGGTGCCGTCGCAAAGGCGGTGCCGAGGCCGCTGGCGGCCGAGGGCGCCATGTCCTGGTGACGAGGGGGTGCTTTTAGCTGGAGGGTTGGATGAGTTGAGTAATGTTTGGATTACTGGGCTTTCTAGACAGTAGAGAGAGGCAATTTACAGCGATGATCTGGGCGTTTATCACGGTAAATTTTACTTTGTAGATGTATTCCTTTCATTTCCGATTCCAGAAAATATATTCAAGACCTGTCTAGCTTAGTTTGATCAAGCATCCTCCACCATTCATGGGTCAGACCCACCTTTGTTAGCGATTCACACCCAAACACACCAATAAGCTTAACAGCTGAAGAATTTTCGCCCTCCGGGCGCTGGTCGTCATGGCCTCACCAGAGGTCTCAAACCGCCGCGCGCGCCCGCAGAGCACGCCGCAGGCTTTGCCGCAGGGCCAGGCCGAGTCGGGACACGTATCTCTCGACACGCGCACCGCTAACGCGCCTCAGCCGGCTGGCCGCGGAAGGTACTCCAGCCTCCCGGCCCTGGCCATCAAAACACTGCAGCAGGAGTTGGAAAACGTGGAAACAGTCGGCAGCTGGCTCGAAGAGGTCTTTGCAGCCAAGCTCGAAAATTTACAGGCCCCGGAGGACGCCGCGCTTAGGAGAATTGTTCTTGAACTTGACGACGTGATCAGCGGCTGGTTCCTCAGTCGCACCCTCCCTGAAAAAGAGCGTTCACGCTCCCCGTCGCGTTCGCCGACCAGTTCCAGCGAAAGGCGCAGCATTTTAATTACGAGGACGGGCACGGCGTCGTCGGCCTCTAAAGGCAGAGGCACGCCCACTAACAAATCGGTCACATGGGCCGAGCGAGCCGCCACGCCACCAGCGGCGGCCCCAACGCAAATTTTAACCCCGGCCACGCGCTCGTACCCGATACGTACGACGCCCGGCAATGCACCTGACAGCTCCGCAACTCCCTCCCAATCGGGCCGGGACCGCTCCCAAGCCCCGAAACGTTTGACAGAACAGCCGTCCAACCGCATCCTGATCCGCGTAAATGACAAATTGCGGATGGTGACGAGGGAGCCATACGCGGTAACGACCAAACTGGCCGAATTGGTCTCGGTGCCACACAGTGAAATCCCAAACGCCAAGCGTACCCCCACGGGCTGGGGTGTTACGGTGGCCTCTGAGGAAACACGGCAAAAACTCCTCAACCCCAGCGCGGTCAAGGCCATTATGGACGCATTGGACGCGCGGGAAGTCACTGTCCCGACAACCTGGCACACATACGCCGTCTCTGGAGTGCCCCGAACGCTCAATTGCCTGGACGGAAGAAAGGACGTACATGAGGTAATCCAGGAGGAGATTACCGTGGCAGCAGGCCAACAGCCAGTCAACTGGCATATTTCCAAACATGGTTACGACCCACATACGGCTAAGGGCACGTGGATAGTGTCCTTCCTTCAACCCGTAAAACCCTTTCAGCTTTTTGGAGTGTCGAGACGTGCGCGGAAGGTTGAAAAATCACGCAAAATTACATACCACCACGACGGTTGCCAGGGATATTGCGAAATACGTCGCTGCGTACGGCAAGCGCGCTGCGGCATATGTGGTGAAACAAAACATGCGACAGAGGAAGAGCCGTGCAAGGCAGCCCCCAAATGCGTCAATTGCCACGGCCATTTCCCATCCGGACATGAGAACTGCCCTGCCCGACCTTTAGTGGTAAATGGGAAGCTTGAACGACCTTCACAGCGTAAACTAAAGGGGATCCGCAGAATCGGACGTGCCAACCGTGCCGCGATTATCAACGACCGGGCTGAGGCGGCCCGCCGAGAGCCAGCACCTGCAATCCCGGTCCTAAACACCTCATCGCAGCATTCGCAAACCTCGAACTCCCGATCGAGCATTTCAAATAAAAGAGCGCGGCCATGCGAGGCGGCAGGGGCGGACATCCGCAACTTCTTGCAGGCTGAACAGGAACGTGTGCACGACGAAATCGTTTGGGCAGCCGAAATGGAGGAAGACGCAGCGGCTGCCGAAATCTGCCCCGCTGATGTGATAAATTTGGAAGCAACCCATCGATCGATATGACGAAATACTCGCTCGGCAATATGCAGCGGGAATGCCTCGACATAGTCTGGGCCAACGTAGGTAAAAGGATGGGTGTGCATCTGAGCCTATTGGAGTTGTGCCACCAGAGAAAAGTGGACCTGGTTAACGTTCAAGAGCCATGGTGCGGGCTAAATACGACTACACAAACGCACCCGGGCTATGATGTTTTTGCGCCAGTGGACGAATGGCACGCCAACATTTACGAAGCTATGACTGGGCTCCGGCCCCGGGTGCTCACCTACGTTAAGAAGGGGGCCGCCCTAGGGGCCGCACAACGACGATTACCGCAGGGCCAAAATACGCGGGACGTACTCTGGCTCGAAATTAACGGAATATTGTTTATTAACGTATATAAGGCTCCGGGTACTGAGGCCGCGCTGGAAATGGTATGCAATACCGTGCCAAATGGACCCACGGTGCTAGGCGGCGATTTTAACGTAGCGGCTGCTGCATACCAGCCGGGCCGCGCAAACGCACGCGGAGGGGATCAACTGACGGCATGGGCGCAAGCCCAGGGGATGAGTTTTACAGGAAATATCGGCGTGCCCACCCACCGCGACGGGGGTTTACTGGATATGGTCTTTTCCAACCTCCCCAGCACAATAACTGTGGTTGACAGCAGTTTTTACACAGGCTCCGACCACGAATCCCTTTATACCACGCTGCGGACGCGCGGCGCCCCCCGCCCGGAGGCGGTCAACGTTTCGGTTAGGGACGACCGGCTACCAAAGTTCGCGGAGCTACTTGCTTTTGGCATGCAAAATATGCCGGACCCGGGATCCGCGGCCGATGGCTACGCATTGGACGCGTGGGTAGCTGAATTTACAACTTTATGGGAGCAAGTGACGTGGGTCGTGGGTACGCCGGCGGGAAAAAGGGGCAGCTCGGCTCCCTGGTGGACCGAAAACTGCCAGCGGCTCTGGTCCGAATTCCAGCGGGTTAAACGGAGCGCTGTAAATAGGGCAGACGCCTCTGCCGAGGAAAAAGCCTATACGAAAGGGGTGCGGGCCGCGAAGCGGGAGTACTGGAGGCACCGGATCGACCAACTGCGCGACGATAAGGATTTGTGGAACATGGTGGGCTGGTTGGGAGCCGGACCACGCCTCCGGTCCCCGCCGCTGGTTATTAACGGCGAGCAAGTGAGCGAGCCTTTAGCAAAAGCGGAAGCACTGCAACGGGAGGTGCTTGGCCGATTTTCGGCGGAGGACGACCTGCAGGGAGACCCCTTGGAGGCCTGGTCGCCGGACGAGGCTAAAATCCCTTGGGACACCCAGGTTAGTGCGGAAGAGGCGGAGCGCTCCTGCATTGGGGTTACGAGCACGTCCCCGGGCATCGACGGAATGACCGTCCGGCTACTAAAAGCCGGATGGGCTTCGTTGGCCGAGCCGGTGCGCAGGCTCTACCAACGTTGCCTGGAACTCGGACATTTCCCAGCGCCTTGGAAGAAGGCCGAAGTCGCGATGCTACCGAAAACGGGGAAGAAAGACCGGAGCAGCGTTCGATCTTGGCGGCCTATAGCCCTCCTCTCCTGCATCGGAAAAGGCCTCGAGAGGCTCGTTGCACGCCGGATAGTTTGGGCCATACACGACAACGGGCTCCTTAGCTGCACCCACGGCGGTGCCCTACCCAAACGATCGGCGACGGATCTGGTTTGTGCCCTCGCCCACGATATCGAGCAGGCTCTAGCTCGCGGGGAGGAAGTCACCCTTGTCGCATGCGACGTCCAAGGCGCCTTCGACGCCCTCCTCCATAGGCGATTAATACGGAAAATGCGGAGCCTCGGGTTTAGTAAAATGCTCCTCAGGTTCGTAATTAACTTTTTAAGCGGCCGCCAGGCCCGAGTCCGGCTGGAGGGTACGACCACGGGCTTTAGGCGGCTTGGGTGCGGCACCCCGCAAGGGTCTCCCCTTTCCCCGATCCTATATATGCTATATTTGGCGTATCTCGTCAAAAACGGTACGAAGTGGCGGTTGGCATACGCAGACGACGTGCTTACATGGAAATCGTCACCCTCGTTGGAGGAAAACGTACGTTGGCTGGAAAATAAACTCCGGGATATGCACGAAATTGCGGCGGAAGAGAAGATCCATTTTGCAGCGGAAAAGACAGAGGTGATCCATATTACTAAGAAAAGGCACGGTCGCAACCCGGAAATCCGGATTAATGGTAGAACGGTTACCCCGGTCCAATTACCGGGCGGTCGACGCGGACAAAGCGCCTCCGGGGCCGAACGCTACCCGGGCATGCGTTGGCTTGGTTTTTGGTTCAGCCGACGGCTAGACGGGCGCCGCCACGTGGCCGAAAGGGCTGCCAAAACAATGGCGGTCGCTGCCCACCTTAAAGGCTTTGGGGCAGTAAAATACGGACCGCCTGCGGCTGCACTTCGCAAGGCAGCGGTGGCATGCGTGGGCTCCTCGGCCACCTACGCAGCCGAGGCATGGTACAACCCAGCGCACAAACAAAGAGGACTCCTCAAAGCACTGAACAAACCGCTGGTTTTAGCGGCACGGGCAATCCTCCCGGCGTATAAAACCACCCCCTCGTCCACTGTTCTCAGGGACGCAGGACTACCCTCGGCCCGCGTCGCGCTGGCCTACACCCGCCTGAAATACGGCGCCCGACTAAGGCTCGCGGACAAGGGGCACCCCCTTGTCAGCCGCCTGCGTGAAACACCTCGTGCCCGCAACTCGGGCCATTCGGCCACAACCCTGCAAACGGCTGCACAACTTCTCCCGCGGATCCGGAGACTAGAGTTGCGCGCACCTCGCAATGCCCCGGATTCTCGCACTGACCCCACCGGAGGAGTCCCGAAAGAGGAAGCGGCCCGCCGCTTTATCGAATGGCTGGACATGGTATCACCTGACGATATCGTGGTATATACGGATGGTTCGGAAAAACACGAAAACAACTGCGTCCAGATAGGGTACGGATGGGCCGCTTTTAGGGCGGGCCTGGAATTTGCCGCAGGCTCCGCATTTATTACGCCGGAAAGCCACGTTTTCGACGCCGAGGCGATTGGCGCCCTAAAAGGGTTACAGGCGGCAGCCAAGGCCCAGCCAGGCGCCCGGATTTGGATTTGTGTGGACAGCACCTCGGTTATTTGGGGTCTTAGAGGCGACGCGCCGCGTTCGTCCCAATGGGCTTTTCTGGAGTTCCATGACCTTGTCGATTTACTCCGAAAACAAGGTACCGAGGTTCGGGTCCGTTGGTGCCCTGGGCACCAGGGAATCCCGGGAAACGACCGGGCTGACGAGCTGGCCAAGGCCGGCTCCGCCGGACCGCCGGACCCAGACCCGAGGGCTCAGCAAACCACGTATAGCGGTGCCGGCACGGTCCTCAGAGCCATTCTTTCCAATATAGAGAAGGACTGGTGGCGTAAAGAACTCTGTGAACGGTCCCCCGCATATAGGGAATGGAAATTCCAATATACACCGAGAAAGGAGCCCGAGGAACTGTGTTTGCCAAGACCCCTACTGGGCCATTATTTGGCCATGAGGACCGGCCACGGCGATTTCAAAGCCTACCATGACCGTTTCAACCACCAGGATGCAAACACCTCGTGTGCCTGGTGCTGGAAGCGGACCTCCCCTGAGCACCCGGTGCACTGCCGCTATTCGCGGGCGGTGTGGAGAAACTGGCCGTGGTTTGATAACGAGCGGCCGGTCGGGCCGCCAGACCGCGCCCAACGCCGCAAATTTTTCCAGACAAGCCTCGGGCAACCGAAAAGCTTTGAGGCGTTTTCGATAGCCACCAACTACTTCAGCGCCCGCCCCAGAGCGGCCCGCCAGCGCCCCGCGCGCCACGAACGCACTTTACGCCTAGGGACACCGATCGTAAACGACTCGAACTCAGACGAGGAATAGACTTGCTGCCTTTTCACCCACAATTCACGGCACAAGCCGTCAGACGAACCCTCCGTGCACCTTAGGCACGGGGTCGCGTCAGTGAACTATCCCCCTAAGCAGGACCGGGCCCGAACCCGGTCAGGCACGATCCGCCTCTGCCCTCCTTGTTTTCCCCCTGTGTAAATAAAGAAGATAGAACGCGCGCCGAGATACCCCTCGGGAGGTTGCTAACGGCCGGCTAGCAAGCCGGGCCGAGCCCGGCGTTAAATAATACTACTACTACTACTACTACTACTACTACTACTAGCTTAGTTTGATCTCAGTCGGTGCGGGTCAAGGCTGTTCGAGTCTTCGAGAAGCTCTCATCGCCTCATGCTAGGTGCGTTAGTTCAGACTGACAGGGGAGATGAGGCTAATTGAAGCAGAGTCCTTGTCATAAATAGCTTTCTAGCTCCATTATAAGATACTACAGCTAGTTGCAGCTCTGATTTTAGACTGGTGCCAAGGTTCTAGACCTGGCAGGAGTTCTAGCCCTGTTGGGTAAAATGACGAGCGTTCAAGTCATCTGCCGGATTAACTTTCTGGTGTCAGCACCGAGTTGGGAACCCATGCTACCAATCTAGTATTTCCTCGAGGTACGACAGTATATGAAACATGGGTACAAATGGGACTGGACATTGGCATAGTCCACCAACTGTTCGAGGTCTGACCTCGACACATCACACCTTCTCATCTGTTTCCCCCTAGGATGCATCTCAATGGGCCAACCTCGGGCGTGTTTCCCGTTGCCTTCATTACACAAAATTTGAATTTGGGAAAGATGGGAGAATATCCCTCATGGTCACCTTTGATACCCGTTGCAGCCTCAACGAGCTTGTTCAGGGTTGCTGTGTACGGCTTGTTTTTGTTTCATCCATTAAAAGATTCTCAGGCACAATCCTGGATGCCATCAATTTGGCCAGAGTTTTACGTTGACTGTACGCAGAAACCAGCTGGTAGTTGGATCTAGATCTAGACCCAGACAGGTATTACCAATACCAAGCCTTGGCCAACGATTACGATTTGTTAGCTTAGGTAATTGTGGCTGTTCCGCCTTGGATGTGCCTCAAAAGTGATCAAGTCAGGATGAATCATTCTGCGCAGGCATCAATTGCGCCCGAATTGGGAATAGCCAGCACGCCCAGTCCACGCCCAATTGGCCCGGCTTGCAGCGAGCTGCTTGGCGACGTCCAATTGACCAATGGGCAAGAAATAGCTTCTCGATCAACATTTGCAATTGATGTGAGATGTGATCCTAAGAAAAGCACTATAAAGTCCACGGGAAGATTCACCATTAACCAAAAAGAATTCATTGATATCCATCAAACACATAACAGAGCTCCCTAGCAAAAAGAAACCGAAACCACAACTACACACTACCTGCAACTTTAGCTTCGCCCAACAAAACCAAACTCCTCTCCCAACCTCTGACAATGGTCGGCGGCGGCACAACCGGCAGCGGCAGCGGCAGCGGCGCAAGCAGCCCGTCGCTGTCTTCAACCACCTCACCCACCGACACTCTCGTCTTCAACCACGAGCAGTGCCTATTCTGCAACAAGCTCCAGGGGAATTTCGAGGCCAACATGGCTCACATGCGACTGGCGCACGGGCTCATGATCCCAGCCACGGATCGCCTGGCCGTCGATCTCGAGACGCTCTTTTCATATCTGCACCTCGTGGTCTCGGGCTACAACGAGTGCCTGTGCTGCGGCACCCAACGCAACACGACAGAGGCCGCCCAGCAACGTAAGCGCACTCTCTTCCAAACCCCAGCTCTCTGTGTCGTTCTCGTTTTGCTGACCGGTTCCCAGACATGATGGACAAGGGCCACTGCCGATTCGACATAGCCGACGGCTCCGAGTATGCCGACTTCTACGACTCGTCCACCGACTCTGAGGCGGAAAGCGACGCCGAAGGGGCTGACGACGACGACAACACCAAGACGCCGCACTTCAAGACTGAAAACGCGGCGGCCGACCCGGACGAGAAGTGGCTCCGTCTGCCCTCGGGCCGCGTCATCCACAACCGCGCCGGGCCAGCAGCCAGCTCCCGCTCCCGACGGACGCGGACGCGCTCAACGGACCAGACCCCCGCGGTGCTGCAGGGCGGGCGCGACGACCGGGAATCGCAGGCGCCGCGGGGGTCGACGGGCGGCGCATTGGAGAGCGGCAGGCTGGCGCTGTCCAAGGCGGACAGGCGCGTCGACGTCATTGATAGGCGGTTTGCCGACCTGCGCTCCGGCGACCAGCTCGCGCTCGCGCACCTGGGGCCGGCGGAGCGGCGGGCGGTGGTGGCGATGCGGCAGAGGGAGACGGAGAGGGTGGGCAGGGTCGAGAGCAGGTACCGGCTGCGGGTGGAGGGGCTGGGGAACGTGTTTTTGATGACGCATTTCCGGAAGGATGCGGCGGACAAGAGGACTTTGTATAGGTGATGTTGTAAATTGTAAATTGTGTTTTTCTGTTAGTTTGGACAGTTTTACTCTCAGTGTTTCTCCATGTCAATGTAGCCAGGTGAATCAAGGAAGAAGTGCACTGTATTAGATTTCATCATTATTCAAGCGGTAGAACTACAACTACCAGGCAAGACAAGTAACCACCTAGATTAGTGGCAGCACCTGGATCTCTCTTCTCCAGACCTCCCACCCATCCGCCTTGGTGAGGTCTGCAAACGGCCTGGAAGCAGCCACGCGCATACTGTAGACGAAGCAAGGCGAAAAGGTTAGTTTTTTTTCACGACAGATGCGACTCTAAGAAACGCAATCGAAACATACGTATAGTTGCCGGGCGCAATCTGGCTGCCGTTGGCCATCTTGCCCATCCACCAATACTTTTGCTCGCCCGGGTTGAAGGTGCTGAGGCGCGAGAGGAACCGCTGGGGGAAGGGCTCCATCTGGCTGCTGTAAAAGGGATCCGACAGGTTGTAGGGCGGGGCGCCAAAGTTGCCCTCTTGGCTGAGCGAGGGGCCCGTGTAGTGGCTCACGGCGTCGACGAAGCCGTTGGCGCCGGGCGTCGGGGGGTAGGTCCACTGCGACTCGGACCAGTTGGATTGGAAGATCTGTTTTTTTGTTGACGTGTGAGCGCAATGACACTTTGTTTGATCAACAGCAACGGACAAAACTTACATCCCATCGCAGCTCCCTCACGCCCCAGGTGAACGAGGTGTGTATCCAGGGGAACTGACGGCCTCCCTTGGTGAGGTTGAAGTTGTAGCTGCGCAAGTGAAGAGAGGTTAGGCAAGCGAAGAGAGGTTAGGTGTTGGTGGACGATACTCCACATGGCTGCGGGTGGGTTTTGTAAGCTTACTATGGCTTTTGGTCAATCGAATACCACGTCGAGTCACCAGAGAAAGACGAGGGGTAGTCCTTTCTAAAGACCTTGGCGTTCTCGTAGAGGCTTGCTCCGATGCCTGGTTTTGGTCAGTGGTCAGCATCATTCTGCGGTTACGTACTGCCTCCTAAAAAAACATACCCATGTACGGCAGCGACAGTTGGTCACCGTTGTCGCCAGCCACAACGACCTTGCCGCTGTACGCCGGGATCAGCGTGGCGTTCCATCCCTTGTTCTCGGGGTTGGCAAACGTCACCGTGACCGTTTTCGACTCCCCAGGCCCCAGACTGAACGGCTCCGGCAGCTGCACGTCGGGGGCCATGTCCTTGGGCTCCAGCTTGGCGAACTGCTTGACGCCCCAGCTGTTGACGACGAGGTCGTGCAGCTCAAAGATCTCGAACCCGGCGGCCGGCTCGAGCGCGAAGCTGTACGACACGGCGGCGGCGCCATTGTTGGTGACGGTGACGTCGTGCACGCCCTGGAAGTTTGCCGTGTCGTTGAGGTTGAGCTTGGTGGCGTCCAGCGCCGTGGCGGCGCGCAGCACCCTCGTCGCGTCGACCAGCCCGCTGCCCATCTGCAGCGGGGGCGCCACGAACTCGGCGCTGGTGGCGGCGCCGTCGTACCACGGCAGCGAGGAGCCCGCGCTCGCGATGCGCCGGGTCAGCTCGGCGGCGAAGGCGGGGCCGTGTTTGTCGCGGCCGCCCAGCGCGCCAATGTACAGCGCCGCGATGCCGGCGACGTAGGGCGTGGCCATGGACGTGCCGCTCTGCACCATGTACGAGTCCTCGGGCCAGGTGCTGAAGATGTTGCCGCCGGGGGCCGCGACGTCGGGCTTGAGCTGCAGGTCGTAGGTCGACGCCCAGCTGCTGAAGACGCTGGGCTTGCCGCCGGCCGCGAGGTCCGGGATCCCGGCCAGGGGCGCGTCTCCCGCGTGCAGGGAAAAGTCGGCCGTCACGTTGGCGCCGGCGACCAGCGCCTTGATGATGGCGTGGCCGGCCTCGGCGGTGATCATGCCCAAGAGGCTGCCCGGGTCCGAGGAGCCGGGCGTGATGATGGGCCGGTTGTCGTTGTACACGAGCACGTACTTGGCGCCCAGGGCCTGCAGGTTTTTTTGTTTGCTCACAAAGTTGCAGCCGGCCGTGCGGCGGACGAGCGCCACGGCTCCGGTCAGGTTGGCGGTTCCGGCGGGGTAGGGGCTGCAGGCGTCGTCGGTGTTGCTGGTGTTGAAGTTGAGGGCCACGATGGGCCAGCCGTTGACCTCGGCGGGAAATGCGGCAGCCGCGGGAAGGTATCCCGACTTGGTGGTGTTGGACACGCCGTCGCTGGTCATGGTCAGACGGTAGGGCGTGGCGGGGTAGTTGCTTGCGCCGACGGATGCGACGGACAGGAGGTGCGGGCTGGTGTTGGCGTCGCCTGCATAGTAGGGCCCGTCGGCACCGTTGTTGCCGGCCGACACGGTCATGACGACGCCCTGGGCGACGAGGCGGGCTGCCAAGACGGCCAGGGGGTTGTCGGACCATCCGGTCAGGCCGCTGATGCTCATGGTGATGACGTCGGCGCCGTCGCTGTAGGCGCGCAGCCAGGCGTCGATGATGGTGGCCACGTCGGAGCCAGCCTCGGTCGCCATGATCTTGTAGGCGAGGATGGTGGCGTTGGGCGCCACGCCGACAAACTTGTCGCTGGAGCCCGCCACGATGCCCGCCACGTGGGTGCCGTGCCCGATGCTCGGCGTGTCGAGCGGGTCATCGTCGGGGCGCGGAGTCTCGTCACGCCCGGCGTCGCCCACAAAATCCCATCCGCCGGCGACCTTGAAGCCGGGGCCGAAGCCACCCCCGAGCGCGGGATGCTTGTACCAGACGCCGCTGTCGACCACGGCGACCTTGACGCCCTGGCCCAGGATGCCCTCGGCGTGCAGCCGGTCGACGCCCGTGGCCGCGTGCACCGAGTAGTCTGTGGCGGCGACGTCGTCGGCAAACGCGCGCTGGTCCAGGGGCTCGTCGAGCTTGATGCGCTGGTTGGGCCAGATGTTGGCCGCGCGGTTGGCCGACGCAAAGGTGGACGCCTCCTCTTTGCTGGTGGCCTCGACGACGGCGCCGGTGAAGATGCCGGGCGAGTCGAGCGTCTTGACCACCTTTACGGGGCCGTCGATAGGCAGGTCGCGAGGGACGACGCCCTGGCAGGTGTCAGTTGGGTTTTGTTTTGTTTATTTTCGGGAGTACTTGCCAGAGAGAAGAAAAAAAAAAAAAAAAAAAAAAAAAAAAAAAAAAAAAAAGAAAACTTACATTTGCATATTCGACAATGTACTGGTTCTCCCCTGACGCGACAGCGCAAGACACCTCGCGGGTCAGACCGAGAACGGTCAAGACGATAGCAGCCACGCCCAACATGTTGACTTGAACTTGTGAGGGGATGATCCTGACAGCATCATGGTAAGAGACAAAAGAATGGCGATCAGAATTGATATATCTAGCTACTTCTAGTTCTAGATAGTAAGTAAACTTTTCGTCGTCTGGGCACGCGTCAACGTGGATCGTATGTTACTCTGCACGATAAAATTACAAATGTAATCATTCATCCCCGATCGTCCTGCCCTAAATCTCAAAACGGAGTCGCAATTTGCCAAGCGCCGGTGGGGTTTATGCAGACGAGCTCGTATTAGACAAAATCAAGTCAACAAGGTGCCGAATTCCATATGGGGTAAAACTTTACTAGAGGCAAAAGAGACGTGCTACGCAAAAGAAGACAAGAGAAAAAAAAAGTTGGGGGTTGCATCGGCTCGTGTCAAAGGTTGGGATTGGCAAGGGGCCAGCATTTTGGAGCGGAGATTATGGTCCCGGTCCCCTGTAACAGATCCAAAAGGGCAGGTGGGAATTCCAGGTTGCCCCTTTTAAAATGCTCGTATTTGGGTGAAATGGAGACACGGGGATTCGAGTCGAATGCCAGTTTGTGGTGTAATATGGAGATGACGATGAACTACTACCGGGGGGTCCGTGATAGCCGAGGAGATCGATCCATCGCGTCGATGAAAGAAATAAATACAGCTGTTATTGCCTCTGCAACGAGATGCAACTTCTGATGCAACCTCTGATGCAACCTCTGATGCAACCTCTTTTCCACATGCCCAACAGTCCAAGTCAATAATCTGGTCCCAAACAATTCACATCACCATGAAGACTGTTTTGCAATCGGCAGCCGGCGCCTTGGTGGCCGCCAACCTCGCCGCGGCTGCCGCAGTCGGGGCTGCATCTTCGGCGCCGCCCACGGTGGTCATGCCGCTGCACCTGACGTACGGCAACAACCACAAGATGGCCACCAGCCTGTCGGTGCCGTACAGCGACCACAACCAGACCATCGACGTGGTGTACGACCTGGGCAGCCCCGACTTTTTCGTGTTTGGGCCCGACTCCACCATGAACTGGGGCTGCCGGTTCCTGGCCTGCCAGGGCCCCTGCAACGCGTCGGTGCCCGAGGACGGCACCTACGACCCGTCGCGCTCCAAGACGGCGTCGGCGCTCTACCCCTTCACGGCCGAGTACGCGTACGGCGGCAGCCTCAACAAGTGGTACAAGGCCAGCTACCGCTACAACGACACCCTGACCTTTGTCGACGCCGTCACCGGCCTGTCGTCGGGCCCCATCGAGGGCGTCAGCGTCGCCATGCCCCAGTACCTGCAGCAGCGCGTCTGGGAGGCCGACGGCTCGTGCGGCGCCACCCCGCTCTACGACTACTCCATCCTCGGCGTCGCCCCCTACCACCCCGCCGACCCGGCCAACAACGTCCAGGCCACCCAGGGCCCCTCGTTCCGCCAGAACCTGCTCGAGCAGGGCAAGCTCTCGGCCCCCGTGCAGTCCCTGTGGTTCGAGAAGCCGCCCGCCGCCGTCAAGGACACGTACACGGGCGTCGGGCTGCTGGGCGGCATCGACACCTCAAAGTACGACGGCCCGCTGGTCAGGATCCCCCGGCGGACCCACGCCGACGGGCTGCCCTACAGCTTCAACGAGTACTACACCCACGCGGCCAACCTCTCGGTGGACGGCGTGCCCATCGCCATGGCCCACGACGACCCGGCCGTCGACATGAAGCGGTGCATCATCGACTCGGGCGCCGTGGCCGACGGGCACAACCCGGTCGACGAGCAGGCCTACTTCAACGCCACCGGCCTGCGCCTGAACCCGAGCCACCCCGTCCCCTACCAGGGCAGCCCGCTGTCGTGGCCCGGCCCCTGCGACAGCATCCCCGCCGACAAGCACATCGAGTACAGCTTCGCCGGCGCCAGGGACGGCGAGTCCGTCTCGGTCAAGGTGCCCATGCGCTCCTACGTCCGCTACCAGGACCCCGCCGACGACGCCCGCGGCTGGTGCACCATGGCCATCACCCTCAACGTCTGCGGGCTCAACTCGCCCTTCCTGACCGCCGCCTACTTTGCTGCCGACGACGAGCGCGAGGAGATGGCCATTGCGCAGGGTGCCGTTGTCGAGCGGGGGACCCCCGTCGATCAGGCGAGCGTCGTCTTGAGGATTCCTTGAGTCGCATGTATTTTAGCTAAAAAAGAAAAAAAGACGAATGGGTCGAGTAGAAATTAATGTAATGACATGACTGTATCATTTGTGGGCATCAAATGAAAAAGCATGACGAGTGATTTGCACGATGAGCGTGAAATCTTTGACAGGTTCGGTACGTAGAGAAGAGACCTAAATGCCGAACCCGACCATTCTCAGAGGTAGACCGACTGCCTGTTGCTCAGCGACAAACAATGACATGAATTCTGGGCCCGCGACCTGGCCACCATTCTTACCCTCAATCTCCCCATCAGGGCCATCACCCAAAGTGGCCGTTTAGACGGCCAGCGGGCAGGTGACCGTGTCTTTGAGCAACTGCCCAAGTCGATCAAGCAAGTTGGCGGGCTCTAGACTCTGTTGTAGACAATCACAAGCAAGAGTCGATTTAATACTCAGGCCTTGGTCACTTTCGAGGGCTGGGCAATCCATCTCCATAAACCATCCACTTCCTAGCTTTCCTAGCTCTATAAAAGTCAAGACACAGAATTCACAGCCCTGCTTGGGTTGTTTTCGTCTCTGTACTTTTACAGACCATCCTTCCTTCTACAATCAGCCACCACCGTACCGTCGACAGATTCGACTTCGTATTTTCCATCGCATATATACCATCCCGTACCTGCCCCAGGTGTCCGAATTTCAACCCGCAATGACCGACTGGCTCTACAACAAACACCACCTGGACTACGACGCCACCAACCCACCGCTCCCGCAGCAGCCGACGCCCCACCCGGGCCCCTCGACCAAGGAACTGCTCCACAGCCTCAGCCTCAAGGACGAGCTCAAGTCCGTCAACATGCACGACAACGGCAGCCAGCCACCACAAGTCTACCGCGGCTACTTTGCCAACTCCAACGACGCCCGCGCCCTCGCCGCCCAGGTCAGGCTGGAATCGCGTCGGCACCAGCGGCCCTGCGACCCGACCTTTCCCATGGTGGACTCGCAGAGACGGTACTTTGTCCGGCAGCTCGTCGAGGCCATGGCTTAGGTGGCCGGGCCGCACGAGCTCGGCGCCCAGGGCAAGGTGACGGACAAGGTGAAGCGGTGGCTCATGGAGTCGACAAACTCGGTCACGTTGGAGATTATGGCTTTTGAGCTTTTGGTGAGCTTTGCGTACTTTTATCTTTTTGTCTTTTTGTCTTTTGACTGTTGAAACTTGAACAAATCTAACTTGCCATTGAACAAATCTAGGACAACATCATAGAAGCTCAGCTCGGCAACACCCATCAGCTGCCCGATGTCAGTCTTTACGACCATGAAGTGCACGAGACGTTTCAGTCCCGGTTTGACAGTGTCGTTGCCGCTTTGAGAGTAATTTTATCACGTCGTTTCTTTTTTTCTTTTGCATCCAGCATTCCCCTTTTGTCCATTGCATAGCAGCTGACATTCGACCTGCACTCCAGTATTCAAAAGCCATGGTCTACAACCTGAGCCACGCCTCGTTCCTCTGGAGGGTAGCTGCAGGGCCCAAGACGCAACTCAAGGTCTGCATTGCCCTCTCTTTTTGATTTCCCTCTTGTCTTTCTATCCGTAGTCTCCGAATGAGCAGTCTTTTGACTAGCCCACAGTTCCCAACTGACTAAAAACCGTGACGTCTACAGGCAAAGACGGCAAACGCAGAACTCAACGGCGCCAGAGCGGAGCGGCAGGCCGTCTACCAACGCGCCGTGCAGGCCAACGACAAAGACGCCCTGATGAAGGCGGCCATGACGCGCAGGCCGAGGTACAAACAGCCGGCCAAGTCCTCCCAGGCCGGACTCTCCACCGCCATGGGAGTTTCCAACGAGCAGCAACCGTTTGAACAGACCCCTTCGTGGCCCGCGAGCAAGCGATCAGCCACCGAGGCAGGAATGATGGCAGGAGATGGCTGTCCGACAAAGAGGGCGTGTGTGCCAAACCTTGGCGATCTGGGCCAGATGCAGGGCTCGTCGGTATTCCCGAGCTTCTTCGACACCACAAACACTGCTGCCGCCGGTGCCGTGGGGATAGGGTCCACAGGTCACGAGCTCGCCGCCACCACCATGTCCTATCCGATCGACCCCCAGCTGGGGCACACAATGACCTTTGCGGACATGCCGTCGTTTGATCAGGGACTCGGAGGCTGGGATGATTCGCTGGGAGGGATAAGCAATGCCGATATGCTCGATCTGATCCAAGAGTGGCCAGCAGCGCAGTACTCTTCAAACAATGGCATGTAGTTTTTTTTCTTTGCATCTTTGATTACATTCAAGGTGTGGTTTTTGGATGTTTTACCATTTCCTGGGCCGAGATTATCGTCGAGGACCAAGTCAACCGCATGCTAAGCGTCGCACTCGCTTCAGATTTGTTTGTTCCTCTTTGCGTAGATATACAGTTATACACGCACAAAGCCTAACCAATAGCGCCGTTGGAGATGTTGCGTTACCAGCTTGGCAGCTGAAACGGATAAGATAAAATAATAAAAGTACGTCCAATATGGGAACCCAAAATTGCAACCACCTACTTTGGAATGTAGGCGCGATAGACTAAAAGAATATAGACATAAGGCGTCGAAGGTTTATGGTGCCAATCGAAACATTCAAAACCAAAGCTCGAACCGAATGTGATAAAGTACCCCAACACCAAGCAGCGCTATTGACAATAGACTCAAGATTGAATCCTGGCAAGGCCTTGAGAGAAATTAATGATCGAATCATCCAAAACACTAAACTCGGTCGAGAGTCTCAAAGCAAGCAACTGTTGCCAGATCCCACATGTTCCGTGTCGTTGCTGCAGGTCTCATTGTCACTCAACACCCTCAAACAAAGACCCTTTGTTTGTCCATGTCAAAAAATTGCTTCTGTCTTCACTTTCCTCTTGCTACGTCGCCACCCCCAGCTCAAGTCTCGTTTTCAAAAACCCGCAAAAGCTTTGAAAAATGGCCTCGTCGTGACCCTCACGCCACCGACACACCACCACGGCTTGACTCCTGCCAACAGTCATGGCAACCTCAAATCCAGAAAGCGGCCTGTCCCTTTCGGCAGCCCCAACACTCGCTTCTCCCACACCATCCTTCTCCCTCGCCTTTCGTCTCCTCCACGCCCTGCCCCAGACATTCTCCCTCGTTCTGGCAACCCCTTTCAGCTCCTGCTTGTCCCAGCCCCAGCTCTCCAGCTCCAAGCCGTGCATCAGCGCGTCGATATTTCCAGCCACCTCCCCAGCCTTGCTCACCCCCAAAGCCCCAATCTCAACTTCCACTGGCGCGGGAAGGACCTTTCTCCAAGCCAGCTGCGCCATCCCCCTGGCGGCAGCCTGTCCCGCCCTCATCCCGCCAAAGCTCCACCCCACGGCCCAGCGTTTCGTCTTGGTCCCCTGGACGAACTCGGTGACGGCGTAGTTTGTCACTCCTCTGTCCCTCAACGTCTCAACCAGCACCTCGAGGCTCGACAGCTTGCCCAGCATGCTCGTGTACCAGCGCACCCTCTCCCTCAGGACAAGAGACTCGTCCAGGATCCGCGTGACGAAGCCGACCTCGCCGCCCGCCAGGTGCACCATCTCTACGGGGGCGCCGGTGCAGGCAGTCGAAGGCGGGAGTTCCTTTTGTGCTGCCAGCGTGAGGAGTTCCTTTTCTGATTCGTAAAATGGCGGGTTGGTCATTACAAAGTCAATGGCGTCGATTTTCAGCTCGTCGAGCGGGATCAGCGGAGATGTCGCTGGATCCGGGCGAGGGACGAGCTTGATCCGGTCCGAGAGGTTGTTGGCGGCAATGTTCTTCTCTGCGTACGACAGGCTCTTTTTGTCGACGTCTGAAGGTGTCGTGTTAGTGAGAGGTCAATCATTGGTGGAGATAATCACGTGCCTGTTGCAATAAACTCCCAAGGCCGTTGAGTGCATCCGAGTAAAGGATAAATGCAGCTTGCACCGGTACCGATATCAAGGCCTGTCAGTTTACCACCTGGTGGACAATACGAGCTTGAATCGAGGAGGTCTTTGAGCCATAGAATGTAGTTGTGGCGATTTGGGACCTTTGTGTCCAAGTCTTTGTTAGTTGTTACCTAATGAGGGTACGGTACATATATGACATGTTGACAACATAGTGTACCGAGTCCATTTTACAAATTCCAGATCAAGTTGCCAACTTACGGGAGGACATAGGCGATCATCAGGTAATTCCATCTCTAGACCAAAATGCAGTTTCAGTGAGGACTTTGTGAGCTGCATGACGGCCTTGGGATCGCTAAAGTCAAGCTGGCCATTGCGCTTCAAGCTACAGACAATGAATGCATGGTCAGCGAGTGACCATGAGAAGGCGAAGCCGCGGCATGCACAACACACCGGCAAACAAAAATCACGCATCAAACTCACACAGCCTTGAAATCGGGATCTTGAGTCCCCATTTCTCGAAAGTCAATCTCGTGACGATAAAGGTTGCGGTAGTAGGAGTCATTTTTAGGTATTTGCTCCTGCTGTTGCTCTTTGTACCCCGCAGACCCATGATCCTTCACCGTCGCGGTCGCTGCCGCGCTAGGAATTTTGAGAGAATCATTCTCAATTGATGTTGAGTACTGTACATCTGATGCGACCTCTGTATCGGCCGCGTCGCGTTTCCGTTTGACGCCAACGCCAACTGGTGCTGGCATTTTTTCTCGTTCAGTTTTTTATCGTCCAAGTTGCGAGCAACGCCGCAAGGTCGTCTTGGCGGCTCATGCAAAGTTGGCGTCTTGTGGGGTGTCATGCCTCGGTGAGCCAATTAATGCAGCGACCCCCCACTCTTCGATAACGTTACAAGACCTTATCTAATCGGCCTGGAACCCTCCTTGTCTCCCGATTGAAACAATCTACTCTTGGTACTGTACCTTTGTCGAATGTCGACTGCCGTGCAGCGACTCTAATAAAAAGATTACAGGGCTCTCGGAACCACTTTCCGCTGCCCGCAGCGTACCAACCCGCGAAACGGACCCATGCAGCCGGCAAAACAACAGGGCTCATCGCTGTCGCCTCTAGCTGATTCATGTTTTCTTGCGCGGTTCTGCTTCAACTTTAAAGCAAAAAAAAAGAAAGAGAAAAAAAAAAGCTGCTGCGCAATTTTCCCTGAACAGCTTGACTGACAAGTGACAACTGAGTAGCGTGGCCTGGGCCTGATTCTTATTTATAGGCTTGGCGTCTTACATCATCCACACGTCATTCTAGTCTCGAAAAATTCACCCCAATCCACTATTGAGCGCCTCCCAAGCCTCCAAGCCTCCCTACCTCCCTAATCGGTTTCCATGTGCCCACCCCCAAAACAAACGCGCGCCCTACGGATTGCCACCTCGCGCTCCTTCATCCAACCAGAGCAAAGACACACCGCCGGGCCATAAGAGATCCCAAACCTCCCCTCTCCGGCATGAACCGACCCGATGGCAGCACTGCCGTCAGCACCGACAGGGCGGACCCCAGCGCAAAGTCGCTGAGGATCGATGGGGAAGCAGCAGGAGCAGCAGCAAGAATGGAGGGTCTCGAATCGCCGACATTGTCGTCCCTCTTGTCCCCGCCGCCCTCACCACACAATCGCGCCGTCACCCCACTGCTCGTCTTGGTCCTGCTGGTGAACCTGTCGGCGAGCCTGTACCAGCTCCCGCTCAATCGCGTCATTGAACGACGCATCTGTCGCGACTTCTTCCGCACCATCGTTGACGATGGCTCCGAGGCCGTTTTTCTGCCCGACGGCCAGGTCCGCGAGCAGCTGTGCAAGGTCGGCGAGGTACAGCAGGACCTGGCGCGCGTGCAGCGGGGAATGGACCTTGCATGGATCATAGGAGGTATGTGCTATGACTGTGACGGCTTTGGTGGCTTCGTTACTCCAAGCTCGGCCCACCGCCCTACTAACCCCATCTCTTACCAACTACAGATCTCGTCATGACCATACCCCTCGGCTTCGTGGCCGAGAGGTACGGCAGACGTCTTGTGCTGCTGCTCAACCTTGTTCCGCGCATCGCCATGCTGGCCTGGGCTGTGGTCGTAGGTTATTTTGAGAATGTGCTTCCGGTCGGTCTGCTGTATCTTGCGCCCATGCTTTCCGTGCTGGGTGGTGATTGCGTCTTCAATTCCATCACCTACGCCTTTGCTGCGGGCCTGACAGAAGACAGTGTGCTCCGGGCTACGTACTTTGGATACATGAGCTCCATCACGTACATTGTCGCCCTCGTCGGCCCCGCCTTTGCGTCGGGCACCATGAGCTTAAACATATGGCTGCCCTTCGTCATCGGCATATCGCTACTCTTCCTCGCCTCCCGCGTCGTCCCCCTGATCCCTGATAGTCGCCACGACCAGCGCCAGGAGGAGTCTTTAGCAAACGCCCCAACCTCGTCGTTTCCAAAGCTTCACTCCTCCCAGCCCGCCATCCAAGCAATCGTCCACCGCCTCAACTTCCTCTACACCTTTGTCGCCTCTCGGCCGCGCAACTTTGCCTTTCTCCTCGCCAGCATGTTCCTCACCTCGCTCGCCAGCGCCGACACGAAACTGCTGGTGCAGTACATCTCGCAGCGCTACACGTGGTCGTTTTCGTCGGCGGGCTACCTCTTGTCGGCCAAGGCGTGCGTCAATTTCGTCCTCCTCACCGCCGTCGTGCCTTCTCTGCTGCGCGCCCGCGCGAGGAAGAGCACCGGCTCGGCGGAGCGGCAGAATCTGTTTTGGGCAAACGCGTGCCTGGTCATGTCGGTCGCGGGCGCCACCTTTATCGGCCTGGCCCCCACCGTCTGGCTGCTCGTCCCGGCCATGGGCGTCTACGCGCTCGGGTCCGCCCTGCCCGTGTTTACGCTGAGCCTGCTCAAGTCGCCGCAGGTGTCGCCGGTGCAGCAGAATCCCAAGGATGATGACGACGACGACGACGACGATGACGGGTACCACGGGACGAGTACGCCCACCTCGGTCACTGGTATTACTGGCGGTGGTAGGCTCAGCAGTGAGTCACATGACACGACCGTGTTTTCGGTCGTCATGCTCGTCAAGACGGTCGGGTCGCTGGTCGGCGTGCCCATCGTGACCAGCCTGTGGATCGTGGGCATCGACCTCAGGTTCGAGGGGCTTGGTTTGCCGTATTTTGTCAGCGCCGGGTGTTATTTTGCCGCGCTGGTGGTTCTGTATCGCATTAATGTGATTTAGCGTCATGATCATCAGCTTTGTTAGACAGCTTTCTACGCAGCAAAATGGCTTTTTTTTGGACAGGGTACAATAAAGGTACATGCCTATCCTAATATGTTTTCTCCAACGCCCTCGACATGGTTTCGCAAATACTGTTTCGTGCTTGCTCCTTCCCCGTCCACATGTCGGGGTTGGGGTCATTTTCACCAAGCTTCGGCAACAATTTCCACGGTGTCATGCAAGGCACCTGCCTATCACTGCCTTCACACATGGACCAGAAGACGGACACCATGCCCTCCACTTTCGCCAGGCTGTTTCTCCTCCTGATGCGCTCGCGACAATCCGGCTGTCTGGAAAAGTCCAACAGGTGCCCAGCGAGACCAGCCCCAATGGCAGCCGAATAAGAAGTCCCCGATAACGCCGTCTTGCAGCCTTGGCAGCTGTTCAGATTCGCATCCGTCTGCAGACATATGTTTTCCCCCAGGATGGCGTAGCATCCCTTGGCCCCCTGCCGCGCCTCGACGCGTGGGTTCCATCTGACCGACGCATTGGCCCGCGCGTCCGTGGCAAACATGCAGAGCGGCGTCTTGTTGATATTTCTTGCTCAAACCAGTGTCGAGTATGGCCACTCGCGTCGGTCTGCTATGGGCATCCCTATCTCCGCTCATAGTCAGGACAGCAGTCAACTCGTCAAGACGGCTGAACCAGCCATGGGATGCAGGGTTTGGGTCACTGGATAGACTGGTTTGTTAGTGATTGGCCGCTTATCAATGTGCTTGGATGTCAAACTCGGGTTTAATTAATCGTTGTGCGCTCGCCTTGTTTCTAGCGGAGTGCCGGTTCTATCGCAGCTAACTGCGCGCTGGCTTGTGAGACTATGAGACCTGGGTCGGTTGAGGTTAGTGGGAGTCTAATGCGGTAGCCCTCTACTCTTGGGGGAACAGTTCAGAATTCAAACTAAACACGTACCGAGTTTCCGACTGGTTGGCGTTTACTGGACTGTGCAGTGTCGAACTTTGGACCGCCTGTAACCCTACATTTACAGTCCCATGTAAAAGCCCACCGACATTTTGTTTCAAATCCATGAATCCGTTCTTCAACAGGGTCTCGAGAGGGGACACTATGAGCTTGAAAATGGCGTCTCTTTGTTCACTGACGCTGCGGTTGTGTAGCCGATTGAGATCCGATGTCGCATCAAGGCAGGATTTGATGATGATGCCACCTCAGGGTATGTTTCATCATTGTCCAGAATGTGATCGCACTTGACAGCGTACTCGGCGGCAAAAAGCTCGGCATTTTGTTTCGGCCGGCCTGTAGACTCTGACAAGAATCCATAATCTTGGACAGCGCGATCAATGCAGTCTACAAGCTCGATTTCCAAGAGGATGACGCCGAGAGAGTGGATGGGCGGCCACGTAAAGTATGGGTATTGTTCAACCCTCTGCTGTCCTGGGGCAGCCATGTCGAATCGGATTTCGAGAAATGGGTCGTCGACTTTGATCTCTTGACTCGACTGTCCCCTCCTTTGAAAGAGAAAGTGGACCAGGTCCTTGTTCCAAGTCCTCTGCATCCAGCTCGAGGCGTAGAACTGCCAGAAAGCTTTGACGATTTGGACTTGCAGCGTCAGTTTGTGGTGTCCAGACACTTCTCGACGGTCCAGCTTCTCCAACAATTGTCTCAGAGAAAGGCTTGGTGACCGGAGGAGATAAGGGGGCAGCTTTGAGCTCTGGAATCCGTGATACCAGAGCACACCGTCCTCCACAGAAAGCTTGGATTGTGCAACGCCGACTGATTCCATCTTGGGTCATGACACAGTATGGGCAGTTCAACATCTGGGCGTTTGGCATTAAAGCCGATGTCAAGGGCAAGAAATCCCTCGATGAACAGGTCAAGTCAAGCACAGAAACCGTTGACTCGATGCTCACCCTTTTGATTGCTAACATGACGCGCGCGCCTCAGTGGCCATATCGTTCAAGACATCCTCCCCTACTCGTGTTTCTTCGAAAGCTGCACCCAGTCAGACGACATGTTTCCAACAACCGACCAACTCACAAATCACATACTTGGCAACCATGCTGGTGATTTCTGGATCTGCACCTTCTGTCCAGCAACTGCGAACAAGGATGAGCACATGGGACCGCCGCTGGCTTTCAAATCCAACAAGGCATGGGTCGACCACGTCAGCACTGAGCATGGAGCTCGAGCGAAGCAGACGGCAGATCACCAGACGGCAGATCGATTCCGGCGCAGACTTATTCCTCCCATATCCTGTCCTCTATGCGAGTATCACTGCCACAAGCCTGACAGCAAGCTTGACGCACACATAGCCCAGCATCTCCATTCTTTTGCGCTGCTCTCGCTGCCATCGGAATCGTGGACAAACCAGAATGGATACAAGGAGAGTATGGGAATTAGCGACTACAGAGCCATCTTGAATTTTCGCTCTTTTTCCGAGAGAATGATGAAGCATACATCACCACCCGCTGACATGCCCAAGCCCACCAACACCCCGTGGATCCCCAGCGCTCGCAGTTGGAGTTCGTCTTCTGAATGGCCCGAGACTTTCCACTACTCAGGACGCCCATCTTCCGAGGCCATCAAACGGTGGTTTAATGAAACCTCGCGAGACGCTCCCTTCAACATATTGGGGCCCAAAAGAGATAACAGCAGAGATGGCCTTTATCACCCTCTCTAGCTCCAGCGATAACCTTGGTCCAACTGAGAGACAGGCCGTGGAAGCCGAAGATACACATGAATCGGCTTGTTGGCAGCAGATTCTACATTACGAAAAGCATTCTGGAGTTTTTTTTTTAAGAAAAAAGAAGAAAAAAGAAAAGTACTTTGACATGTAAATAGTGATATAATTGCGTCAAGCTCAACGCCCTGTGACTCGTCAAACCATCTTTGTACGCAGTCCAGTCGCAGCACCCGGTTTCCTGTACTAACTTATGTAAACAGCCAAGAATCATGCCGGTGCGAAAATCAACCCAGACAAACTTCCTATGAATATCATACATTGTACACCCGAGCAAGAATCACAAGTCCCACAAGCTATGGAGTCGTCAGCAAACACGATACACTAAGCTTGTAAGTTTAGCTCAATACTAATAAACTGTTTGTTTTCCAAGTGTCAAAAAAGACTATGATCGCAGTGTGGGTCAAACACGATGTCGAAAAAAAAGTATTTCAAATCCACAAGTGCGATCCGCGTTTCAAGAACAACAATATCATTATAAACTGCTCGGATCCTCGCGACGAGTGCCGTTTTAAAAAAAAGCCAAGCATATAACCATAGCTTATGCATCCAGAGTGGACAAGAGAGTATACCCGTGTCCTCGGTTTTTCAAACCAAAAGCTCGGGGTGCACGCGAATCACGCGATGGTGAAGACGTGGACCAACATCTGACGGAGAGTATATTACCACTGTCAAATGTGATGAGCTTCACCTTCAGTTGCCGGAGCTGATTTGGGTCGTATAACCACAAAAACAGTTGCAGGCACAAGATTAAGCAGTGTGAAGATAGGCGTCCAGGGATACGATCGTCAGCTCATTCAATCTTACAGATTAAGATATAAACTACTCGCCATAGACTTTACACGATATTCAACCAGAGACATGACGACAGTCACGACACCTATGCTTACTTTGCCGTTGCCTCTATGAAAATTGCCAAGGAATCTCTTGGTTTTTTTTTCAAGCACGGCCAACAATTGAGTCTCATCATGAGTACATAAAGTTGCTTCAGCATCCAAGGAATGCTTCTTGCCCACCTACCGGTAAATAGTCGTAGGATTTCCACATCAGCTTCACGTATGTTCAGATGCAATCCAGATTAGAACCAAAAAGCACAGGTAGGTAAACAAGTCAGTCATCAATGTAAAAACATGAACATCCATGCAGCGCCTCGTGACCACGGCTCAACTCCTCGACAGAACCCTCCACCTCCAGCCCCTCAACAGCGCAAGGTCCTTATCGCTCATCTCGTAGTTGTCACTGTTCTCGATCTTTGATGAAAGCCTCTTGAGCCTCTTGGACAGCGTGCTGGCAACCCGCAGCGTCACTTCGTTCTGGAAGACGTACAAGACCGCAAACACCAGGAAGGTGGCCGACGCCAGCCGGCTGATGCCACTCCATCCGCCGCGCACCGAGTCCAGGACGCGCTGGACAAGGGATTTGCTGTGGAAAAAGGCGTACTCTGTGTCGTTGGACGTGCCCTCGCTGTTGGACTCTGGCCGTCGGAAGAGCCTGCGTACGGCCGGGATCAAGGTGCCGCTTTTTGCGTTGAGGTGATGGACGTGTAAGTTGAAATTTGGAAAAAAAAAACCATACACGACCAAAATATGGGAAGAAAAAAGAGAGACCACTCACATGAATCCTCCAATCAACCACCGCCTCCATCGATGCTGCCGAGCCAGGACGGCCATCTCCTTGACGTGGGCCCGCAACCTGCCCAGCTCCATGGCGACCACGCCGCTCTGCTCCTCCAGCGCAGGCCCCACCTCGACGTCCCCATCCCTCCGCCGCCGCTGCAGGCTGGCGTACTCCTTGACCGCGAACTCGGCACCAGCCCGCACGGCACCGAGGTCCCGCGGCATGGTGGTCGGCACCGGCGTGTGGTGAGTCAGCAACATCTCGCCCGGCGTCACGAACTGCGGCGACGAGTGCACCAGCGGCGGCTCCTGATGGTGCTGTTGTTGCTGCTGCTGCTGATGGTCGTAGTAGTGCTGCTGTGGTGGGGGCGGCTTGATGCCGACGGGGGCAGACGGAAGATACCCGGCGCCGGCGCTGGTGGTGTGGTGGTTCTGGCTGGTTCGGCCGGGCTGCTGCTGGCCGGGACCGCCAAAGTCGGGGTGCGGGGCAGACGCGGGAGGGGGCGGCGTGATGGCCGTCGCGCCGGGGACCGGGATCGGCGTCGTCGAGTTGTAACGTTGAGCTCCACATCTCCGACCCCCCTAAAGTCCGGCCCCTAAAAATATCTACTCAGCCACGTCAACCCTTTGTTTTATTTTATAAATATCTAGACGAATTTTTCACTTTAGAACTTGATTTTTGAAGATTCTTGCTCCAAACCTTCCAATGAAACAGTACACTGAAAATCAGCTTCTTGCTGCCATTTCTGACATAAGAAATGGCAAATCAGTTCACAAAACCTCGCAAAAATGGGGTATTCCTCGGAGTACCCTTCACGATCGTTTAAAGGGGGCCCAGTCAATTCAACAAGCGAAAAGATTTTGTCAAAGGCTTTCACAGGAGCAGGAAACCTATTTGGCAGATTGGGTACTTGCGCAGGCCGCGTTAGGCCTTCCGCCAACGCATCAAGAACTACGCTATTTTGCGGAACGAATTCTTCAGGCCGCCGGAGAAAGAAAAAGCCTTGGGAAACATTGGGTTAGCCGTTTTATAGCCCGATATCCAATTTTGAAAACCCAAAGACCCCGGCGAATAGAAAATGCCCGGGTTAATGGGGCTACAACCGAGGTAATTAAATCTTGGTGGTCCTATTTGAAAAATCCCGTTGTCGATACTATAAAACCGGCCAACCGTTGGAATATGGACGAAACAGGTATAATGGAAGGCAAAGGATCTAATGGCCTGGTGTTAGGGCGTAATAAAATCCGGCCATTACAGCGAAAAGAGCCTGGAACGCGGGGTTGGACGAGCATAATCGAATGTGTATCAGCTACGGGGGCTGTTATACCTCCCCTCGTTATATTTAAGGGGAAAAACGTACAGCAACAATGGTTTCCAGCTGATTTAAGTCCTTTCGATACCTGGCAATTTCATGCAACCGAAAACGGGTGGACAAATAATGAAACAGGTATCGAATGGTTAAAAAAGGTGTTTATTCCGTATACCCAACCTTTAACCCCTGAAAAGCGGTTATTAGTTCTGGATGGCCATGGATCACATATAACGGACGAATTTATGCTTCTTTGCTTGCAAAACAATATTCAACTCCTATATTTACCCCCTCATTCGTCACACGTTCTTCAACCGTTGGATTTATCGGTTTTTGGGCCGTTAAAGGAAGCTTATCGACGTCACCTGGGATTTGTAAACCAGTTTTGCTGTTCAACGGTTGTTGGGAAACGAAACTTTCTACTTTGCTATCGAAAAGCCAGATCAAAAGCATTTATAGCAAAAACCATTCAATCTGGTTGGCGTACGACGGGGTTATGGCCGGTGAACTTGGCAAAACCACTTTTAAACCCTTTTTTATTAGAAAATAGCAACGCCAACGTCGAAAAAGGTAAAAATAACGGCTTCCAAAGGGATAAAACACCGGAAAATCCAACCCAAAAAATTAACGACCAGTCTTTACTTATTTGGAAAACCCCTAAAACGACCCGAGATATTCGACTTCAACTACAGGAAATTTCCCGGTCCGAAAAAAGTAACGCCACTTCACGGCTTTTGTTTGCAAAAGTCCAAAAAAGCTTCGAAACCAAGGATATCTTATTGGCTGAAGCTCAGCAAAAAATCAGTTTGTTAAAAGCAAAATTGGAGGCGGTACGGCCGGTCAAAAGGAAAAGGGTGATTCCGGATCCCAACGAGCTTTTGGTCAGCAAAAAAAACGTTTATGAAGCACAGGAAAATAATAGGGACTGTTTAGAAGCTTTGAACGATGGAGAAGAGGTTAGCGAACCGGGAGAGCCTGACAATGATTGTATTATTGTGCGTTGATAGGTTTACATTTAAATCGGTTTATAAAAGGGGTATTTCGTCGTTACATTTTTCAAGGGGGCCGGACTTTAGGGGGGTCGGAGATGTGGAGCCCAACGTTAGTACTCGGCGGCGGCCCCCACGCCGGCATCAGCGGTCTGGTATGTGTGATGATGATCCATTGCATACGGGGTTGTATGCTAGGCCCCAGTCTTGTGGATCGCGGTTGCGGAATTCGCGGGATGCCTGTGATGGTTGCTCTTGGTTGAGACTTGCTTTTGGTCTTTTTTTTTTTTTTTTTTTTTTTTTTTGCGACTTTTGGTTGACCTGTTTGCAACTACCCGTACTCGCCTATGCAAATATACTCCGTAATGCGAGAATGACTGCAAGCCACCGCTTCCGCCAAGGACGGGAAGGCGGTGAGGCCGTGGATGGCAACAACGTACGGAGTTCAGAGCCGTGTTCAGGCGGTGAGAGAGAGAGAGAGAGCGCAATCACAGAAGATCAACTTGGTCAATGCGGAATGAACAGGCCACCAAAAGGCCCCTGGGAAATGAGGCTGTCACCAGGAGGGAGGGCTAGGATGTTTCCCCACGTCACTGACTTGACTACGACCCCAGGTAAGGCAGATTGGGAGCCCTGGACACTGGGAGCTGGTTGCCTGGCTGGGTTGTTTTAATCGCAGTGATCTTCCAAGGTCATGACAGGCAAAAACATCGGCCTCCAACCTGAACAAACCCAACGGCTCAGAACGCCCGAAAAACTGGGTGAGATCAGCGAACCCCCGCGATGCACATTGCACCAATGAGATGCTTCTTGTAAGCGCCGGGGGGGCTGCCACCTCAGCTACTCCGTATGTCTACCTGGCTCTGCATATCCCCTAATGCGAGACTCCAATAGGTAAAGGTATCCGTGTGCAATTTTTCATCGCCCCGGCCCGGGACGCTGGGGGGGATAGATGGTCTCGGCTGGCCCGGAAGGGCGGAAGTCTGATTTTGGTGGTACGCCCCGACCCGCCGAAACCGTGTTTGGCCGGGGAAGAGAGTCCGTCTCCTGTGTTTTTTTTCCTTCTCTTTTTTTTGTGGACCCCGCAAGAATCCTGGATTCCTGGGGCCTCAAATGACGAGAGCATGATGAATCACGAATCTGTCGGATTTTTATTTGTTTATTTCACACACAAAAACGACTTTCCATTTCTGGTCTGGTCGAGCGAAACCTGGGACGGGACGTGGAGGCGCAAATCCGATTTACGAATCAAAAGGACCACATCTCTTGTGCTCGACATGGGGTGGTGGAAACCAAATCGCGTGTCGGTGGGCCTCTCACCCCCCCCGAGGGGATACGATACCAACCTGAACTCGGAAGGTTCTTCCAACCTCGGTACTGTAGGCTTTGTTTGGACTTCTCACCGCTCGCCCGTGTTCTGGCCTCCATTTGACGTGGGGAAGGTTTTGGGGGTCAAATAAGATTGGTAGGTACCCAACTGCCGGGCACCTGTCTTCGCTGTATTCGCTGTTTTGGTGTCATTTGCTGCTTTAATGCGCCACTCTGTTTTTGGAAATGTTGCGCAAATTAAATACAAGAAAGAAGAACAAGAAGAAAAACATGAAGCATTTTCACGTTTCATTTGAATCCTCGCGAATCACGTAATTACCGTTGCTGCTGCTTTGCTTTGCTCTGCTCTGCTTTGCTTTGCAGCAGCCGGCTGGAGAAACAAAACGAAAAAAAAGCGACGGAAATCATGTCCCCGGAAAAAAGACTCGAATCCCTGTCTTCCCACGGTCCTGCGTCCCTGGGTAAAGGCCGAAGACAAGCATTCCCGCGGACAAAACACCCGAGAGTATGAAATTCTGTCAGCCGATCGTCAACATGACAATTGCGACAGAAAACAACATAGGAAAAAAAAGCTACACCCCCTGCGGACAATCAATCATGCAAGGGGGATCTTCATTGGTGTATTGGGTACTCTCTGTAACCTGTGCGAATAAAAAAAAAGGAAAAAAGAAGCGCAAGAAAAAGCGGTTGGGTGCTTGACCTGGCCTCATCCGATGCGACGGCGTCGTCGGGAAGCCCCTTTCGCCCACTTCCTTTTCGTCAGGCGGCGGCGGCCGCCATTCTATTAAAACCCGCCACATCCAGGATGCTGCGCTCCAGACGCCCACCTGGGTTCCTGATTGTACCGCGTACCACCGCAGCTAATTGACTCGCATTCAAAGTGGCAGACACACGTGTAGATACATGCATCGTGGTTTTGATTTCTCTGCACAGCAGATGCGGTAAACATGGGCAATCCAATCGCTTGGATGGAATATCTCTAGAACAAAGCAGATTGTGAATTTCGGCCACGTATTCTATCCACCTTGGATTTTCTGGATAACCATGACACGGCCGAGAGTTTGAAGCAAGACCCCAAACGGTCCGTCATGTTGACCCCCAGTTCCATTGGAGCCGATCCATTTTCGGGCGTGGCGGACCACTTTCACGCGACGGACCTAGCCGTCTATCTGGCCACCTGTTTCTCCAACCAAAAAAAAAAAAAAAAAAAAAAAAAAAAAAAAAAAAAAGGCCAACACGATCAACCGAAATCACAATCTCTTGATGCAATGTATGTAATTCATTTTCGCAAGCGCATAGATGCAGGTACCAAAACGCCTTGTCCGTCAGCCTACAGCCCCCCCTGAGCAAGAAAAAAAGTCAACTACGGTAATTGCTGTACCGGTACAGTAGTAAACCAGGCAGGGTGCCGACGTGCGTGCGTGTGTACCCCAGAATAGGTGTCCGGGTTAGTGGGTCCCAATTGCGACGAAGAAACATCAGACGAGACAGCGACGCAGAATTCCCCCTCCCGGCACCCACGACAGATTTTAGGCTAAGATGACTCCGGCGACAGCAAGATTCAACCTAGACAGATGAGGAAAGTAGCTTTTTTGTTGATGTTGTTGAGAAATTGAATTTGGGTTACGGCACGATGCATATATAGTAGATGGTGAACAGAAGAGCCGGCTGCTTTGCTATCCGACGGAAGGAGGATAAACAACACAGAAATAACCCCGTCGACCCCGATTGGACCCGACACTTGAGGTATGTTACGTCGTTACCCAAGGGGCATCCGTTTTTAGAACGACATCGCTTCCATACTGTGCCTCCGCCGTCAGCAAATTCCCATGTGCGTGCGTGCGTACCTTAGCTCCGGACTTTTCTGGGATCATCTGGGTAACAGGCAGGCAGCTGCGGTAAATGAGGTGCGGCGGCGGCGGGGGCGGGCGACTGCAAGAGAGAGAAAAAAAAAATGAAATGTGCTGAAAAGGCCGGGGTTTGATGGTCTCGGCATTGCGTGTTCGAGCCGGATGCTGTGCGAAAAAAATCTGGGGCAATTTTGGGCACGAGTCGTACCGAATACAGTACATGAGACCGAGCATACATTCATTCGTTATCTTGGCATCGCTGCTTCGCATCCGTCCGAGGACTAGAGTTGTTGAAATCCACTTGGATACCTACATGGGACAGATGACCTACCTACCTTACCTGGTAGGTAACAAAGTGTCGTTCTATAGTTTTGTCGTAATCTCTTTGGATCTGTCGAATTCTTAGATCTTTGCAGGCCAATGATGACCAGTTGTGGGAAAAAAGGGGCCCGCGGTACATTGGCTCCGTAAACTGACCTGACCTACCTTGCTACTTGTAAGCTGAGCGAGCATCCTTCTCAATCGCCGAAGGTCGGGCACAAACATCAGTCAGCTGGCAAGGAAGGGAAAGCACCCAAATTAGGGCCAAAGACACGGAGGGAAGTGGCTCCCGGGTCCGCGCGGCTGCGTCATCACCCCCTAACTTCAGCGCCTCAGCGCCGCAACAACGCTTCCGGGTAAGCTGTGGATCGGGTCGGATGCCAATGGTGAAATTTGAAATTTAATTGGTGATGTGCGGATGTGATAGGTAGCGAACACAGCAGTACCCGTAAATAATCCTCTACAAGAATTGGACGTTGTTTGACCATTTCCAGTCGCCCGAAAACAAGGTTTTTTTTTTCAGGTCCGAGGTGGCTTGCATTGCAGGTGGACGACGTGAGGGAGGCCCGAAAATCCAAATGCGTCCGCCAGGCAATCAATGATGATGAATCGACACGACGGAAGGCCGGACTTGCAGGGGTCCCAGTATCCGCTTCGTGAACAGCCTGAGGCAGGTACAACGGAGAAGCGGCCCCACCTATTTTTGGGCTCGCTGGGGGCGCGACCACACACACCTCCGGTTCGAGTTTCAAGCCGCTTCTCCTGGTACAACCTGAGTGCTTTTCAGGGTCTACCTTCTTGTCTAGGTATTTTGGAGCCGCGGTCTTTTTCCTCGTTGCCTGTTTGTGTTCGGATGGCCCGACCGGTCGCCACCCCAACTCCGGTAGAATCTTTTGTAAAAGGCAAAAAAGAAAAAGTCTAACGGTGTGAGAAAGGCGAGGTGATTTACTTTATTAAAGATAGATAGGAAGGATGCAATGGATTGTATCATAAGTTGAGGGAGGGAGGAATGGATTGTTTTTCGTCTTCGGTTACGCCGGGATGTTGCACCCTCGAGTCTCCGGGATGAGGAGGAAAAAAAAAGGAAAAAAAAAGGAAAGCACTTGGCGCAAAAACGCAATGGAGGCGGGCGCCACTCGCCGCAGCTCCAGCACCGCCCGATTCCCAGCCAGCCCCCGAGTCGGATTAGGTAGAAACAGAAGAAAAATGACGCTGACATTGCAGCCGGAATCCATATGACGTCCACAATTCTAAGGTCGCTGTTTTGGGCGTACTAAATAGGAGTTAAACAATTGGACGATTCCGCGACCCTTCAGGTTAAATTTACCGCTCGCTTGACAGGACAGCGTTCATGTGCCGTCTCACCCTGAAGCAACAAAAGCAGGCAAATGCGGGCACGGCGGGAATTTGTGTGTCTGGGACCGTGAGTTTGGAAGTGGGTCCACACGGAACACTGGGCTGCGAGCCGGAGTAAGGACGGGCGGTCTCTGGACCTGGCGTTTTATCGCCGGTGTGGTGCCGTCAGGACGCGAGGGAAATTAAATCGCGTTGGTGGCCTCGAATCCAAGTCGCTTTCAGCCTCGATCAAAGGGAGACGTAAATGACCTCGACTTGTTTAACGACTTCTTTGTCTGGGTTAGCTGTTTTAGTAAGGGCCGCCGAGGGAAAAAAAGTGTCACGTCCGGGGCACGGCCGCAGGAATCGTAGGCTCTTCTTTGGTGCGTAACAGAAAGAAATGTACGTCAGCTAGGTACCTACCGCACCCAGGTACAGCACCTAGTAAGCCATTGTACCGGTAGCAAGCAACAGACAGATGGCGAGGGCGGCCCGCGGCTGTTCCTGCTCCCTCCAGCGGTTGTCACTGGCTGCTGACTCCAGAAGCGGCCAGAGAGCAGCGCCCAGACCACCAACCAGACACGCCCACCTACAGTTAAAGCGCCAACTCCACTTTCCCGATTTTCACACCTCGGGCAGGGCCCAGCATCGGGGTCTCTTCCCCAAAAATTGACCCCGGCATCATCAGCCGATCCGCCCGGTCGTGGGAGAAAGTGCAATATATTGGCGCTGCCTGGTGCCTCAGGTCAGTGCTCTGCTTCGCTCCACGCCCGCCGCTGCCACTGCGATTGCCGCCGCTTCCTTTCGCGTTTCTCGACTGCTTCGAATTTTTTTTTTTTGAATGATTCGAATTGGTTTAATTTATTGAATAGGAGAATAATGAAATCAGTGAAATTTTGACAAACTCCAAATTTGAGCACCAAAAGAAAAAAGAAGCAAAACACTGCCCAGCTGGACCCCCTCTACGTTCAGTCCGGCTTCGACCTGCTGCTGCTCTGAACAGAAACTGAGGCCCGTTGCTGCCTCCCGAGCGCCTGGTCCGTCATTCCGCGTGCAGCGCCCGCCCGCAGAAGCCCGCCGCCCTTTTTCTACCCTCGCACCGCCCACCCCCAATTCCTTCCCTCAACAACCCGCCCCCTTCCTCCTTCCAATTTTTTAATTCTTCTACTCCGCATCTACCAAATCTTCAAGGCCCCGTGTCCGAGTTCAAATCTCGACCGCCCCTTCCGAATCCACCTCCGTCAACATTTTCTCCCACCACTTTTTTTTCCACAACTGCAACTTGGCACATCCGGTAAAACACCCCGGACTCACAAACATCATCGGCGTCAACTGGCTATTGAAGTCGTGATTTCTTTCTCTCTTGTTCTTTATTACTTTCTTGTTGCTCTCCTTTTTTGACGACAACGAAACCCCAAGACGAAATTCCATCATTGACGCGCGTGTCTGCCGTCAAACCCGCTTGCAATCGCCGCTCAACCACTGCGCTTCGCCCACGATGGCGTCGGTTGTGCGTGCCACCGCCCTCAGGGCCGGCGGCGCCTGTGTGCGCTGCCGAAAGGGCAAGACAAAGTGCGTCTACGAAAACGGTCGCGCTCCTTGCAAGAACTGCGCCAAGGGAATGCATGACTGCTATCTACCCTCCGAGTCGATGAGCCACGGCGGTCATGGAGTATCGCCTGCTCGGGTTCCTCAGCGATCAAGGGAGTCTCTGCCCAGCGATGCGCGCAGTGTTGGCCCGTCGGCCGAGCGAAATGTCGGTGGACAGGGCGGATCGAGTGCATCGCGTCACACAGGCACGACAAGCGAGAAGTACGTGTTAGTATTGATTTATCGTTTGCTGCCCCTTATTTGCTTTTTGCCTTTGTTCGGCGTTTTTTTCTGCATTCTCTCCTGCACACAGTTTGCGCGCTTCTTGTTTGCGCTCCTTCCAATTTCGTGTCCCTCTTTTTTTCCCTTGGTTTTTCTGCGGCTCCCTGCCCTCCCAATTCCACCTGGTTGACCTGCCGACTCCGGCCGGAGCTGCTGGGGCGCGCTCGCGTCATGTGCGTCAACCCCCCGCTTCGGCTCATGGTTGCCTGTCTTGCCTGCTACACGCATTGCGCTCACTCACTACTCATGCGCTCAAATCACACACATGCACATTCGCAACTTTACCCTGCTGTCGTCGTTTTACTTCCCCTTGGTCTCCTCGATTCGGTTTCCTTTTTCTGTCGGTTTCTCACCCGCATTCGGATGTGCGTGGCCACAGGCATGCACCGGCAAGCTGCGGGTGTGTGGCCGGGCAAATCAAACACGAGACTGCCGCTCGCTTTCTTGGCCTTCTCTGTGGGCCTTGGGGGAAGTTCTGGGCTTGTGCGCTGCTTTTCGCTCGGCCGCTCGGTTTCCTCCGCCACCACCCCCCGGCCCTCAGCCCATTTGTTGTTACCTTTTGCCTAACCCTGACGCGGCCGAGTCGCTTCGCCGTGGCTTCCGACACTGGCTGGGCGCAAAGTGCACGGTCCCCAGACGAGTCCAGCCCCCGCTCTAATTCCCACCCCCCTTTCATCCTCCCTTATTCCTGCACCTCTTGTCCTGACTTGGCGTGCCATCGGGTCTTCCGTCATCTCCGTGCCGATCGTGCACGCCCTCATTTTTTTTCATCTATTGGGCAACAGACCGATACCTGCGACACTGCGGAACCCCGAATCCTTACTTCGTTTCTTTTAAGAGAAAGCATCACTTCGGGCGATCGCACTGCGAAATTATTTTATTTTGTTTTATTCGACAAGAAAAAAAATCAAGACAGGAAATCATAGTGACTAACAAAAAATGTTGTCTCGGCAGGTTGACTCCGGAGTTGTTGGCCGAATGCGAGCGCGTCGTCAGCAAGACGATCCCGGCTTGTGTCGCCTTTCACAAGCCTTCGTTCATTCAGCAGCTCAAGGGTAATACTATGGACCTCACCATGGTCAATGCGCTGCTGACTATGGCATCCCGGTAAGTTTTGGTCCGCGTCCATTTGTTCAGTCTTGTGTTGGTCCGGGGTCACAGATACCGCAGCCCACATCAGATCGGACCACCCTTGGCAAAATAACGTACTAACCACCAATTTTATGCGGCCCCAGGCACTCTCCCGTCCTCATCCGGAGGTACGGCTCGCATGGTGGCGCCACTGGTGCCGCTGAGCATTTCGCACTCAAGTCCATCAACGGCATCATGCAAGGGCTTGACCATCCCAGTCTTGCCGACATCCAAGCAATCTGTCTGTTGGTAATTCATGAATGGGGAAGCCGCAATGCCGTTCGTGCTTACATCTACCTGGGCCAAGCCGCCCGCATGGCCCAGATGTACCGCGTCGCCCACGCGCACGAGCAGTCCGAGCCACAGCAGTTCGTGCAGTCGGAATCCTTCCGACGCACCATGTGGTTGATCTACATCCTGGATTGTTTCCTCACTGCAAGCCCCGGCAGGCACCCCGCACTGTCTCAGCGCGATGTTCGCGACATGGCCCTTCCGTGCCTGGACATGAACTACACGTTCGACAGTCCCGCTTTCGTCCGGACCCTCGACGGCACTCTGCCGAGCCAGGCTCCGCACGGTACCGTACCGGCAGAGGTTGGAGAGTTTGGCCACTTTGTCCTTGCAACCAAGGCCTGGCGCAATGTGATTGAACTGATGACCACGACGACGCTGGCGACCTTCACGGAGGATCGCTGCCAGATCCTCGAGGCTGAGATCGAAAACATTCGTTCATCTCTACCCCCGCACTTCTCGGACAAGCCCGGCCAGATTGCTGTCCACATCACGATGGGTAGCGGTTATACCTATGCTATGATTCACTGCCTGCTGCACTGTGCTTCCATCTTCCTCAATCGCCGTCGTATTCTGCAAGACGTCAGCGCCGAGGGCTTCTCCGCCGACGCCTGGAGGGCTTCAGGCCGTGCGCAGCTCGCCGATCAAATATTTGGTGCTGCACACAGCATCGTGTCCATGTTGACGGCACTGGAGGGTGGAGCTGAGAAAGACTCGATCTTGTGTTTCCCCATCTTCATGCTCTTCGCCGCCTTTACCTCGGGCGCGGCTGTGGCTTACCTCCAGCTCAAGGGCCTGACACCGGCCGATGTACGCGAGACCACTTCCACCATAGTACGGGACGTCTTCCGCTTCCTCAAGGACGGTGCCGACTGCTGGCCGCTGATTGTGCCATGGCAACGCCACTTGTCTGTCATGGCCAAGGTCCTCAAAGAGTACACGGCTCGCATCGACCGAGAAGAGTCACCCGACGGAGCCAAGGCCCGCGCGTCACCATCCATTAAGGACGATGTTTCGTCACAGCCTGATACCAGCACGGCCGACGTCATGGATTACGATCAGACCGATAACAGCACGGGACACGGCTCTGCGGCCCATGGCGGTCAACCACACCCGACGATTGAGGGTGGACGAGACGGCAGCGAGCCGCCTGCCGCCCCTCGTAGGCCTGGTATCGCTACCATCAATGGCGGGTCTGCCGGCAACTCCACACCTGCCACTGGCAGCCCTGCACCGATGCCGGCCCGGGAGAGCGGAAGCATGAAGATTGATAGCCCCGATCCAAATGACGCCGCTTCGGGTGGCTCGTCGTCGACGGCCAAGAACGGAAGCAATGGCCCCCCTGCCCAGCAAGAACCCGCAATCGACTCGGCTGATCTGTGCGCAGCATTCGAGCGCCAGCTGCTTGAGTTGGACGACCTGGCGGCGTTCATGGGTGGCGGGGTGTGAGTGACTCTGCCCATTCAGCAAACTTGCTCATATTGTCTTTTCTCAAAATTCAGTAACAGGCTCTTTTGTTGTTTGCTTGGCAGAGCTGACTTAACATCTGGTGAAACAGGGCACCTAATTCCTGAACGTCTGGTTTCTACCGTTACCGAAACGGACGATGGATATTAGACTCGGTTAATGTGTACGAGGCGCAAAAGAAAAGATGGTGTTGATTGCGGTGCCAGATGGGCCAGGAGGAGGATCGTTTGTCTTCACATAGCGTGCGGATGCTCTTTTCACACAGCGTTGTACTTGACATTTTGTCATTCTTCTTTGTCCACCTTTTTTCAATTTTTCTTTCATGGGTTTTCTTGATGTGGGTGGTCGGATTGTGGCTTTCGGTGGGATTTTCCTATTGAGTTTTTCAGGTGGGAGAATGGCGCTGGTTGCTCACCCTAGGGGTTTTGTTTGTCTAATTTTTCGTTTGTCATATTTGGGCATTTTTTTGTGTCTTGTTTGCGTATACCACTTTACAGCCTCCTGGGGGAAAGGAAAGGGGGCTCCTGCTGCTTATCCTTGGCGTAATTTTCCTTAATTCATATCATTTTTATACAGTTCTTGGCGCGCTCTCGAGACTTACTTTTCCGTCGAAGACGATGGTTTGTCCAGTACTTTTATTGTAACTTATGGCGACGACTGCTCTTTTTTGGCTTCTCGCCTTCTTCTGAAATCGAGAGCCATGTACCATAGTTTGTTTTATTTTGATTCCAAAGGCAATACAATGGAGTTGACTGGTTTAGGAGAAACTAGTTGTGGCCATGTACTGATAGTTAAGCCTTGCATACCTAGGCAGGTTGCCATTACAACCAGCACATGCAGGTGCAGGGCGAGGACACATGTGAGAGGCTGGGGTTTGTTGCTCAAAAAAAAGACCAAAACTTGTGGAGAGAAAACAAATTTGACCAGAAAACTATTTTGAACATTTCGTCCGTCCTTCACTCACGTCGCCGCCCTTGATCCATCCACCCTGCGCTTGTCATACTATCGAACACAACCCTTACGATATCGATCCTTACCCCTTTTTCCAGCTGACAGAGCAAAGGACAAGACAAAATGCATGCCTACAAAGCCTGGCTGGCCCTGACAGCCCTGACGACAGGCCTAGCACGGTCGCAACCACACGAATGCTACCCGTCGAGGGACGAGTACAACTGCACGCTCTCGCTGCTGGCGGACCTGCAGAGCTACCGGCAGCTCATCGGGCTCTGGGATTCGGATTGCCGCCGGATCGGGGGCGTGGGCACCGATCAGCAGTGGGAGCCGGCGGCGGCCCGATGGAGCATCGGCGGGCGCGGGCTCGAGCACACGGTCGAGCTCGTCATCACGCGGGATAGCACGCCGCAGCGACCCGACGGCGGGTTTTGGTACGGTGGCGACTGGTACTATCTCGACCGCGGCTGGCTTTACGACTGTGCGGACGCAGACAGGAGGACTGCGTGCACGCAGGTGGAGTTTAGGTGCAAGGAGTTTTGAGAGAGGGATGATCTTTTTTTTTTGCTTTTTGTTTGGGTGGCTGGTAGGTTTTTATGTTATCTCGCGATCTGCGGCTTTTTTCCCTTTTCTTTTCTACTACTTTTGGTATATGGATGTGCAGGTCAAATTTCAACTAACAAAAATGATCAAAAAGGAGTTTCATCTCTAGGTAAATTGACATTTAAGTTAACGATCGACAAGGCGAGATTGGATGAGGAGAATGCCCCCATTTCCAGGAGTTGTCAACCCGGTCGCGGAATAGATCAGGTGGACAAAGATTCCAATCTAAGCTCAACCCTGCTGTTGCGGTTCCAGAGATCGGAGACAAAAAAAAACCAATAATGAATAATGCGCGAGAATATTCTTCCTGCGCGCGTGGTGGGGGTCTTTGGGGGTGGGTCCCATTTTCAACAAGCTTTGTGGGGATCAAAAAGGCTTGTCGCTATGCCAAATCTTGGCTTACGAAGTCCAGTCGTGTTGCGAATGGTGTGGGGGAAAAGGTGGGAGGGAGGGAAACATTGCCTGGGGACCAGCCTGCTGAAGACTGGATGGCATCGGCTTGAGTCGAGCAATGTTGTGGGGCAGAAGATGGACCTGGACCGCGTAGCAGTATTGGAAAAGAAAAACTTGGTTTATGACGCTGCATTGGGCATTCGTGAATTCTTTCCTGTGAGCATTTTCGCGCTTGGCAAGTCGGGCCGAACGATCATACTCCGTGTCTCTGTCTGCATCTGCCATCTTTGTGCTAGTTTTACCGTAGCAAGCGACAAAAATCCCATCGGATAGGCACCTCGTTAAACCACACAATTAGGCACAGCAGTCCCTGGGGTACCTTGGCAAGGTATACTATAATGGTAGGCGTAAAAATCCATCCCCCGGTACACTGTCCGCTGGTGTGGATTTTGTGAGCTTTGCCGACTCTGGTTATAATTTCGAACAAAAGAATAATTTAGGTATTTGGTGATTCCCGCGAACAGTTAACTTAAGAAAGGCCCACGCTCACACCTGCGGTGACAAGGGATGGTTTTTCTGCCAGCATCCGTGGTATGTTCTTAATGGCTGTGTTCTAAAGTCAGAAATAGTGGGAAAAGACTAATTTGGTGAAGGCTGAACCGAACAGTTGGGACACCTGTCGTGGTCATCTCATGTTGAGTCATCTGACCCCGACCAGTCAACTGTACTCCGCACTTACTTGATGTGCAAAATACTTTGTGGTAATATCGGCTTGATAAAAAGAAACAGAAAAGAAAAAGCCCTCAGGGGGAGGCCCTCGAGCTCAACTGGAGCTCCTGGGATTGGCCGGCGACTCCCCCCCCCCCCCCCCCCCCCCCGCCTGCAAATACATGGGTGACTGGGCTATGCAACCCTCCTCAGTTGCTTGTTACCGCCCTAATGCGTTCAGATACCGAAGGGGTCCGGCTAGTTGGAGGCGGGTCGATTGGTCGGCCCCCCGCTCGCTCGCCCACTGGCACGTATCAGCGCCCTGTCTACGGCGTTGCCGCTTTCCCGAAGGCTTTGCGCCGTACGACACTGATGCCTTCTTTTTTTTATTTCTGGAGAAGGTGAGGGGATCGGGTGGGGTGTCCCTTGCCCTCCCCTCGCCTCGTGGACTTGCCTGTTTGTCATTGGGGGGGTTTTGTTAGCTAGTGCTAGTTGTAGTCTATGATTTAGGTTGGGCAGCTTGGATCGGTATTAAAAAGAGATCCCGTCTCCCACCTTTCCCGGTTGCGACCTGGTTTGGTGTTGTGGTCATCTGTTTGTATGTGATTCTGTCGCTGGACAGCCTGTGTGTCGTTTCCTTCTACGGAGCAGCGACGACAAACCCGTTATCTTGCGACGACCTGAAGCTCCCCTCACTTTTCACCACAACATGGAAGACACTGAGAAACCCAGCACTGAGCACGCCGGTACGGTGAGGAGGACCGACGAAGCTGACCTCCCACCATGGCACGGAATGTCGGCTGGGCGGTACCTGGCGACGCGAGTGTCGAGTCTCAAGCCGCCAATGGAGTCGGCACCAAATCCTTTGAAGCTGCTGTTGATGTTGGACAAGCACTGCTGGGCGTTTTTCATGGTTGCCTTTCTTGCATGGGTAAGTCCCCTTTTCCCCTTTTCATCTGATGGAACAGATGAGTGTTACCTCGGCGAGGGGAATTACCAACAGAACGACTGATTTTCTTTTACGTCTGATAGACTTGGGACGCATTTGACTTCTTTACCGTCTCCTTGACCGTGTCGGACCTGGCAAAAGACTTTGGCCGCACAAACACTGACATTACGTGGGGAATCACCTTGGTGTTGATGTTCCGATCTGTCGGTTCCATTACCTTTGGAATCGCTTCGGACCGCTATGGCCGTAAATGGCCGTTTATTGTCAACAACTTGTTGTTTATTGTCCTCGAACTTGTAAGTTATTTTTTGTCTTTTACATTCACAATCGCCAAGCAATATTTCATATTGTACGGTAGCGTCGTCTTGGCACATCGGTGTTGGGTCCTTACCGACTTGGCATATGCAACCCTACGCGACTTGCCTGGGCTTGGCCTCGATTGCAGTAGATGCAATTGTGGGCAATGTCTTGGCGATCGATCACATTCACAAACGAGGTTCGTTGGGAATCCAGGTTGCTGACACTAGACAACGCAAATTCAGGGCACAGGATTCTGCAACACATACAGCCAGTTCCTGGCCTGCCGCGCCCTTTTCGGCATTGCCATGGGTGGTCTGTATGGCAATGCCGCAGCCACGGCGCTTGAAGATCTTCCAGAAGAGGCCAGGGGTCTGATGAGTGGTCTTTTGCAGCAAGGGGTAAGTCGTTACCATGTGCCAACCACCGCCACTTATCACCTGCCCGGTCCGAAACATTTGCAAGGGCCGTTTCACTGACATCATGCCGAAATGAACAGTATGCTTTTGGATACCTTCTAGCAACCGCCTTTGCCCGCGCCCTCGTCAACACCACGCCGTACGGCTGGCGCCCACTCTTTTGGTTCGGCGCATGCCCGCCAGCCATCTTCATCGCATTCCGTCTGCTGCTGCCCGAGACTCGCATGTACCAGCAGCAGGCTGAGATGCGGCAGGCCGCCGCGGCCAGCGGCACCTCGGTGTCCAAGACGTTTGTGGCCGAGGGCAAGGTCGCGCTGCGCCGCCACTGGATGATTCTGCTGTACCTGGTCCTCCTCATGGCCGGCTTCAACTTCATGTCGCACGGCAGCCAGGACTTGTACCCGACCATGCTTTCGAACCAGTTTGGTTTCGGGCCGAACGACGTCACCATCACGCAGATCGTGGCCAACCTCGGCGCCATCCTCGGCGGCACCACGGTCGGATATTGTAGTCAGATCTTCGGCCGTCGGTTGAGCATTATCGTCATGTGCATCGTCGGTGGCGCGCTGCTGTACCCGTACACGTTTGTCGACACGCGTGCCGTTGCGGCGGCCGCCTTCTTTGAGCAGTTTTGCGTCCAGGGTGCATGGGGTGTCATCCCGATTCACCTCATGGAGCTGTCTCCTGGCGCGTTTAGAACGTTCGTGGTCGGTACGTCTTACCAGCTCGGCAACCTGGTGTCGTCTGCGAGCTCCACCATCGAGTCGAGCATCGGCGAGCGATTCCCGTTACCGGCCAATCCGGGGAGCACCGAGAATCGGTTCGAGTACGGCAAGGTCGTCTGCATCTTCATGGGGTGCGTGTACATTTACACCATAATCTTGACTCTGATCGGACCTGAGCACCTCAAGCGCAAGTTCGATGTCGACCATGATGAGGATGCCAAGGAGGTCATGGCAGAGACGGGCGTCGTGGTCGGCGAGGGTACGGCGGCGAGCCACGTCGGGGGAGCAAAGGGGAAGGGAGAGATTGTCTAGAGATCCTAGACGAATGTTCCGAGTTATCTACATGGCAGTTTTGTTAGCAGCATTAGCGCAGTGCAAAAAATAATTTAGCAATTGAGCGATATCGATATCGATGCGTGGTGTTTGTGTTTGTCTGATTGACTCAAGACTGTCTTTTTTGCGCCCAACTCAACCCCAGACCATAAACGCACGGACAACCAAGTCTCCTAATGCGGGGTAAAAAACCATTCAAACCCCTGGCGCTCGGACGTTAAGGGCGCTAACTGGCTCCAGCTTCAGTTCGGTCAGTGCATCTTACTATGTAGAAATCACTCAATCAAATCGATTCGCTGCAATCAGACAACGGTTTCTCCAACGTTATCGACGTCATTAAGTTCAACCCCTGCTCAGGCTACTGGGATCAATGGGTTTGATTCCCTGCTTTGAAGCTTGAGCTGTTCCAAGAAAAGCTTCGTCGGATGCGTCCGCTCCATGGGCGATAAACTCCCTCAACCATGACAATCTAGACTCTTCTTCTGCTCCCAAGTTTTTGTTCGTCTTGCCGACTGCTTGAGTTCCTATCCTCTCAGCCAGTCGAGGTCTAATTTCAGACCTGCCTGAGCGTCACACAATTGCCAAGATGCCTCGTCGCAACAGGTCTTGGGCAACTGTTCTCGGATTGAACAAAAGCCCCGGCAGCCACCATCACGACAATTGGTGGCACGAGCGCCGTCACTGTATGTTTGATATATCCGCATAGGTATGGGCTTGACGCGATATCGTTGAGCGATCGTTAACAACTGCAGTGCTACCTCGCTACCATGACCGCATCATCGAGTCGTCCATTCCCCCAATTGAGGTCACCAAGGTCGCTGTCCGCCTGCGCCGTCTGATCGAGGAGTGTGTTCCCTGTGAGCTCGAAGAAAATCTCATCACCAAGCCGCACAGCAAAGTCATCACCAACAAGGTCATCAAGGCTGCCAAACAGGCTGGTGGCTCTGAATATGGAGCCTGTGTCGTCTTTTGCTTGCTTGTTTGCAAGAGGTGGTTCTCGCATCAATCCTCGGTAGAGCTTTGGGATGCCGACCTGCACTTGGTCAGAGGCGTCGCATGTGAGGTTATAGCGAAGGCTATGTAAGTTTCGGTCCAAATCACGTGAAAGGAGTCTCAACCGGCTAACCCACCCCAAGAATCGAGCAAGAAGAAGACACAGAGTATCTCCAGCACAAGGTGCTGCTCAAGCGGTACTCAATTACCATCAATGGAGAGGACATGCCGGCGGCCAACGTCATTGAGCGCGCCGTCGACCTACATGCCCTTCGGGTCATTGGCTCCTCGGGCTATCAGAAATGCATCAGTCATCTCTGGCGCGGCTGGCTCGTCCAGGACGAGGACGATCCCTCCAACTTTGTCGACTATCATGATAAGGCAAACACAAGCTTCCTCGTGCACATGGATCCCGATCGTATGCGCGCCCCAATCTATCAGAATGCAGCCCAGCTCGTGATTTCCTTCATCTATTTGGGTCTGTACACGGGTGCCATCAGCACGGTGAACCGTACCGGCGAACTTGATATCGTCGAGGGTCTCATGTACCTTTTTACTGTCGGTTTCATTTGCGACGAGATCACCAAGGTCTGGAAGGCGGGCTACCGCATCTTGGGGTTCTGGAACGCTCTGAACAGCGTTCTCTATGGGTTGTTGATGATCAGCCTGGGCATTCGTTTCTTCGCTTTTAGCAAGCCTTTCAACGGCCCAGCCCAGGACGAAGATGGCAAGACCGATCGCGAGCAGCTCAACGAGCTTAGCTACAACTTCTTGGCGGTCAGCGCGCCTCTCTTCTGGATCAGGCTGTTGCTATACCTCGACACGTTCCGCTTCTTCGGCGCCATGCTAGTCGTTCTTAAGGTCATGATGAAGGAGTCGATCATTTTCTTTGCCTTGCTTACCATCATCATCATTGGCTTCTTCCAGAGTTTCATCGGCCTCGACTATGCAGACGACCACGCCCTCAGCGACACGGGTTTCATCATCCAGTCCATGGCCAACGCGCTCATGCAGAGCCCCGACTTTAGCGGCTTTGAAAAGTTCAGCCATCCATTCGGCATAATACTCTACTACTTCTTCACCTTTATCGTCATGGTCATCTTGCTCAACGTGCTTATTGCGCTGTACAACTCTGCCTACGAGGACATCTACGACAATGCCGACGACGAGTTCCTAGCCCTGTTTGCGCAAAAGACAATGCAATTCGTGCGCGCGCCCGACGAGAACGTGTACATCGCGCCGCTCAACCTGATCGAGGTGTTTCTGGTCGCACTGCCGTTCGAGTGGTGGATGGAGAAGCGCATGTACGAGCGGCTCAACGACATCGTCATGGCAGTGCTGTATTCGCCACTCCTGCTCTTCACGGCCATGTTTGAAATGAGGGCCGCCGGCGAGATCAGGGCCAACCGGTCGCGCGGCGAAGAGGACGACGACGTGCAGGAGGAGTGGGAGCAGATGGAGGACGAGATCGATTTTGAGAGCGATGGATGGAACAAGACTGTCAGTCTGGCCAAGGCCAACGTCGAGGAGGAGCCGGCTGTTTTGGAGGTGCAACAGCTACGGGAAGAGGTCAAGGAGCTCAAGGCGATGCTTATCGAGCTTGGACGGGCTGTAGGGGCTACGAAGTTGGGCGGCAGCAATACCACTGGGAAAGCCAACGGTGCAGATGAGGAGTAGTATCATAAGACGGCGGTATCTTCGTGCTGCACGGCGACATGAGTTGGATCTTGGCCTTTTGCTTTTGTGTGCCAAAGCAGACGTGATTACCCTCAAGCAGGTTGTCAACACTAATGAGATCCTATCAACGAACAAACAATCTACGCTCAATAATCCAAGTCAAGTTTGTCGTGGGCGAATGCGGCAGTGCACATTGTATAGGTAGGGAGGGGGCTGTACCTCCTCCAAGCTGCAGCCACCCACACCCGCGTCGCGCCAAGTCGAATGGATGGATGCACGAAATACTATGCAATACTCCCTCCCTCTGAATGAGTGTGCATGTTGATCGGTACTTGACCTTAGCCTGTAAACAGAGGCGAATTGTAAAGGCACATTTCGTACCTCCCATGCTTCCCAAACGAGGCATCATCAAGAGTACTTGAACTAACCCCGTAACCACGTACAAATTGCCTTGTCCAGCAGCAATCCCCTCTCTATGAAGCCCCGTCATCACCTTGGCATGCATGTCCATACAGGCGGAGTACTGTATAGCCGGTAGGTACTAGCTAGGCAGCCGCAGCTGCGCCACCACGATACAACTCTGTGCGGCCAGGGCTATCCAATAGTTGTGACACGGGCGAGGGGAAATGACCGATCAGGGCTACCTTAATAATTGACCAATACTCCCCCAACTTCCGATTCTATCTGCTAATGTCTTGTCCACATCAACTGACTGTTTCCCGAGGCTCTTTTATTTATCCCATCAAGTTTTAGCATCTCGGCCGGGCAAAATGAGTACTGCTGTCGAACAGCACGATCCGCACCCAGACTATGGGTGTGGTGTGATTGCAACGACATCAGCAGAGCCGGTTCTCAATCGTTCTGAACATGATGCGGCGAAATACCTGACATCGACACCGCCTCGTATAATCGGGGAACTTGTCCGCCTCCCTCCTCGTGGTGATCAACTTCGAACCCGGCCGGTAGAAACTGCCAGGCCTGCGGAAGAGAATGCCAAACCTGAAGATGGATACACGCCAGTAGAGTCAAGATGGGAAAGCGCAGGGTCAAGCCACGGGGCGCGACCGTCGTTGCCAATAACGACGAGCGCCGATCTGTGGCCCCGTCCGCCATGGCCTTCTCCGCTGCGGACAAGAAGGTACAGACCTAAGACGCTGTCGGGATGTATGAATTGCAAGTAAGAACTCGCCATTCTCCTCCTCGATACACAAGAACATCGAACAAGTCTCCCTCAGAGCTCACCGCTACCTCTTCAAAGGCTGATTGTCACCATTCCATACACCAGGCTAAGACGAATCAAATGCGATGAGAAGCGTCCAGAATGCACCCAGTGCACCAGGTCCAAGAAGACGTGCGTTGGCTACCCTCCACCGCCACACTGTGACCGTCCGTTCGAGGAGGTTCCGGTCGCTCCTCGGCCAGACGAGATACGGCCACCAAAAGAAGAGCAGCCTCTCGCCCTCCCAAGCTACGTCTCGAAAGAGGGGCACGGGAAGATCATGGCGGAGAAGTACGACTTTGATGAGGACTTGGACATTGTAGATCCCGAAGGTCATGAAGCCCTCCATAAGGGATTACGACACCGCATACTCCGGAGTTCGGAGCTTGCAATCGGAATGGAAAGCCTCCAGCACCTTCCCTTAGGCCCAGCGGTTGAAGCTTCGGAACCGGGCAGGTGGTCTCCATATGTCAAAAACCCCATCCGCAACACTGAGAGCGGCTATTCCCGAGCACTGGAGAACTCGGCCAACATGGAGTGCATTCTTCAGCAGTTTGACTATCTTCGGGACCATGGATTTGAGTCTGACTTTCTGAGTATTCTGGTTGCCCGCCCAGGCGCCGTGGTTGAGATAGTCCCAATCTATCGAGCATCGCTTGTGGACATCATCGATGCCATCAAACCCCTGAAGCAGCTTATGGAGGCACCCTACGAGCATCTCAATAGCATGGCCAAAATTCATTTTGGTCGCCTGCAAAGCATCTTGCAGAGGGCCCTGGACAGAATAAGCGCGAAGCTCGGCAGTGCTTTTGAGAACCGTTCCCAGTTGCATCCGGAATGGCCCTCTCACCTTGCAACCATGGCCGACTGTCAGTGGCTCGTTAGGATACTGGATCTGGCCCTCGTATCCTATTCTGGGTCGCATGCCATCCGCTTTGATGAGGAATTAATTACAGAAGTATTAACGGATGTAAAAATGTCGCCGGGAATAATCGAGGTACCAGCTTCGGACATGTATTGCAGTGCTCAACTCTCTCTACAACGACTAGCTTGCCTTGACGGGCTTCTGGACCGCCAAGTATGGGTTCTGAGCAGCAAACTCGACCCCTGCGAGGCTAACAGGGCGCTTTCAGTACTGACCACAATTTCCTTGTTTGCCGACTTGTGGGGACCAGTCTATACTGTCAGACATCCGGATGATACCGGCAAGATCCTGCAACACAATGCCGGCAAAGGTGTCATCCGACGCCAGGACAACGACAAGGTACCCGCTCAAATGGCCAGGCGCCTCCTGGAGTATGATGAAGCAGTCGTGCCTTGTCATTGGGAGTCGGCGCCGAAGCACTTCCTGAGCCGCTGTGTCGGTGGCGTTCGGAGGCTATTGAAGCCTCCAAAGTCCTTTCTCCGAGATGGCGATCTGCTCCTCATTGGCGCTGCAGAACCGGCCCCAGAGGCCAAATCTGGACTACACCCAAACAAAGGATGTCAATACACCTCAGACGCCTTCTTTGCGGATTCAAATGACATGCTAGGGGTGCCCGGGACTAGACCAGCCAAATGGGTCAAGGATGGACTTGAGGTTGGAGCTGGCCTTGAGTTGTCCATGTTGAGTTTCTCCGTCACTGGCAAGGCCAAGAAGATACCAGGTACAACCCTAAAACAGCGAATTCTCACCAGATGGACCCAAGCCCCAGCTCGAGCGAACCCATGGATACTTAATCATTTGCTAGCCGTGGAGGTCAGCCAATGCACAGGAAATGCCAGGAGGATTGCCCTGCGGGACCTCTTATTCCGAGACGAGCTGAAGGAGTACCTTGACGTCCAGATGCCATCATGGGCCAGTACTGACTGGGGTACAGCATTGCTCCAAGCGATTCAAAGCAGTGATGCAGAGGAACTCCTAAGGTTTTGGAAAACCCATCAGTATTCTCGCGAGAATGTAGGCCAGCTGATCGCTAGCATACTGGAGCTTTTAGATGACACCGGCAACGATGGGACATCATTCCGGGCCGCGTTGGTACACCAGAACATGGAGCACCTGATCAAGCTCCCACTGGATAAGAACAGCTGGGCGAGTGTCCTCGGGGATTCTGACATTTCGGCGACATATGCTCTCGTCACAAAAGTTTGTCTGTCTCCGAAATATGACCTAAATGGGCAAAACAGCTATACCAGATGCAGCCAGGATGACACGGGTTCAAATAAGGCGTACACTTGCCTGCAAACAAGGCTTGTGCTGCCAAACGATGTCAAGAAACACATTAGAATCCGGGGTGATCGGGAAGAGAATGCATACAGCTTGACAGAGAATGTACTGATGAAAGCATCTGACCTTCGCTCGACAGCTGAAAGCTTGTTGAGAAAGGTGACAGGGTTTTCGATGTATTCCGAGGCGAAAGACAGCATGGATCACAACGCGGTGGAAGTGACACTGAAGTCACGACGATGTAGCTATGGCGGCATGTCAAAGCCGAGAACCAAGGTTCCATGCCAGCAACTTGGGTTGTCTGCCATTGACGCGACTTGCCGGATTAGCACGAACGAGCAGCCCACAAGCATACTCTTGCCCGGTTCGAGCCCCCAGGAGTCCAAGAGATCCAGGATGACTCTGCAACAGAGGCAGTCGTGGGCATTTCCGACCATTACCGACAGCAATTGTACCGGTGATCGGAGGCCTCCGATGCTGCCATCACATCCAGTTGCCCACGTACTCAACACTCCTACAACAATCGAAGGAACCAGAGTCAATTTGACGGCATGGGTGCCGGCAAAGGAAGTGGTGGAGATTATGGCTGGGGACAGTTCGCAGCGGCATTAAGCAGTGTGATCGATGACGGAGTGTAAGAAGTCGAGCCTCCATACAAGTTTGGAGTCGGCTCAATTATGCTTTTGCTGGAAAATGTTGCAGATTTGGGGCGGCAGGATGGGTGAGTTCCAGCCTCAATAGCCTTGCAAAACGGCTAGTCTAGGATATTCCGGGGCGACGGTGCTTGGAGGCATCAGCATAAAGAATATGAACATTTTATTTGCGTAGAATATGATGATTGTGCTGGGCCAGTCAAGCTGGACCAGGTCTTTACTCTGTCCGGATCTCTGGCCTTGTTTATAGATAAGTACCTAGGTACCTACCTACCTTTGGAAGGAGAGAATCTTTGTCTTTTTCTAATTGGTCTCTTGCCTTCAATCTGCCAATTGGATGATGCTTTCCTTCATACAGCCCAAAAAAAATCATTGCGCACCGCAACTGCCGCAAAAAGCACAGATCAAGGGACCTGCAGTTTTCCTCCGCACAAGACCCACTTGGGGGTGCCGTTGGACGCATTGGCAAAATTGATGGGACGAGTTTGGTTCCTGAGAAACCGTTCCTCTCTTGTCATTCGTACTCCTCAACTGCGAATTGAAGCGGAGGACTCCAGAAACTCCGATATCGGGAATCGAACCCGAGTCGCCGCGGTGAAAACGCGGTATGCTAACCCCTACACCATACCGGATTGGATTGTGTTGTGGGTGCCTTCTCCGTCGCTTATAGCCATGATGTTGCCGCTAAGCTCCACTCCATGCCATAACGCACATACCCATGGAGCGACATTCTCAGGGCAGGCCACGGTGGGTTCCATACTGCCGGGAACTTCCCTGGTCCCAATTCCAGAGACTGCGCTTGTTTGGTAGCTTGGGATCCATCCAGTGGTTCTTTCTTCGTCTCCATTTCATCCTACTGTACTTGTGTTTGACATCCATCCGTATCAGCAGCACAAAATTGGATATCCAGCAACGAACAATACCAAGTTCATCCGACTAGGCGAGAAATCCAAAAGTTAATTCGGTACCTAGCCAGCGTCCGTGGACTGGCAAGAAAAAAAAAAAAAAAGACATACATAAGCTGAAGGACACACTACGGCAAGTCAATCGCCTCAAACCGTTTACGCCCTTAATGCGGGCGTAGATTCGATGCATGCATGGATGGATTGGTTGCTCAAGATGGTCAGGCCCGCCAAAAAAACAGCCAACCAAACCATGGCCGCCCGGCCGGCCGAGCCGACGCCAATCAGCCCAGCATGATACAGAGGCAACCACGAGCCTGGCCATTAACGGGTGACGAGAGCATTTTTTAGCCTATCGAGTGCGTCCGCCCTGAATTTGGGGTCCCGTCCCAGGCAGAAAGCTGCCCGCCACATCATGCCTTTGCCTCGATTGCCTACCGTTTGCTTCATGTTGTATGCGGCTTTTGTGAGCGAAAATAAAGACACAAAGAGACACTCAGTCTCCGATGTTACCACCTATTATTCCATGGACTCCTGCGATTGGGGGTTCACTTTTCTTTTGTCTGTTCCAACCAACATCAACTAGTCCCAAATCTCATCCTGCAACATGCACAAGGTGCATTAGTCTAGGACTCCAGGATCGACTACCCCAAATGTTGACAAACATCAATCAATCCAAACAAAATACCTTGTCGTGCTTGACTGCCTAGGTACCGACATACTGGCAAATGGCGGCGCGGATCAAGATGTTTGCTGCAGGCGTACGGCAGAAATCCATGTTTGCGACGGCCGGCACACACGGGGAGCGGAGCCTAGGTTGATTGGATGTCTTCTCTCACTGGTTGCAAACAAGAAAGAGGTACGTAAGGTGCCTACCTTACTGTACTGTGCTCGAGGTTACACGACAGAATGATTGAGTGCGTGGGTGTAGCTGCCGATTGAAAATACATGCATGCACCATCCCAAGGTGACCTTGGAGGATGTTCGTGCAGCCGCTGTTGCCTTGGGTGGCCAAAAAGAGTCACAAAATCCGTCAGTCCTGAACATTTCCTCTTTTTCTTTTTTTTTCTTCTTCTTTTCCTGTGGTCGTTCGTTTGCGTCCATTTTCGCAACTTGGCTTCGCGAACAACACGCCAAGAATCAATCACCCCTCGCTTTCCTTACATGGTTGCTTTTTCATTCTGCTCTATTTTGACTTGCATTCATAAACAACATCCATCCCAGTCAGCCTCCATTGCATGCTGTCTAGAACTGGGTCTGAAACTAGGGCTAGCCTTATTCGATATTGACTTGGTCCGCGGCAGATGGCAACGTCATTTGTCATAAGCTACCGTTCTCAAATACCACCGTAAATAGCACTGGTGGCCCTCTCGCATCAGCCATTGGAACCTATTTGGACTTCTAGATGCCTAGAAATAGTCATTCATTGGAGAAACCGTCGCACGCAAGGCCCCTGACCCAGGTGTGATTGGCCGAGACCTGACGTGCGAGCCGTTCAGTCAGCCGCCCGTCTTATCAGCCCGTCTCTGTACCAGACACTGCTTACCTACTTCTACTACCCACCGACCTTGCTTGGTTGGCCATCAAATTTCAGCTCCCCGTCTCCCCCAACCTAGCTCCCCGCCATCGGCCTGGAGTTCCCCTCAAATAACAATCTCGCCATCATCCTCCAGTCTTCTGCTCATCTTCAGATCCTTGGAGTTCCCCTCCAGAATCGCAAGTTGAGCTCTGTTTGTCCAACCAAGATACTCGCATCCCATTTTTCGGCTCTTCTGATCCGCCAAAATGGACACTGCGCAGAACGTAGGCCACCAACAAGCTGTGAGCTGCCACTCAGATGCGCTCAACGGTATCTTGTCAGCCGCCGTTAATAGCGCCGATGCCAAGATGCTTCCTACCCCAGAAACCGCTTCTGGCTCCAAGCCGCGCACGTCCGAAGGGACTGCTGAGAAGGATCTCAAAGGCGAACCCAATGGAAAGAAGAACGGAGAATCCAAGTCAAGCAAGTCGGTAAAGGCGGGCAAAGTGCCTGCTAGGACCACAGAGTCGTCGCCCCTCGAATCCGACTCTGAGGATGATGGCGATTCTGATGATTCCGCTTCGTCTTCGTCCTCGTCCTCATCTTCATCTTCATCATCTTCGTCTAGCGATTCTGAATCAGACTATGCGTCTCGTAAGAGGAAGAAACGCAGCGGGACCAAGAAGCGGCGCGACAACCACAAGTCCAAAAAGAAGTCGGCGGGCGGTAACAGGCTCACAAGATTCCTTGGGAGTAAGACAGCCACAGGTTCAGATTCCGGTTCCGACTCAGAATCCGACTCAGACTGCGACGACGACAGTTTGTCCGATATTGACGGTGCCACTAGGGGACTTGGCCCGCGAGAGGAGATCGCCAGGCTTTCGGCTCATGTTCAACAGTTGCAGGTGCAACAACAATTTCAGATGCAACAACAAATGCAGCAACGGAGTGCCGCGATCACCCAAAGCACTCCCTACCCCAGTGGCGTTGTCTATCCTAATGGAATGAACTATGCGGCGACCTATCCTAGCCAACCGCCTCTTCCGCCTGTTCAAAGCCGCATCATAGACCCGGGCACCCGCGGACAGCAAGGTATGCCCCTCCGGCCGAACGGTTCAGGGCGCTGGCGGCCACCACCAGGTCGTCCCGGCCGAGGCGACCAATTTTCCGTGGGGCATGGAGGTCCAGGTCACATGTTTCCACCGGTTAGCAATAATCACAAGCAGAAGCAGAAACACCGGCGCAACAAAGGCCGACCAGAGTTCAAGCGCGTGGATCACGTATGGGACAATAATCTTCACTCATACAAGCTCCAGGATACAGCTGAAGTATCGCCAGACACGCAGTACGACGAGTACATCTTTCACGTCCGTCGCTCTTTTGACTGGGAGGGCAAGTACAAAAACACGCATGTGGATATCAAGAGCAAACTTCTCCGAGAGTGTTTGCAGGAAGTCATGGGCAACATCAAGGGCGTGAGTCTGGTTGAAGAGACCCCGAAATTGGACCCCAACATGCTTTTCCTGTAAGTCTTGTTGATTCGGGGTGACCTATTATTCGATTTTACGCTCTCAGGCGCGATCAAGACCAGGAAATCTGGCGTTACTGACTTTCTCGTGTATAGTTATTTCGATGACCTCAAACGGCACCTCAAGCATCTCAGAAAGGCAAAGCCAGCCAAGTCGACCAAACGCGGCCGTAAGAAAGAACAACGTCGCATTGATGAGAAGAAGTCTCATCTCAAGGTGCTCATCAAATACATCAACAAAGATTATGCGGCAATCAAGAGCAGGTGGGTTCCCTGCACTGATAAGTATCATTGCTGTGGCGACGCGATACTAACATTGCTGTGGCGTATAGTCTCGATCCTATGCTCGAGAATGGGCTCATCACCTTCGACCTCTTCTGGGCACTATGGAAGCCCGGTACGCTGGCCTTTACTACAACCTATGGTAGTCCCGATGAACCCCGAGTGTTCAAGGTCGAGTCGGCCGAGAAGCATTTTGGAATCATGAAAGGCGCTTCGTACCTCATTGACGGCAGGGTATTTATTTATTCTCCTTTTCTCCGGTTGCCGCTGTCTGGGTTCACTCTAATCCATGCATCTCAACAGTATTTCGAATACGATGGCAAACAGTTTGGGTTCGGCACTCAGTTCGAGGAGGTCCCCGAGTTTCGCGGTGCGCGAAAGATCACCAGTCTTTCGGTGTATCCCTTGAGCTTCCACAAGACAGAAGAGCAGGTCAGAAAAGACCTCATTGAGAGGGGTAAAAAGTTTGTCTCCCTCGCAGGCGTTAACTACCGAGCGCATCACGGAATGGCATATTACAAGAAGAAGCGGTCCATCGTCAAGGTCAACATCAATGGCCGCATCATGATTGATCCCAGCATTCATCGTCGCATCAACCCCAACTACCCCATATCTCATATCCGGCCCAAGGACCACGATATCATTTCGGACCAGGAAGACAATGACGCCGACGATGCGGATGAGGCCTCGAACTCGGACGGTGTCAGGGGCCAGCGGATGAAGTTTGTCACCAAAGCCGTCAAAGATCAAAATGGCAAGATTCAACTCGTCCGCATGCCAAGGTTCATGGCCGAGCGCAACCAGGGCAAGGAGAAGCTGGATCAGGTGCAGGAAAAGGGCGAGGATGATGCAGCTAACAAGGCAGAAAATGCCGAGGGCAGCGATGAGGATGCAAGCAAGGAGGAGGCCGACGCCAAAAAGGTTCCCGAGTTCAGCGACGAGGATTATCTCACCGCATCCCCTGTCGTTCTTGGATTTGCCTTTGCCGAGAAGCTGTGGTTGGAGTTTACAGTCTCTGGCGTCAAAGACATTCAGTGGAACGAGACGGCGTACGAGTCTTTGGTGCTGGAGGCCAAGACCAAGGACATTGTGAAGGTGAGCAAATTTGACTCGTCGTGTCTTTTCCTTGCCGAGATTTGGGGTGTGCGCTAACATTCTTTTTTTTTCGGAACAGGCTCTCGTAGAGTCACACAAGTACCACGCCGCCGAAAGTATCGACGATGTCATTCAGGGCAAGGGCAAGGGCTTGGTCGCCGTGCTACATGGCCCGCCGGGTACAGGCAAGACGTTGACGGCCGAGGGCATCAGCGAGCTACTCAAATGTCCGCTATATATGGTATCGGCAGGAGAGCTAGGCACCGATTCGCGTTACCTCGAGGCAGAGCTGCAAAAGATACTCGACATCTGCCACGCGTGGGGCGCAATCTTGCTCCTGGACGAGGCCGACGTCTTCCTGGAGAAGCGTAACATTGCGGATATCCACCGCAATGCTTTAGTCAGCATCTTCCTGCGCCAGCTGGAATATTTCCAGGGCATTCTATTCCTCACGACAAACCGCGTTGAGGTAAGTTTTGATGACTTGGTCAACGTGTCTTGTCGACTTTGCGGCTGTCCTTTATCCTATATGTATTGAAAATAAGGGCTAACAACGTTGTCACTCTCGGCAGACATTCGACGACGCATTCCAATCCCGTATCCATATTGCACTCCGATACGACAGACTAACGCAGCAGGCCAAAAAGGCCATCTTCAAGCTTTTCATCGAGCGGGTGCGGGTGATGGAGAAGGCGGAACTGATGCCCTTCAACGAGTCCGATTTCGACTCGCTGGCACGGCATGACCTCAATGGACGACAGATCAAGAACACGGTGGGTACGGCGCAGGCCCTGGCCGTCAACCGAGGGGAGCCTCTCTCCATGTCGCACATAAAGCAGGTGCTGGACGTTCACATGTCTTTTGATCGCGACTTGAAGGGGGGAACTGGATACCAGGATGCCATGAGGAGCTACTTTTAAATATTCACGAGATGACGGAGCTTGCTTTGGTGGATGGAACAGTGCAGGTGAGAGTGGGGTTGGGCATTGTCTTTGGGGCATTCGAGTTTTTTTTTCGTCAAGTTTGTACGAGGATAGCGGTTCGGGTTATTGCTACTCGGTTTTTTATGGAATGTTTTGTACCAGCGAGCGCTATTGGTATTGGAATCTGCAGGCTTGTCAATCTAGATATTCATTAGTAACCTTGAGCATCGTATCGCGTAGAGAGGAAGTGCACGTGTGGACGGAATGATGCTGTGTGGATGTTCCCCTAACCCTGGACGCAATTTAGACTTTTTTTTTCGTCCTTCTCAAATCCGGACTTTTGCCATCTTCCAACCTGCCTCTGCAATTTGCATTACAGACCCTACATCAGCTCGCATATGGCATCTTTGTTTGGTAGGTCCTCACGATGTTACAGCGTCACGGACAGAGCATGGCTGGCCGATGGGGAAACCACTTCCCACGTGTAAACACGATGCACGTGCATGATTCAACCAACTCAGGCTAGCGCTCACAGCTGGAAGGTTAACCCTGCACAGCTCGGGTCGCGTCGGCGATGGAGCTTGCTGACTGCAGGTAGGAACAACGCAATCATTACCGGGCAGTTTTGTGATTCTATTCTCCAATCGGTGGGAAAGAACGCTTTTGGTTTTTTTTTCATCTCCAGGGCGGATTTGTGTGTCGACGATCGCCGTACCAAGCCCAGTTCAGTCCAATTGGCCACCTGCATCTGCATCAGCCTGAACCAGTTTATGCAGGCGGACCTGATTTGGGATGGGTATCCATGTGCAATAGATTTATCAAGCATTCTTTGGTTGTATTTAATACCGGTACGTGATGCTGGCCAAGATGATCATCCAGCGGCTGGCGATGGTCGTCGCCGTCGCGGGTCAGGTCTGTTCGGCCGCCCGCCCATCATTCATGACACCGCGGTTCTACGCACACCAGCAAGCAAACGAAGTTGTTGCCGCAGCTGAGGGCCGATACCCCGCGCGCAACATCTCTGTTCCTGTCGACCACTTCCACAACGACACTTCCTACGAGCCGCACTCCAACGACACCTTTGAGCTGCGCTATTGGTTCGACGCCAGCCACTACGTCAATGGCGGGCCCGTCATCGTCCTGCTCGGCGGTGAAACCAGCGGGGCGGAGCGTCTGCCCTTTATGGAGAAGGGTATCCTGTACCGCCTGGCCCGGGCAACCAGAGGCATGGCCGTCGTGCTCGAACATCGGTACTACGGCGCGAGTTTTCCGACCCCCAACCTGACAACCGAAAACCTTCGCTTCTTGACCACGGATCAAGCCCTTGCCGACACTGCCTATTTTGCCAAGAACGTCGTCTTCCATGGGTACGAAAATAGGAACCTGACGTCGCACACGACACCCTATTTTGCCTACGGCGGGTCGTACGCAGGTGCCTTTGCTGCTTTTGTCAGGAAGCTGTACCCGGATGTGTTTTGGGGCGCCATCTCGTCGTCCGGGGTGCCGCTCGCTGTGATTGACTACTGGGAGTACTGCGAGGCCCAGAGAAAGTTTGCGCCGTCCGAGTGCGTGGACGTCACTCAAAAGCTCACCAATGTGCTCGATACGATTGCCCAAGATGGGAAGTTTGAGGACATGAAGAAGCTCAAGGAGGTGTTTGGGCTGTCCAACCTCACGAACCGGCATGATTTCGCCAACGTCTTGTCGTCTGGCATCATGGGCTGGCAGTCGCTCAACTGGAACCCCAAGGTGAGCGACAACTTGACGTACGAATACTGCGCCAATGTCTCCTCCGAGACGATTGTGTATCCTGAGACGAGGGCGCTGAAGGATCAGGTGCAGGATCTTTTGGTCCTGGGCGGGTACGAGGATGCAAACGACCTGGAGACCCTAACGCCGCAGATGTTGAACTACATCGGCTGGATCAATGCCACCTCCATCAAGGGTTGTAACGATATGGGCGCTACGCAGGATGAGTGCTTCTCGCTCGTGGAGCCGGATGCTTGGAAAAAAAACGACCTCGGCACCTGGCCATGGAGGTCTTGGCAATATCAGGTTTGCACACAGTGAGTATTTATTTTTCCTATTGAGCGAACTCGTATCTATTAAACTCGATGTCCAGCTTCTAACCTCTAAAAACCCTGGGGCCAAAGATGGGGATATTTCATCACCGGTTCGGGATATCCTGAAAACAAACTACCGCTTATATCTCGCCTCATCGACCTACCTTACCTCACCCTCCAGTGCAAGTACACATTCAACATGACTGCACTTCCCGACGTCGACCACATCAACAAGCTTGGCGGGCTCAATTTCAGCTACCCGCGCGTGGCCTTTGTGGATGGCGAAGCCGACCCGTGGCTGTACGCTGGTGTCCATGCACCGGAAGCGCCCAAACGCAACTCGACCGACACGGAGCCTTTCCTACTGGTCAAGGGCGGTGTTCACCACTGGGACGAGAACGGTCTATGGGACAATGAGACTACGGTGGAGCTCCCGCCGAGGGAAATACTAAATGTGCAAGCGCTGGAGGTACAGATGATTCAGCGGTGGCTGGGTGAGTGGAGAAGGAGGAGTAACGCACTGGACGAGTTGCAATTGAGGTACACGCTCGAGGATACCATAGACGTGACCTGAAGGCAGTCTGGCTGTTGGGTGTCGTGTCTCGTACTCGGCTTGCCCTATTGGCAGCATGTAATAGGCGACAGTGTACAAGGTTGTATGCTGCAGTTGTTCAATCATAGATGATGCACATGTAATGTTTTCTTGGAGAATTTCTACCTGGATATGCAGCGAGCAAGTATTTGGCCAAAGTTTGGTCTGGAGGCTGGCGTATAAGTCCCACTCTTGCAACCCTGTACTGGTACAAGGACCTGGAGTAGTAAACTTGCCAAAGAGCTTCTCGACCCCACCTCATTACTCGTTCTCCGATATGCCTAATTTTCGAGGGATTCTTGGTCAAATTGATTGAATCGTGTGTGATCACAGACATCGACCTTCCTGGACGTGACAGGGTCACTACCTACTTTACCTATATAATAAGCGCAAATGACAAAGGCAAAGGGTCCAATGCTTGTAAAATGGGCCGGTCCATCTTGTTGCATTGCATGGATCAGTGGGGCCAACGGCAACGTCAGGCCGTAGTTTAAAGGCGGAGTAGCGGAATAAAAAAAATAAAAAAAAACCTTTTCCCCCCATCTGACTTCCTTTGCTTTTTATTGTAAAGGTTGTTCTGACGAACTATTCCATACACCAGCAAACGGGAAATTTAGAGTTGGAGAACGAAAAAAGAAAACAAGAAAATTTGACATGACAAAAGATCAGGAAACCGGCTACGGTGCGCTGCAAACCTCACAGCAGCACGAGGCCGCCGGAGCGTCACCGTCGTCTTCATCAGATGGGCGGCCCGTTAGCCGAGACCACGACGCCGAAGTCGGCGCCTGCGGTGACCAAGATGCCACAGAGTCGAGCCAAACTCGCGGTGGCGAGATGTTGGCAAAGGTGAAGGAATTTTACACGCGCAACCTGGGGTTGTTGTTTGTGTTTCTGGCCCAGGGGTGCGGCGCATGTGTATGTTTTGTTTTGTCTATGGATTACTTTGAGGAATTGCTTGCACTTTTTTTTTCTTGGAAAAAAAAAAGAACTGTTGACTCGGACTAACACACCCTCTGCCCGCCACAAAAAAACAGATGAGCGTGGCGGCCAAGCTCCTGATCAACGACGAGTCGGCGTCCTTTCACGCGCTGCACGTCATCTTTGTGCGCATGCTCGCCACGGCCATCCTGGGCCTCCTGTACATGTGGTGGAAGAGCGTGCCCGACGCGCCGTTTGGCGACCGCCGCGTCAGGGGCCTGCTGCTGCTCCGCGGCGCGAGCGGCTTCTCGGGCCTGCTGGGCCTGTACTATTCGCTCTCGTACCTGCCGCTGTCGGATGCGACGTTTATCTCCTTTATCATCCCGGCCATTACGGCCATTGTGTGTTTTGTGTTTTTGAAGGTGTGTTTTTGTTTTGTCTTTGGGGTTTTTTTTTTGTTATATATATATATACATCTACCCACCCCCTCCGCTGGATTGGTTTTGCTTCGTCTGTCGTTGCCCCAGCTGACACGGTCAACAAAAAAAAACAGGAACCCATGAGCAAGCACGAGACTTTTGCCGGCGTGCTGGCGTTCACGGGCGTGCTGCTCATCGCACGCCCCACCTTTCTGTTTGGCGGCAGCCACGCGAGCCTGGACGAGGACCCTGCAGCGGCGGCGTCGGCGTCGGCGGCGTCGTCTGTGTGGGGCGGTTACTTTTCGCAGTCGGCGCCGACGCCGCCCGCAGTCACCCCGACGCAGCGGACGCTGGCCATCGTCGGCGGCGTCGGCGGGTGCTTCTGCGCCGCCACGTCGTACGCCACGATCCGCGTCATCGGCAGGCGCGCGCACTCGCTCGTCAGCGTAAACTACTTTGCCATGGTGGCGACCGTCGGGTCCGCGGTCGCCATCCTGCTGCATCCGGATCTGGAGTTTGTGTTTCCTGATCGGCCGAGGCACTGGTGCGTTGACTCTTGTTTTTTTTTTCTTTTTTTTCTTTCTCTTGTTTCTTCTTCAAACTGGGGATGCGTTTGGAGCGAGGATAGGGGGGCTGACTTTTGTGCTAACACTGTGGGACTCCTTCCTCAAAAAAACAGGCTTTTGTTTCTTTTGATTGGAATCGCCGGGTTTTTGCTGCAGTTCCTGCTCACCGAGGGCTTGCAGAGGGAAAAGGCAGGGCGTGCGACTAATCTCATAGTAAGTTTTGTTTTTTTTTATTGGGCATCACCCTGTCCGCCGTTCTTGGGCTTCTTCTGACGCCAGATCTCGGCGCACAGTATACCCAGATAGTGTTTGCACTCGTGACGGAGCGTATCATCTGGGGCACGGTGCCTTCGTCGTTGAGCCTTGTCGGCGGCCTCTTGATCATAGTCGCTGGGGTCTGGACCACGCTGCAAAAGCAGAGCACGACAAGCGATTTGGCGAATGCTGCTAATGCCGGGTCGAGCACTGCGGAGCCGGACGAAGAGACTGGGCTGCTGGGTCCGAGTTCAAGAAACTCGGAACAAAGGACGTGAGAAGCACTGATCAATGACGAGTAATGGTTTCAATGGCATTTAGCATTTACGAAGCAAGACAGAAGCATATTGGGCGGGTAGGTTATAGATGAATCATGTTTGTTTATAAACAGGAGGACGTCTAAAAAGATCCTCGGACTATTGCTAGTCTATATCTCCCATAAAACGGTAAAAAGAAGAAAAAGAATTATATGTCATGACCAAGGCATTAAAAAGCTGACAAAAAAATGATCAAACATCAGCTGGTTGCTGGTTGATTGCACAAAAAAACCGGCAATCAACTCGGGTATAGCAGCGATTGTCTCGCAGGGGGGCTCTTGACGAGCAGAGAAGTTTAAACAAGAAAAAAAAGATTCATGTGCCAAAGAAGAGTGAAAAAGAGGTAAAGAAAAAGTAAGTAATCAGAGAAAATTATTTCTTGACCTTGAGGTCGAAGCGGTCAAGGTTCATGACCTTTGTCCAGGCGGCGACAAAGTCCTTGACAAACTTCTCCTGGTTGCCGTTCTCGGCGTAGACCTCGGCGATGGCCCTCAGCTCGGCGTGCGAGCCAAAGACGAGATCGGCGCGCGAGCCCTTGTACTTTTCGCTCCTGCTCTTCCTGTCGGTGCCGACCCAGCTCTCGCCGTCGGCGCCCGAGGCGGTCCAGGCGATGTTCATGTCGACCAGGTTGACAAAGAAGTCGGGAGTCAGCTTGCCCTTGTTGGCGGTAAAGACGCCGACGTCGGAGCCGTCGTAGTTGGCGCCCAGAGCGCGCATGCCACCAACCAAGACGGTCAGCTCGGGGGGAGTCAGGGTCAGCTGCGAGGCCTTGTCGACCATGATCTCCTCGGTGCGGGCGCGGGCGGTGCCACGGCCGTAGTTGCGGAAACCGTCGGCCTGGGGCTCGAGGTACGAGAACTGCGTGACGTCGGTCTGCTCCTGGGTGGCGTCGACACGGCCCGCAGAGAAGGGGACCTTGATGTCGACACCGGCGTCCTTGGCGGCCTTTTCCACGGCGGCGGTGCCACCGAGCACGATCAGATCGGCCAGCGAGACCTTCTTGTTGCCGTTGCTGCCGTTAAAGTCGGACTGGACCTTCTTGAGGGCGTCGAGGACGGCAGACAGCTGAGTGGGGTTGTTGGAGACCCAGTTCCTCTGGGGCTCGAGGGCGATGCGGGCTCCGTTGCAGCCGCCGCGCTTGTCAGAGTTGCGGTAGGTGGTGGCGCAGGCCATGGCGGTGGAGGCGAGCTTGGAGACGTCCAGACCGTCGGTGGAGAGGATGGCGGCCTTGAGCTTGTCGACGTCGGCATCGTCAATCAGGTCACCCTCCCGGGCGGGGAGCGGGTCCTGCCAGATGAAGGACTCCTTGGGAACCTCGGGGCCGAGATACCTGGTGGTGGGGCCAAGGTCACGGTGCAGGAGCTTGAACCAGGCCTTGGCAAAGGCGTCGGCCAGCTCCTCGGGGTGCTCGAGCCAGCGCTGCGAGATCTTGAGGTACTCGGGGTCGTTGATCAGCGCCAAGTCTGAGGTCAACATGGTAGCCTTGCGGAACTTGGTCTTGTCAAAGGGGTCAGGGTAGTCGACGGTGCCGTTGACCGCCTCCCACTGATGCGCGCCGGCGGGAGACTCGACAAGGGTCCAGTTGTTGTTGATGAGGGACTCGAGGTAACCATTGCTCCATCTGTTGTAGTGGATGTGATGATTAGTTGATGCTGTCGTTGCATGTGTGTGTGGTTGCTGATTGAGCCTTGGCAATTGTGTTGTGATCGGGGCAAAAAAACAGAGAAAGAATTCAAGACAAAATGGGACAAAAGTATGTCGTCCAACGGCGCCAACCACTCATATCCCGTCCACCCCCACGGCACTGCGCCAAGAAGGGTTCCGTTGTAGGGTTGCATACATAAGATATGCACCTTGCCGTCACAATGTATGCCACCCACTGGGCGACAGTAATTGTGATTGTGATCGGGGAGATAAAAATAGGTTCGTGCTTTTTTTTCGGGGCGAAGCGACGGCAAGGCTAGTGGGTCCTTGCAGAAGGTGAGACCCCTTGAACCCCTGCCTCTTTTGCATGTCTTGATCTTTTTTTGGGGAGGTGGTAACGCCAAGAAGTGAGGCAAAACACAACCACACCGAAACAAGGCAAAGTGCAGAGACAGAGGGGAAAAAAGAAAAAACGGGAGAACGACCACTCAAAGACAAGAAAAAAAAAGAAAAAGAAAAAAGAAAAATAAAGATATGCCAGAATGAGCCCCAATTCGGGAGCCACATTCTTAAGTGGGTTAAGACGCGCCAAGTTGAGGGGCAGATGATGATCATCTTATTGATGATCCTATTCCTGGGTTGGAATAGAAGGGGGCAAGTGAAGGCTAGACAACGGAAAAGGGACAAGGACAAGGGGGGTCGACTGATAACAAGAGGAAGAAAAAAAAGACTCACTTGGTAGGAGTCTTGGTCCAGATAACCTCCAGACCGCTCGTCATCTGGTTGGGGCCGTTGCCGTCGCCGACACTGTTGTGCCATCCGAGACCCTGCATGCCAAGGTCAGCAGCCTCAGGGGCGGGGCCAATATTTGCTGCAGAGAAGGAGACAGAAACAGTCAGTAAGCAGCACAGAAAAAAAAGAAAGATATTTCGGGAAACATTTGCAACATGTCGTCTCTCGTGCGGGTCAACCACTCACAGCCCTTGACGGCACCATGCGTCTTGCCAAAGGCGTGACCGCCGGCAATCAGAGCCACAGTCTCGGTGTCGTTCATGCCCATCCTGCCAAAGGCCTCGCGGATGTCCTTGGCCGAGGCGGCCGGGTCAGGCGTGCCGTTGGGACCCTCGGGGTTGACGTAGATCAGACCCATGTGGGTGGCGGCCAGCGGCTTCTCGAGCTTGTCGGCGCGCGCGTTGATGTCGACGCTGTTGTTGTAGCGGACGTCGTTGCCCTGCGGCACAAAGGTGGTCTCGGCACCCCAGTAGACCGCCTCGTCCGACTGCCACGTGTCGGCCCTGCCACCGCCGAATCCAAGCGTCTTGAAGCCCATGTTCTCGAGCGCGACGTTGCCCGTAAGGAGCATCAGGTCGGCCCATGAGATCTTGTTGCCATACTTTTGCTTGATGGGCCCTGCATGTCACAAGATAAATTTGTCAGTTTTGCCGTCTTCCTTTTTTTTTCACATGCATCCATCATGCACCGACTCAACCCGGCAAACCAAGGCATTCACACAAGGCATTTGCAAACTTACAAATCAGCCGCCTAGCTTTGTCCAGGTTTTGGTTGTCGGGCCAGCTGTTGAGGGGAGCAAATCGTTGCTGACCCTGTCATTTGTCAAAGAAATCCAAAGTTAGCTAGTCACTCACACGTCCGATATGCATGCCTATCATGGTGGTTGCGCCAAGGCACACCACACAATGGTGAATGCCAAGAAAAGAGTTTATTCCCTCCCACAGACGTAGGGCAGCAAGGGGGAACAAAGGCTCCGCTCGGATGGATGGTGAAAATGGTTATGGGCAAGGTCCAGTCTGACAGGTCTGAGTATGGACATGGGGGTGTGTGGGTTCGATATGTGATGAAGGCTTGGAAGGTTTGTGTAAATAAAGTGGGTGCGGTGCGTGGGAAAAATGCGGGCAAGTTGCCGAGTCAATTTGATCCCTGATCAATTTGCCTCCCCCACGGGCCACTATTTTATTGTAGTACAAGTACAACAAAATTGATGGTGGGTGGTTCGTGCTGGTGGCAAAAGTGAAGAGATAGTCGGGCGGGAAGAAAAGAGGAGCAAAAACATGGGATGGAGGGTGACATAGTCCAAAGTCGCAGCTTTCACTCACCATTCCACCACCGCCACGGCCGTCCATGGCCCGGTAGGTACCGGCACTGTGCCACGCCATACGGACAAACAGACCACCGTAGTTGCCAAAGTCGGCAGGCCACCAATCTTGCGACTCTGTCATCAGAGCCGCGATATCCTTCTTGACGGCTTCGTCTGTGGCACAAGTCATTTTTGCTTCTTGTCAGTACGGGCGTTGTTGCCACAATTTGGTACATGAACGAGATGAGCAACAAAAAGCAAAAGAGCCAGAAAGAGAAAAAAAAACATACAATCCAGAGATTGAAACGCCTCGGCGTAGTCAAAGTCGCCGCCGAGGGGGTTCTGGCTCGGCTGGAACTGACGTAGCACGTCGAGCCGGAGCTGGCATGGCCACCAGTCGTGACTCCTCGTGCCGCCGCCGGCCTGGTTGCTCTTCACCGCGCATCGTCCAAAGGTCGTCGTCTCTGGCGCATCAGCCCTTTTCTGGGGAAGGCTGCTGTCCACGGTCCCATCTCTCTTTGCAAAGGGGCAGCCCTGGCCCGAGACGCTGATGGGCTGCGTCAGGAGCGAGGCTGCGAGCAGCCAACTTGAGAGTGATGCGTGCATCTTTTTTTTTTTGTTTGTGTTGTTTGTCAAAGGTTTTTTTCGGTATGTACAGAACAAAAAACCCCAAATCAACAAAAAAAAAAAGGAGTGGCCGGATGCAAGATCGGAAAGGAGACCCGTGATGAAGGGAATGAAGAGAGTAAAGTGAAGGTCGAGAGTAGAGATGAGAAGCACCGAGATATATACTGATCTGCTTCTCCTCCACTACTAAGGAAGGCTTGGCAAGGCAGGTGGTATCCAAGCTTGGTCAGCTACTCTCAACGGATCCTAGACGAACCTAGAGAAAGCTTCGGAAGCTAGGCGAGGGCGAAAAAAAAGGTACCCGTTAGGGGTCTCCACCGAAATGGGGGGGAAAACAAGTCAATGACAATGAATACCTGACCTAATAGGAGCGGACTTATTCCCACTTTGGCCATCCTTCTTTGCTCACCCCCATACCCAGAATTATGATTTTATACTACCTTCCTGCGTTGACTTATTCCCCCGACGGTTTACCAGGAGGGGGAAGGGAAAAGAAGGTAAAGCAACACCCCAGCAAGCCTAACATCCGCAAGCCGCACCCCCGGGGGCGACAAGGTCAAGGGCTGGGTGTCGAGAATGAAGGGAATAACACCACGATAATAAGGAATAAGACGAGAGATAAAATAAAATAGAACCAAAATAAAAAAGAGCAAAACTAAACTCCCTCCTTCACCCCCCATGTTCCCCAAAAACGGTCAAATACCACCTCAAAAAATATGGCCCACGCAACCACGCCAGAGAAGCCAAGATTTGATCCCCGGCCCGCATGCTGGGTCTGGACCTGGGCAGGTTTGCAGCCTTTTTGGCCGGCAAGCCGGATGTGAAAAAAAAGTAGGCAAGTATTAACCCAAAGTTGTTCAGAACGGGTATCAAGATCGCAACTTTGGCGCGGGCCCAGGCGAGAGAGGCGCAGCCTTTTCCATAGATGGAAAATACCTGCAAAAGTATTTTGGTTTATTTTGTTGTCTCATGTTCCTCCCGTATCCGTCCTCCCATCTACAGTACCAGTATCAGGTAATAATTAGCAGATTATTTATCTATTTATTCAGTTTTGATTCAATTTTTTTTTCCCCCTTTGCAGACCTAGTCTTGTTCCAAACAAACCAGATGCCCTTTTCTCCTTTTTTTTTCGCTATCTATGGATAATCGAGATGGTCCCCGCCGTCGCAAGCCACCAGTGAATAAAAAGAAACCTTCGAGACATCTTCCTTCTCTTGTACTGTATGACATACTTGGCCCGTTTGGAGAGCTCTGGAGTGGTCCCTTTTTTTTTGTCCTTGCTCGTTATTGTTTCTGCACTAATCAGGCACAAATACTGTACCTCACCTGTTTGCTGCTGTGGTTTCCAATCAGCCTCAGCGCTAACCAATTTTTGTCCAATGGCTGCTCACCAATGGCTTGCAGGGGTTCCTGCATGGCGTACCACGTTAGTAGACCGCAGTTTCGATCCAGTGGGTGCAGGGCTAGGTACAGGTGGGAAACTTGGTTGACCACCAGACTTGGCGACAAGTTCATCATGCAATGGCTTTAGGGGATGCGCCACACCTTTTGCCTCGCACTGTCTTTTTTCTAATGTTGATTGTGATGGGCAGACACATGCTTGCTGTGCCTAGCACCAGACCCAACATCCAAACAGCCCGGTTCCCTCCACTTGGCGTCGTTTCCCTACTGTGATTGATACCACACAAAACAAATCTCGAAAGGCGACAGGTCGGCACAATCGTCGAGGCTGCGAGTGTCAGAAACAAAAAAAAGTCGTCCGACAGATACTTTGGTAGAAAAGCATGGGAGAGGTGTCGGGGGTGCGGAGAAGAAACGTGCAGTAAACAATGTACCGGTACAAACGAAAAAGGAAACGAAGCCACATGGTACGATTTGTTTTTTGAAAGGCCCTTGTTTTTTTTTTAAATGTTTATTTTCAAGGTTCCCGAGGTAGCTGAACCATGGTTTCTGTCCTCTGCATCAGGAACTTACATAATATGTAATTCGGCAAGAGTATGAATCCGTATACAATTTGCGATTGGGATATGGTTCAATGCAATGCTGCTGACCGGCGACAGTTTTCGCTGTCAGGACATTGTTACTTTTGACTTCAAATTAAGGTACCGAAACTACCCATGCCAGGGAGGTATGGAGCTAAGCAGCACATCATTCTCCTTGGGTTCTCAGAGTCGAACGGACGTTGCGCCATATTTCGGCTCGTTTTCTTCATTCGTTCTTGTCGTCCGGCCACAACTCCACCCGATCTCTAGTTGGTTTGATGACTGCTTGAGTTCGCGACCGACAGAGGCGGGGGTGATGTTGTCATGCGTACTGTAAACAATGGAAATAATGTTAAGTGGTGGTACTCGTGGTGGACGACCTCTGAGGTGCCCCAAAATAAAAAGTTTGTTTCTCGTCTGTCATCTCATCAATCTCCCCCAAGCTCCCCCGAGCTCTCCCCCCTCCCAAAGGGAAAACTGGGCCACGAGGCGATGCAACCTGCCTGCGCTTGGCAGGGATGCACCCTGTCTTAATTAAACCTGGCAGCGTTCTGGTGCGGTTCTACTGGTATTGCGGTGGGCTCCCTTACGTAGGTAGTGTAGCAGTTGCAAAGCGCAGTTCGTACGGTAGAGAGGACAAAAAAAACCCGGTCGGCTTCTAAGAATTTAGCGCCCGGCTCAGTGCCGTGCCGTTCGCTGCCAATGTGCTTGACCCCTCTTTGCCACTACTTGGGGGCTGTTCGTTGTGGGCCCCCTCAAAGAGGGGGTTACAAAACCTTGATTTTCGAAAAAACCGTGGGCCAGCAAATTTGTTAGCAGATCGCTAACAAAGTAGCTCATGAAAGTTCGATTCACGTTCGTAAACACTACACCCACGAAAAAGGTTAGAATTTGCAGATAAATTGAAGCCGTGAATTGCGCTGTAGATATCTATTTCTGGAGTTTTGGCTCAATCGCCCTTTTCCGGTCGCTCAAGCGGTCACAAGGCGACCCGGGTATTTCCAACTTATCCTTTCTACCACCCGGTATTGGCGGCGAGGAACGGTCTTCAAGCGGTCTCGTATCCTGAAGTTGACGGGGAGAGGGTGTAGCTAATGGTATATACCGTGGGAACGGTTTGGAAGGCCTGTTTGGGGCGGGAGGTGAGGCTGATTGCGAGGATCGTGATACGCATATGCTGATAGAACAGGCAGAGTCGGTATCCACGGTAATATTGATCTGGGTACTTGTATTTCCAGCTGAAATTGGCCCTTTATCGACGAACCATAACTGTGAGGGCTGTGAATCGGTCTTCTTCCTTTTTCCAGGGCGTTCCCTGACCGCCGGAACGTTCTCCGGCGTGAAGCCGAGGTCCTCCAGATATCTCTTCTGTTGTATCTTAATCCCGTTGGGCATGCCCTCTGTTTCTCGCCAGCGTTGAATAGCCTGATTTTTATCCCTATACCACGCATCTCTGACGAACTTTTCTTGTTGGTATAGGGCTGTTTCCTCGATTAACGCCTGTTTGGCTTCGTGAGCGACCCGCATATCTTCTAACGTATTAGCGGTCTGGAACTGCTTGTCTTTTGACTTCAACGTCATTTTGACTTTGTAACGTGAAGCGCGTTGAAGGCGTTTTTGCTTATTCGTCTGCTCTTGGGCAACGCGTTGCTGTAGGATGATCGCCTCGTTGGCAACGGCTTGTAAATCCGAGATAGCATCAACGGTATCTGAACTAAAGTGGTGCGCCTTGGCCGCCATACGGCTTGCCGCATATTTGGCCCGTGAAAATCGTTCAGCGGTAGGAAGGGAGTCCGGATATCGCGGTGTATTCGCTGCCGTGGCGTGGCCACGCAGTTTGGCGAGCACTTTGGTGCCGTCGACAGGAAACAAGCCTGTATCTTGGAAACCGCTTATTACGTGGCCAGTTGTGAAAGCCGTTTGCCAGCAGCGCTAAGTTAAGGGAAGATATATCAGTTTACCGCTAAATTAACCTGTAGATCGAAAACGACTTACTCGAATCGCAGCAACGAAATCTGAGCGGGTGAACACCGGAATACCGGTGTTTATATGCTCATGCAGGACCGCCTGCAACTCGTTTTTCAGGTGAGTGAATACGGATACGTCCATGGGCTGCATATAATGCGTTGAATGAGGCGGTAAAATAACGATCTCGATATCAAATCTGAGGCAATAATCAAGTATCTCCATGCCAAAGTGGCCGGTAAAGCCGTCGAGAAAAAGCCACCTCCAAATACGTGTTTTGGCCCGCTGTGAATTTGGATCGATTTTGGCCGCAGTGCGGTTCACAAAGTCGAATCTGACGTCAAAGTTATGACCAAACCACTCTTTCAACGTGGGAGATCCGATCGATTGCACGGCAGCAACTTCTGGCCACGAATACCGGTTGAAATGCTGTATCCAGGTGAGCTGGATATCTCCGTTGGAAAACCCCGTTTCTGACCGCGTAAAAACGATACCCTCAGGCAGATCCAGATCAAGCCAATCGCTCGTTGGCCACTTTGTGAAGATACAGAAGGGCGGTAGCGACTGCCCAACAGCGTTGCCACCGCCTATCAACGTACAACTCTCACGGTTAGCCGGATCCGCGGTGCGTGGCTTTTCATGCCTCTTTTTCGTCACGACCAATACCGGTATCCGGCCATCTCTCACACCGATTCTAGTACCACATTCGTCAGCGTTCCAGGCCGCTGAAGCCGTGATCCCAAGCTCTACCGCATGAGCCGCCGTGCGGCGATACCAGGCCTCCACAAGATCGATCTGTTGCTCCCAACTAAGGCGAGTAATCTCGACGGGTTGTTGTTTGGTAAGTCGCAGTTCCGGGTGTTTTTTACGCCAACGGCCGTACCAGTTCATTTGAATTGGACCACAGGGCGGTATACGTGACTGACGCATCAGATTGGCCGCAGATATTACGTGTTGTGAGTCGGGATATGCACCAAGTTTATCAAGCTGCATGATATACGCAACGAGAGCTTGATCTTCAGCATCAGTCAACAATGAAGGCCGCCCGCTGCGCTTTATCGATATCTTAGGAATGCCATTGATCAGGAGATTACGAGCATGCCGCTGAGTACTCGAATACGGGTAACCGTTCCTTTTACAGAACGATCGTAGCGATTCTGGCTTGGATCTGCCCTCCCGCGCGGTATCCGCCCTACTGCGGTGAGTTTCGACATATTGGGCATACATGCGGGCTCCTAAGATAGCTTGAGATTCTGGGGACGTCATGATATAGGTATATTTGCGGTAAGTGCAATTGTGTTGTTATGGAACGGGATTACACTCGGCATAAGTTAAATTGTTAACGATTTTCTAGGTAAAAAACTGATGCGGGGTGGCCCACGGTTTTTTCGAAAATCAAGGTTTTGTAACCCCCTCTTTGAGGGGGCCCACAACGAACAGCCCCCAAGTACATGTGCAGGAACCACTGTACATTGTACGATAGGAGACTTTTGAAATGTACCGTGGTACGGAGGTAGGAAACAGAACCCGTTTGGATCTAACTATTGACCGACCAGACCAGATCAGAAATAGGAGGGCGGGAATGTAATGCTTTGCTTTGTTTCATCTCTTATTTGATTTGTTTGTTTTTGCCACTAATCATTCCACCGATTTGTTCTTTAATTACCGGCGAGTTTTACGTGGTACACCTTCGTACCTTACCCATCAACAATTTTCCCCATAGCGGAATTCTACCACGTAATTACCACGTACCTTCTCTGACTTTCTCTCCTCTCTACCAGGACTCTCTGCCTTATTGCCCTTGCTTTGGTCGCCAAGATTGCCAAGCTTGCTACCTCTAATCTGCTGCCCCTCAGTTGTTGCCTATGCACGTTGGCATGGGCACACTGTATCACTTAACTCACTATAGCTGTGCAAGGAACAAAGCCAAGTCCCAACAGTCTGGTTTCCTCCACTCATTTACATATATACTACGTAGTAATTGGTCTTTATGTCACAGATCATTAAAGCGAAAAGAAAAAAGAAGGAAGAAAAAAAAGAAGAAAAGAAGCCTAACAGCACACCACCACCAAATTACTTCGTACTAATTTCCATCTGATCCCATTGGCATGCCTAGATTTCCCTCCAAGTCTCCGAGTCGCGTCCACCCCTCCATCTCTTTGCGGTGTGGGCTAATGAGATGGAGGGATGGGTGATTTTACGAGTGTAATTTATTTAATCTTTTTTTTGCTTAGCGGTCTTTTGTCAGGTACGCCCTTGCTTGCCTGCCTGCCTGCCTGCCTGCGTCTGGCGGATCGACCCGCAACGGCGTTCTTCGGCTCAATCTTGTTTTCCCACAAAGAGGCAGAAAGTTCGCGCGTTAAAGAAGCTTTGGACGGATTTTCGGGGTATTTTCTGCTCCTCCTCCCACCCCCTTGAAAAAAAGAAAAAAAATCCCACCCTGCCGTTTTCGCCTTCTGCGACTAACAACGTGTGGGTGAAGAGATGATGCTTCTTTGTTCGCATACCACGTAACCTTCACCTTATGCCCCCCCCCCTACTGCCACGTTGGAGACCCCTATTTATTTGTCCCTCGGGATTTGCAAAACTCGCCGGCAGTAGCCTCGGGATTGGAAGCGTTTGCCAAAATTGTCCGGTCAATGCCGTAAGCTTTTAGAGTACCTTTCTTTTTTTTCTCCCCACCCTCTGGCAATATTCGCGTTTCCCCAGTGTGCACACATGCTTTTCAGCTCGTCTGCTCAGCGAGGTGTGGTTGCCATGACAAAACTCAAGATAATAACAGCAGCAGTACAGAGTTGGCTTACTATGTAGGCTACCCAGTCACTGTGGTACAGCATGTGTTATGGGCTAGATGGGATGAGTTATGGCGGTGCTGGGCGCTGATTCACCCAATCACCAAGCCTCAACCTTGACCAATGTGCGCCGGCAATTCGGCGCTGTCACTTGTCACGACTAGGTACCTTAGTCAGTGAAATCTTACTACCATGCATAACAAGCATGAACGTAGCCTGGAGGTTGTTAATCATTGCTTACTTGCACGTGTATACGATGTCCATGGTTATTGCGGGTTAAAAAGCCCCCAATAGTAAAATAAATACTGTATACAGTAAGAATATTATCTTGTCTTGTCCCTCTACTTCCTGTCGACAAGGTCACCCTAAAGTCATACTCATTCTCATTCATCTTCCCCGCACCTTGGCAATCCACCAGTACCAAATATTTTCAGTATTAGTCTGACCATAAGCAAGCTATTTATAACCACAAATATCACGCCAACAGGCACTCACTCTATCGTACACAACGTATTGCTAGACACAAACGTGTATGTGCTGGGCCATGTTGGCACCTCTAGAGATGCTTGTGATGCTACCTCGAGGGGGGCGGCCGCGCGTACGCAGTACGACCTTTGCCAAGACCCCTCGTCGAGGTCATCACAAGTCCTCGGGGAGAATAAGGCCCGGTACCCACCTCAGACAAGAAGGGTCCCAAGAAAAAAACGTGGTCTAATTGATACTGTTCCAGATCCGATCACTGTACGGTACGGTATGTACCCAGATTAGCTAAGTCAGTCTCGGTATATGTCTAAGGTACGATTAGTAACCAAGACAAAAAGATATCTTTCCCTAGACCAAACGGGGGAAACGGAGGAACTAACAAGGCCTACTACAGTACGGTAGCCCATTGACTCCAAGAATAAAGGTTTGAGGCAGAATCGATAATCCAACAGCAAGCCTCCGACGGGCACAATTCCAAATAAACGCGAGCAAAACGTTTCCCTCCGATCAGATGACTTTGTAGCAAAAAGATTTATTCTTGAGTCCTTGGCAAAACTTTAATAATCCTTCTTCTCAAACGTTCCTATTACGGCCATGTACTAATTAAGATATTTTCTTTCTGATTTCTTTTTATCAAATCAGGAATGCACCGCGTGTTCTGGACCTTGTGCCTCGGTGACGTCGGGGCGCCGCCAGTACGGTACCGGAGCTTATGCCCTCCCCAATCCGGGTTGGTGATATCGCCGCTTACGGAGTTTGCAAGCCGCAGTGGCCGGCCTGATATTGTTTATCAAGCCAACCTGCTTCGACTTTTAACAAGTGATACGGTCTGCACTTTTCTCTTACCTCATCCAAGAAGGAATTTATCAGTAATTAGTTTGCTAGTCTAATTAGTATATTTGCAAAGCTGGGAATGTGACCGACGTGACAATGTGATAATGCCGTCATGGATGATAGGAATTTTCAGACTTCACAGGTCGTGGTCTTCCCAAAGGACTGACGGGGCTACAAGTAAGTCCGTTCCTACTTGGTCGCGAACAGATTTGGCAAAGCGTCCCGTCCTATATGGGATGCAAGCCGACGATATGGTACTGGTAATTGGACCAAATGCAAAACCACCTAGGCAGTTTCGGACTTGTTCGGACCATGGGCTTACAAAATAGTATTAGTGTTATTCGACGACCTTGTTTTTATCTCGTATATCCTGTATATGCAAGATGTCGTCTCATCGCCAGCTACTTCCAGGCCTCTCATTGTTCTCTATTTAGACTCAGTATCGCGCCCTATTGACAAACACCAGAAACTAAACCAAAACGATCCACGGCCAACTATCATTCAACCACTGAAGGAAGAGAACGAAAGAGAAAAAAAAACCAAGACAAAACTGCCCGCCATGCTCATCCTCATCCCAGGAATCACCGGCAACGTAGGAAAGGAGTTGTGCGCAGCCGCACTCGCGGCGGGCCACACAGTCCGCGGGCTGGGGCGAAGCCCAGAAAAGCTGCCGGCGGAACTCAGCTCGCGGCTCGAGTCGTTTGTCAAGAGCACGTCGTACGCCGACGTGGCGGCCTTTGACGAGGCCTGCAGCGGCGGGGTCGACGCCGTCATCGTGGCGTGGCCGGCGCACCCGCTGCTGCAGGTGGACGGGCAGCTGATGCTGCTGCGGGCAGCCGAGCGCGCGGGCATCAGGCGCTTCCACTCGGCGTCGTGGAACCTCGACTGGACCAAGTGCAGCCACGGGGACCTGATAACGTACGACGGGCTCAAGGCCTTTGCGCGCCACGCGCTCTACACGTCGCGCGTCCGCGTCACGCACGTCTTTGTCGGCGTGTTTGCAAAGACCTTTTTTGCCGTGCCGGGCGCGGGCGCGCTCGAGGCGGACAGCGCCATGTGGGTGCGCGGCGAGGGCCAGAGGCGCGTGCTGCAGACGCCGCGGGGCGACTCGTGGAGGATGAACTTTACCACCGAGGAGGACGCGGCGGCGTTCAGCGTGGCGCTCATCACGAGCGAGCACGGCGACAGGGGCGGGTTCTATCGCTTCTGCTCGGACACCTTCACGCCGAGGGAGGCCAAGGAGGCGTTTGAGGCGGTGCGCGCGGGCGGCGAGGTGACGTGCCGCACGCTCATGCCGCTCGAGGTCATCAAGAAGCTGGCCGATGACACAAAGGCCAATGCCGAGGCGGCCGGGCCCGAAATGTTTCAGATGCAGTACCTCGCCATTGCTGGTTTGGAGTATGGGTATTGGATCCCCAGCGAAAAGATGCTCTTTGATCCCGTGGATGCTGCAAAGTTCCCTCATGTGAAGAGGACGTCTGTGCGGGAGTATATTCAGAAGAACGCGTGGGTCTAAGTTGTACTTGTACTATAGTAGGTCTGGGTTTGAGGGTAGAGGGGCCATGGGAATCAAGGTACTTTTTTTCTTGTCCAGGACATGCATCATCTCAAGCTCAGAGCTAATGGGATTCCATTGCCGCTAATCTTACACAGTCTCATTCTTCGTAGCCTCTTTTTGGCCTGATCCTGCCTCGTGGAACAATTCTGCAAAAGGGCCACCGAATAATCTTGTTCTTTGTCCCGAGTGACTGTATCGACTACTGCTTCACTGTCAGTTCCTCAGTTGAAGCTTTTAAACTTCTTCCATACAGACCTTTAGACAACAAGAAACTCATTTTTATGTTTCCATGGTCGTTTCGGTATGGAAAGACCATAGACAATAGTGCCTTGGCATCCGGAGCTTTTGTCCAGTATTGTACGACGTAAGTTTGACAAGTCCGTGTGCCTATCTATCTTCTCATCTTGAAGGTCCGTGGTTGGTTGCCTCAGGGCATATACGTGGTAGGTACCAGGGGAAGGCATGTTTCGGCGTTGTTAGGCTTGCTTGTTACAGCGACAAGTGTGTTGATGTTTATGTTCCGAAATTCCATTGGGTGTGTTCTTGTAAGAGCGAGTCTCGGCCTCGCGACGCGCAACAAGGTTATAAAACAAAGCCCCGGGGCCCTACAAAGTATAGCTACAAAAGGTTGGGGTACGTTACATACGATACAAGGTTAAACGGGTAAGTTCCAATACCCTAGCACAGTATAAACATCATGAAATTGCCCTAACGCCATATTAATTTTGGGCTAAAAAGGGGTTTTAGAAACTGTGCCAAGCCCACGGAACTTGCCCATCTAACCTTCGTACCTACCTATTTACCTCCTAGCCTACTTACGAAGTAGACAACTTTTACACTTTATACGTGGTTTGGCTGCTCCTTTATATTTGACAGGGGTGCAAATTAGATTTGTGTTTATGCAATAGTTTGGATTTGGGGAATGTGATTCTCACTCAAGTACCGTCTGAAGGGCGCAGACACGCCCTCGGTTCGTTAATACTATCCCAAGGTGGTGTGGAAACTATTTCCTATTACGATTGATGGTACATCGATCTTGTCACCAAGTAGTCTGTGGGTGTCTCGGAAGTTCCCGCCAGTCACTGACGGGTAATATATAAGATATTTGTGAGTGTTGAGTTGAAACTCGAACCAGAAGTCTGACAAAATGCCAAGATATTCTATACGAACATTGTAAATGTTTCAAATTTCGGTGACAGATTGAACGATGCCCATAGCTCCAAGACAGCTGGTGGTCTTTGATCTGCCCTATGCCTGCCTGTTGTGCCGCGCAAGCAAGCTACGAATGACTGTATGGACCATTCAAGTCTCTGTCAAGTCAATTGTATTGCCCCTCATGATCTATTCTGTACCTTTGAGGGCCACCTGCATGTCCAAGGTAAGCAGCAAGCAGGTAGGCAATTCTGCCCGCACCTGGAAACTCTCTCGACGACATGGGTAAGTATTTATCAAGTATGTATCAACTCAGTGAAATGTAAGCAGAGACGCTTGAGATCTTTGCTATCCCGTGGTGCCATAGCTACCTGATAGGTAGGTATGTACCGGTATGTTGCAAAATAATTGAGTTGAGGATCCCACGACATATCGCAGCGGAGTGGAGTCGAGGTCAAATTGAGCTTGCTCGTTTGCTGGTCAATCAGCCCCACCGATTGACAGCCAGCAATTTGCGGGTGAACCTGCCCCGCATTCTCACCAAATGACATAATCAGCTAATTACTGGACTGGAGGCAGCTGGGAGATCCACGCTGTGCCGTAGGCAGCACAGATTGTCTCCTCAGCTCTGCATCCATGCACGCGGCCGCAAACTCCACACTCTCATCAATCAGGTACCGCTTACTATCTCGCCTCCTCGACTGCGGGCTGTAATTCCAACCGCCACCGTGATCGACAGAAAAAAAGATCGCTCAAGACCTCGTCACCGTCCTGTTCGGATGGCAACAAGTCGGCCGAGTCAGCGCCACCAATCCAGATAACGGCCTACGCAAGGGGCGAACCAATTGACCATTCGAGCAGCTCCAACTTTCCTCAAACCACCGCCGTTTTCGTAGTGGTTTCACACGCCGCACAAACGTCAACGCGACCGATCGAACGACTCGAGAAACCATCAGAAACCATCAGAACGGTGTACAAAAAGAGTTCGTGGCCTGGCTGAGGACCGCACTCCAGCATCGCCTGCTCTCCGCAGCCGATGTCTGGCAGGAAGCTAGGGGGCGGCAGGATCTTGGGGAGCGGAAAGGGTCTCGCTCCTCCGGCGCCGCCCCCGCCGCAGCCACAGCAGCATCAACATCAACATCATGGTTCCGTGAGAGCGCCGAGCCCCTTTGCTGCTTCCGAGGTCAGCAGCATATCTTCAGGCTCGCACAACCAAAACACAATCACACCGCCGACCTCATCCAGTCCTCTACCCGACTTCTCACAAGATCTTGCCGCCAACATCAGTCTCGATGCGCCGTCGCCGTCAAATGCTGGAGCCGGTGGGCTGGTGTGCCCAATATGCCAGGAGGAGATGGTAGGTGCAACGACCAGTCGTTATTGGCTTGGTTGACGTTTCTTCTTTTGAATTGGCGCATAAGTACCCCAGCTAACCTTTTGTCCACTTCTCGCAGTTGACTCTCCTCCAACTCAATAGGCATATCGACGACATGCACCAGGAGCTACCACAAGTACAACACGACGAGGTCATGACATGGATTGACAAACAGGTTCTAAAGGCAAAAAAGCTACAGCCCCTGTCCCTCCTCAGCCAGAAGCTCCGGGGCCTTGAAGTATTTGAGTCGAACGAAGATCCGATAATCAACAACAATGTGCAATCCTCCGCCCATCATTCTTCATCGTCTAATGCCACAGTACCTCGGGTGGTAGAGCCATCCGTCATAGATCCCGACGATTTGATCACGAAGAAGCACTGGCAAAGGTCGACAGGAGGGGATTCGTGCACGGAATTGACCTGCGATCGTCGCCTTGGTCCGTTGAGCGGAAGCATCAACTGCCGAAAATGTGGGCTGCTATTCTGCGAGGAGCACACCATGTACCAGATGCGGCTAAGTCCCCGTACGGCCACACACGATCCAGCAAGGGGACACTGGTATAGGGTTTGCGAGACTTGTTACAAGTCAAGAGAAGGCTACAATGACCACAACGGGTTGATCACGGACCATACGGCAGCATTTGTGGCCATACGGAAACAACGCGTGGAAAGGCAGAACCTGGATATTGCAAGGTTGGAGAAGCGGTTGACTAAGCTCACGCAACTACTGGCAAGTCCACTTGAAGAGGTGGCTGCCATGACACCCGGAGCAGGCGGGTTGTTGACCTCGCCGATCGCAACGCTGGCGGGCCAAAAGAGCACCAGGAAGGCGATAGAGCAGTCAGTAGTGACGTGGGAGGACGACGCGTCGGTGGCGCGTTGTCCTTTTTGTCAACAAGAGTTTGGATCATGGACATTCAGGAGACATCACTGCCGAATATGTGGAAGGGTAGTATGCGCCGATCCGCAGACCGGCTGCTCGGCCGAGATTGGCTTGAATGTGGCTTCAGTGCCACAACGACCTTCACTGCTACAGCAAAACTCATCCACGTACTCATCTACTTCGCTGGGACCGTTGAGGTCGACAGCCTTAGAAAAGCGTCTCGACCCAGGCGCAGGGTCGCAGGGACAAATCAGCGTGAGCGTGCGAATGTGTCGGGACTGTTCGACCACGATATTCTCGAAGCGAGATGTTGCAGCGTCTATTGCATACAAGCCGGCAGATCAGCGCGCATACGAAAACTTGCGCCAGTTCGAGCGAGGCATACGCTCCTTGATGCCCTCGTTCCAGAGATCCCTCCTTGCCCTGCAGCCCCCAGACCCCAACAACCTCCACGCCTTGGAAAAACCACCGCCGACACACGCGCAGATCCAGGAGGCGGCCAAGATACGCAAACGACTCATGGACGCCTTTGCAAAGTACAACCTTGCTGCCAAAAGGCTCCGCGACCTTCCCACTGATAACCCTGCGCAGAAGAAGCTTCAGCTGGCGGTCCACGCGGCGGCATCGACATTCCTGCACACGCACATGTTGCCCCTGAAAAGTGTGCCGCACATGTTGAGGAGTAGTTCATCATCAAAGCCCTCATCCGCTGGACAGCAGCATAGGCGCATGCTGAGCGGGCTAAATCATGGCAACGGCTTGGCAGGCCATCTCTCACCGCTTCGCAACGGAGAAACACTGGCAGGGGACGGAGATGCGTCTAGTGTCGCAGGCAGTGAAGTGAGCACAGCCGCGTCGGCCCTCGAGACCGAGGAGAAAGAGCTCCGGGAGAGGCTGGTTGTTTTGGAAGAGCAGAGGTTTTTGGTGCAGGACATGGTCAACAACGCGCGCGGGGCCAGGCGGTTCGAAGAGGTCGGCGCGCTCTCTGGGAACCTGGAGGAGCTGGATCGGGAGATTGCGACGCTCAAGAGGCAGGTCGCCGGCGTCGAGGAAAAGTGGGAGGGGCTGTACGCTACCGGTCAAGGGACTCCAGGTGCGGCGAGGTAGTTGCTCACAGGGCGGGAGCCCTCGCTATTTTGTCAATGTCTGATGCAGCGGCTGAAGCCTTATAACCAGTGACACGCTGGAGGTGGCTAGACGCACGTTCGTCGTGAATAGCTTCGTGGGACTGTCACGGAATAATTTTGGATAGCATCTCCCAAGACAGTACAGGCAAGCCTTTCTCAGGGTTTGACCATTCCTAACATATGAGTAATGATACAGAATGACTGAATCTTGGGCATTGCGCGGACCCATAGTTACGTAATGGTTTCACTTGGAATCTGGTAGACGTTCTAGCGATAACATGACAGCACGGCATCACTGCCTGGATTTCCCGTCTGGTCCAAGATGAGACATGGCCAAGAATCTAGGTTCGGTCTATGCTGAACAAGAACAGCATTTGAAGATATGGTGATGGTAGAGGTGCTGTTTGATCTTGGAAGTATTTGGAACGCCCCACAAGTTTTCTTATGCATAAATAGCTTTTTTGTACCTCTCTGGGGTACTCTACGTTGAGTTGACGATGAGATTTGCTCAGTGATCGGGATAATGTAAAGCTCGAGCAGGGGAGTCAGTCCATTGTGCAACGGTGTTTACTGAGTAGGTGCAAGAGTGATTTGAGTATGTTGCAATTTTGCGAGCTGATATATAATGCCAACCGTCTGCTTCTTGTTTTTTCATGTCTCTCCCATTTAACCCCTTCCCGCCCAGAGCTTCTAGATGTCTTGGCACATATCTTGGTACGACTGTCACTCACCCGTCAAGCTGTCACACAGGCTTCATGTCACGTGAAGCAATACAGCTCGACCGGAGAAACATCGGCATGACATAATGACCCCGCGGCTAATGCTACCCTGCTACGTAAGAAACCGATATCGTTGTCTAATCGCAAACCGAACCCGGACGTGGATCAACTCAATTGGGATCCAGGGTTCGTGTTCCACCTCCGATCCTGGTTCCAAAACTTCAACGCATTATTCCCGAGTCGACCACGCGCAGGGTGTGCGCGGCAAATGCAAAAGCAGCACCGCACAGCAAAGGACAAGCAGCATCGTTGTTTCTGCGACAAAGACACTGCTGTGCGTGCAGCTTGAGTTGTATTTGACCAAGTTGTGCAACCTACCGTACCTAGAAAACCCAGACCAGCGAACACCGCCGTCGCCCATTTCGCTTCCCGTTACGCTTGTCCTGGATGGAAGTGTCTGGCGCCTCCTATTTTTCTCGTCTAGCTTGACCGCTCCTCCTACTTCCTATCCCTCCCCTCGTGGCGGGTGGAACCTCCATTACTGTTATCTAATTACGGGGCATCGCACTTTATCTTTCTAGTCCGCCGACTTTCTTTTTGCTGCGTCTCGTGTCGCCTGCCGAGGGCCGCAAATATCAGACGAAACCTGCCGCTCATCTGAATTTAATCGCGGGCGTTGCCAGGTGCCTGGTCTTTTTTTGTTTCTTTGCTGTGGTCCAAGTGCTGCATCTTCAAGCCGAGTTCGCATATTTACCCGAAGCATTTGCCTTTATCGTGCCCTTTGTCCATTGTAATTGGCCCGACCACCAAACCTAGACGACAAAGGGCCATTACGGAATAGACCAGACTGCATACAACCATCATGTCATCCGGTGATAATAATTCTCCCGGCGGCAGCAGCCGTCCGCAGGCTGTCTCCCGCAACAGCACCAACAATGCCAGTGGTCGCAACAATCACGCTCCTGCGAACCCGAGCGGCCTGAGGAACGTCGTCGATCCTTCCGAAGACGCCAGCGCTACCAACAACAATGGTGACGCCGGTCCCAGCGAGCCGAGATCACCTACTCGAAATGCCGCTTCCGAAACTACGAGCCTGCTACGTGGCGTCCACGACGACCACCACCCTCACGAAGGGCAATGCAACCACGGCACCTTCTCCCCTCGACCGTCGAGTCCCACGAGCATTCTCTCGTCCGAACCCTCTTTCGCGACGTCAGAGTCGTCAACCTCCCGCTTGTTCGAGAACTTCCTCGGTACCATCACGGGCAATTCAAACGACCCCGACTGGCGGCGGAAGTTGGCACGAAGGATCAGGAGCAAGAAGATGCACACATCCCAGGAGCTGGCCCGCGAGCACGGTATCCGCGATTCGCCGCTCATGTACCTCTCCTACTACATACCCTGCCTCAATTGGATGAGCCAGTACAAGCGCTCGTATCTCAAGGGAGACCTGATTGCTGCTGTCACCATTGCCGGCATGTACCTGCCGATGGCCCTGTCCCTGGCCGACAACCTTGCACACGTCCCGCCCATCAACGGCTTGTATGGTTTCGTCTTCCAGCCCTTCGTATATGCTCTCCTTGGCAGCTCTCCGCAGATGATGGTGGGTCCCGAGGCCGCAGGGTCGCTTCTGGTGGGAAGCGTTGTCAAGTCAACTCTCGACCGTACGTCTGGGACTCCGAGTTCCATGGGAGGAGGGGCCGAGAACGACGCTGAACTGCAAGCCAAGGTTTGCGGCATCGTGGGTGGGATCGCCGCGGCTACCGTGTTTATTGCTGGGTTGACTCGCCTCGGGTTCCTCGACAGTGTGCTTTCGCGGCCGTTCCTCCGGGGTTTCATCTCGGCCATCGGCGTCGTTATTGGCGTCGACCAACTGATCCCCGAACTCGGTCTCAACAAGCTCGCGGCTGCCACTCCTGCCGTCGGGCACGGCAGCAGCATGGACAAGCTGCGGTTCATGTTTGACAATCTCGACCAGGTTCACAAGATGACGGCTCTAGTGGCTGGTGTGAGCTTTACTGTCATTATGGTTGCGAGGTGAGTTGCCCTTGTTGTTCAAGTCTTTTCATCTTTTGGTGCTTCCTGCACTCTCTTTTACCAGGGGCATTGGCTAACTGTACGATTCCGTATGCAAAGAGAAACGAAACGCCGTCTCCAGCCGCGTTATCCGGGCGTTGCATACGTCCCCGATCGGTTCATTGTTGTCGTCTTGTCTGCATGGCTTGCATACTACTTTGAATGGGAGAAGCACGGCGTCCAGATCTTGGGCACCGTCAAGGCAGCCTCGGGTCGCCCCTTTACGTTTCGCTGGCCTTTCCAACCCTCTCACGTGGTACAGATTCGCGACGCCATGGGTACCTCGTTCCTCCTTGCGATGCTGGGCTTCTTCGAGTCGTCCGTGGCGGCCAAGAGTCTCGGTGACCAGACCATATTCCCGGACATCCAGCTGAGTCCGAACAGGGAGCTCATCGCACTCGGCGCTGCCAACCTTTTGGGTTCTTGCTTCATGAGCCTGCCGGCTTTTGGCGGGTATGGCAGGAGCAAGGTCAATCGCCAGACTGGTGGCAAGACGCCCATGAGCTCTCTGTTTGTCAGCTTCATTGCTCTGATGGTTATCCTCTTTGGCCTGCGGCTATTCTACTACCTGCCGGTAAGTGGTCACTTTGTCCGGCTCACAGTCCTCTGGCTGCTAGCTTTGCCTGTTTCATGTCTCAAAAAATTTCATTATCGGTAACTAACAATGCGCAGAAACCGGTACTATCATCCCTTATCAGCGTGGTCGCTTGGTCCCTCATCGAAGAATGCCCGCACGACATTTACTTCTTCCTCCGCATCCGGGCGTGGCAGGAGCTGTCACTCATGTTCCTCATCGTGCTGACGACCATCTTCTTCTCTCTCAACATGGGCATTGCCATCGGCATCGGCATCTCTCTGCTTCTTGTGATCCGAAACTCGACGCGGCCGCACATACAGATTCTCGGCCGCATTCCTGGAACGAACCGATTTGAGAATGCAGAGGCTCACCCGGAGAGGTTGGAGTTTGTCGAGGGCTGCCTGATCGTCAAGATCCCGGAGCCGCTGACCTTTGCCAACACAGGCCAGCTCAAAAACAGGCTGCGCCGGCTGGAATTGTATGGTACCAACAAAGCGCACCCGGCTTTGCCCCGACTGCGAGCCCAGGTCCAGAACAAGAACGTCGTGTTTGACGTCCATGGCGTCACAAGCATGGACGGATCGGGCACTCAGGTACTCGAAGAGATTGTTAGGGGCTACCGGGACCGTGGCGTCCGGGTCTTCTTTAGTCGCCTGCCGTCGAGGGACAGCAGCCCGGTATGGAAGCTCATGGAGAACAGCGGCATTGTCGAAATGGTGGGCGGGATCGATCACTTTGTCGATGACGTGCACGAGGCCCTGCGGTTGACCGAGGGTCCCGATTCCGGGGATCTCCCCGCTGCTTCTTGAAGAAGCGCTTCCTGAGTTCATGATTTTCTTTCAGGACTGACCAAGAAAAAGAGCGAAAATAAGAATACAGACTAATGCATGTTACTGGATTTGGGAGATTGAGCGAGAAAAATAGCATAGATTAGAATGCGGTTGGAGATACCCTGGAGGCCGTCAGCTCTAGTGTTTGGATAGTTTGGCCAGCATTGCGACTTTGGGTTTGTTTTTAGTATCAGCGCTTGCTTGTATCATATAGACGATGGATTACAAGATCACAAATTATTGTTGCAACAAGACTTGGAGCAAAAGAGGCACATGATCACAAGAACTGTTACGAGGTTGGGCAGGTCACATCTTCAATCACGGATGAGGGGACTTTCAAGGTTTGGTCATTATGATTATTTATTTTGAAGCTGGATTAGCTACTAGTTCTAATGTGTGGCAAGCACAGCAAGGGAAGGATCCGTCAGCAGCAGAGCTCCCTCTCATAGCAGCAGGCGAAGCCACGGAAAAGCAAACACATCAGTAGCAAGCGCTAATGGCGCCAAAGTACTCTCCGTGGGCCTTGCCGCTGAGGGTGGTGCCCATGCTGTTCCTGCAACCCTTGGGGTTGATGCCCTCGCAGACGACGACCTCGCTGAGCGGGTAGTTGAAGTCGCTGGCGTCCTTCCTGCGCAGCCAGTACTCGGGGCTGACGTGGGCGAAGCCGGCCCAGGACGGGGGCAAGGCGGCGACGACGTCGTCGTAGTGGGTGATGCGGTAGTTGCGGCCGCGGTTCTGGTTGGTGACAAAGGTGGCAAAGGCGTCGTTGCCGACGCGGGGGCTGCCAAAGGTGTAGAGCTGGATGTCGACGTTGAGGCGGTTGCGCAGGCGGGCGGCGGCGACGGTGGCGACGCCGGCTCCGATGGAGTGGCCCGTCGCGACGACCTGGTACGACGGCCACTGGGCGCGGGCCGAGTTGAGGGCGTTGATCAGCGCGCCCTCGATGATGTCGTAGGTGAGCTTGATGCCGTAGTGGACCGTGCAGCCGCTGCAGATCTCGGAGGAGTCGCTGCCGGTGAAGTCGAGGCTGTTTGGAGGTGAAATGTGAGTCATGTGGATGACAAGATAAAAAAAAATCTAGAGTAAGTGGGGTGTTTTGCTTACTCGGTCATGAAGGACTGCCACGACTTGGAGCCCATGAAGGACATGACGATGCCGCCCCTGGTGTGGTCGATGAAGACAGCGCCGTCGGCCTTGATGCCGATGTCGGTGCTGTTGGCCCCATCGTGGGGGGTATCTGTTAGATGATTTGACCTTTTTTTTTATACAACAAGAGTTTCACAAGAAAAAAGAGGGAAAAAAACATACTCGAGATGGGCAAAGTTGACCACGTTAGCGGCGCCAATGTCCGGGCAGGCGTTGTTGCTGCATGTGACCTTTTGGCCGACCAGGCTGTCCTTGGAGTTGCAGTAGGCGGCCGAGGCGAGCTGCCGCATGTACATGAAGCCGTTGAGCTCCTGCTGCGTCACGGTCACGTCGCGGCTCGACAGCTCAGCGGCCTCGGGCTTGGGGGCCGCGGCCGCAAGGAGCGGGAGCGCGAGGAGCGATGACACGAACGAGACCTTCATTGTTGGTGTTGGGAGGGAGTATCCACGTGATAGAGGGATGGGAGTTATTAAGAGAGAGAAAAAGAGATTAGAAATAGGAAACAAGTTGAACGAATGTGTGTCACGGGATATCAACGCCAAGAACAAATGAATGGACTGGGGTCAGCTGAGGAACCAAAGGCGTGGGCAAGGCAGACGATGGATGAGAAGAGGCATCATGGGAGTGAGGATGGCGACGACGGCGAGCCGTTGCAATATAAACAAAAAAGAAAAAGAGGATGGCCATGCAGGTACCAGGCAGGTACAGGCACCCACGCGGGGTTTGGAGGTGGCCGACAATCGCTCGTGTCAGTCGACAACCAGCACCCCAGTCTTTGGTGGTATAGTAGATTGTCCCCATTTCTCTAGTATTGGGACCGGATAGGAAAGCCTAATCTCGTTGACGATTTCATAAAATTTCTCAAAAGGGAAACGGGGTCAAAGCACAATGGATTGTACGAACCATGGGTCTCCTGTGCTGCCTTGGCCCCGGAAAAGATCATCATTATCACGATTGATTAACTTGTATAGGAAAACAGATCATTGTGTGTTTGCTACTGTACAAACAAACAGGGTGACATTTGCAAAAATCCCACGGTACCGTGCACAAAGTTTATGCCGTCGCAGCTATTGTCTGTTTGTTGTTTCCCTTCGTATTCTTTCTTACCTAGGTAGCTTCCTGTGTTTTTTGACGTTTCGTTCGACAGAAACACAAATGCTGCACAAACTTGACCCCCATGCTTTCAAAAAAGTGGGTTCTATACCGAGGCTTGGCTTTTCGTTTGTTCCTTGCAGGATGTGTGCATGCATGCGAGGGCAATCGAAATGAACAAAAACGTACAATGGAACCCTCTCGTGGCAAGGGTTGTCCACTCAACGTCAGTTTAGTTTCGGAACAAACATCACCTCACCAGACTCTCCGGAGAGACATTGGTAGTGGGGAGTATGTGGATTGGGGCGATTCTGGGTGTGTGGGGGGGCCTCACCCTTTGGCACCTTTCATAAGCCGTACTGCATACTACTTGGGTAATGGTCTCGAGTGCCAGGAATTAGTGCCCGCAGTCAGTGAGTGGCAGGGCTCAGATATTCGACAAGAGCGAGAGAGAAAAAAAACAGTAGTCGATAGATACGATAACCCAAAATCCCGGGCGGTGGGTTCGGGTCTTGAACCTCTTCTTGGCACAAAAGGATCACCCGTGGATCGCAGCTGGTCTCAGGGTAATAAGAACGGGAGGCAATAACTGCGGAATAATGGGCAATTCTGGGGGATAGCCAACTTTGTTTTATCCACCCGTAGCCGGGGGACCTTCTGCTTTTGGTCCTTAGCGAACCGGTCAACCAGACTATCAGCCTCTCGAGTCTGGACCCTGTGGAGATTCTTTGTCTTTTTTGGATTCCACTCTAAAGTCTTGGACCCCTCTGCGACATTTTCCCCCCCCCCCCCCTCTCTTACCACGTTCCTTGTAACAGATTAATCAGAGTGACATTGAGAGCCTTCCCACCGCTGTAGCAAGGTTTTATTGCTGCACCAACGCCGGATCCCCGTGTGCATGCATTAGTCGCAAAAAGAACTCACTGACTGAACACGGTATGCAACCCCATGCAATCCCAATGGCAAATGAAGCACCGGAAAATTTCCACGCTTACCTCCCCGATACAAGGTGAACAATCCTTACCTGCCCACTCGTACCGGGCGGTGAATGAATGCTGATCTATTTGATTATCCACCCCCTTTTACATAGTATTCACTTTTTACTTTGTTTCTAAAAGAGGTCAGAGCGTCGATACGATGATCGAGATGCAGTGGACTCTGCCGATTTGCCCGAGTCAGTTCCGTAAAAACCCTCCGGATGGTTGCATGAGGTTAATTGCCAATCAATCGGTGGTCTCATACAATCCGTACTACGAAGTAATTATCTCATGTTGCCCAATAATGGTGGTCAGGACTGGTAAGAAATTGTGTTGTACCTAGGAAACTAGACAACAAAATGGAAATAGAGAGTATACGTAGATTATCCATAACCGTCCTCCGTCAACAAGAAACGCCGCATATCCCCATGTTATGTGGTGCATTAGTTAAAAGAAAAAAACACCATACGTAGGTTTGATCAATGTCAATCCAATCATACATGAGTGAGGTCTTTTTCTTGTACATGAAAAAAAAATAAGGAGGTTTTTTCGTGAATGTGGTGGAATTGTACAAAATGAAAATGACGTGATGGCGTCAGTCCAAAGGGAGGAAAAACAAGATATAGAAAATAAAAAAAGATAAATAAGGATTGTGACATCTACATTGGACTGCTCAATCTCCTCATGTCGCTCTCACGGGCGGGAGGCACAGGAAGCAGGCTGATTTGAGGTTTTAGTGTATGTTGGTTGGGTTGGTGTGTTGGTTGCGGTTGCTGCAGCTCGGCGTGGATCTCCACCGCGGGTGACAGCGGAGATGGGGAAAATGAAGGACTATATGGTGAATGGTTGCTGCTGCTGCTGCTGCTGATATTTATGATGTTGTTGTTGACCGCGGGCGACGGAGCCGCAAAGGTTGGAGTATATGGTGAAGGCATGTTGCCCAGAAACGGCGACGAGGGCGACCGTAGTGTTGATGTCGGAGAAATCATGGGGAATGGCGAGCGCGGAGTCCTGGGCGGTGGAAGCCTCTCAGGGCGGCTGCCCTCGATGCTGACCTCCTCAAGATCTGACAGCTCGTGGTCCCGGGTCTTTTTCCGCTGGTGCGTCTGTGGAATGTGGAATTGATGTGGTTGCTGCTCCCTCCTCCCCCACATCGACCGCTCTTCGCTATCCGTCCGTCTGTGGTCGCTGGCCGGAGATTGCATGGGTGAGTGGTATCTGGGGTGCATTGCCGGCGAGATGAAGTCGGCACCCTCGCCCTTTTCAACGTCGACCGAGATGGTAGTGCGCACATGTATGGGGCTGGATCGTCTGTTGAGTTGCAAGTTGTCGCCGTTGGCAATGTCGTCCGAGGGGTCGTTCAGGGTGTCACCCTCGAGCGTCGCATACGACTTTTTATTACCCAGGGCCTGGCTGAAAGAGATCTTAGTGTCGGTGCCGTACGTGCTGCCCCCAAAAGAGCCGAGCCCCTTGCTGCCGGCGGACTTGGGGAGTTGTGCTTCGTGCCCGGCCAGAGCGTTGCCCGTGCTGCCCTTCCTATCCCTAGAAAACATTTGCAGGCTGCGAGAGCGCGAGTGACCAGACTTGTTACGACTGCGTTGTACCATGGTAGTCTGCAGGAGCTTCAGCTTCCTGAACAAGGGCCGGAGCGTGGCGGCAGACGACGCAACAATGGCCAGTCCGATCTCGACGGCACTCCACACTCCCAGCTCGATAAAGTTGGCGAGGTACTCCTTGTTGGCAAGAAGCTGGTACACGTAGGGGACGCGGATGACGGTGCATATCGAGGCGGCCGATCCGACCGAAAGAATGGCGACCACGGACCACTTTGTCCTCTTGTCCATTTTGGAATTCCAGACCAAGGATATCGGCAGCACGGCGAGAGCGGCATCGGCGATGATGTTGACAATGTTGACTGTGTAGGTCGACGACAGCGCAGCCCATGTTTTGAGACAGCGACCCTGCTTGGGCCACTCGGGGTCCCATTGCAACCAGAACCTCTCGATGGGATTGCACTGGAAGATGCTGATGAAGAAGTAGGCCGTGTTGACGATGCCCACGATGATGAGCAGCACCCATAGGAACCGCGTTTGCCACTTCTGGTGCGATGCGGTGAAAAGCTTGAGGAGGTAAAGTCCAACCACAAACTTGATGAGTCCCGATGCTGCCACGTACGTTGTCATGCCTATGTACTTGAAGAACAAGGCCTTCATACGATCCTCTACTAGAGGAACATCAGCAACAGGCTTGCCGAGTCCATAGTGGACTCCGATGCAGCAAATGGCCGTGAAGAATGCAAAGACAAGCTGCAGCGGCAAAGTGGGCGTTGTTTTGTCAGTCAAGGAATAGCCGAAAAGCAACTGCACAAAAGCAAAAAAAAAGAAACCACGACAACATACCCAGGTGATAACGGCGAGCCAGTCCTCGATCTGAAATCGCTTCAGCAGGACAATCTGGTTGTAGCAACGGGCCGCCACGGAAATAGTAGCAAGGACCAGCAGCGAGCTGGTCACCGCGACCAGCAGCGGGCCGGTGTTGTGTCCCTCTGCCATCTCCATGCGTTGCTGAGTCGATTGGGGCTCGTCTATCTGAGGAGGGTCCTATCCAGCAATGCCATGACCGGATCAGAAAAGCTGACGGTCGCATGTGTCGTTCGAACTCCAGTCCGGGGAAAGTCTTGCTTTTGACGATGCGGTTCGGACGGTCGGCATGGGCCCAGTGGCGTGTATTTACTGGAAAGACTGGAAAAAAAACGTGGGTTTGCTTGGCTACCTTACCTACAATGGCCAACCGAAAAACTAAGTTACATCGTGCCCCCCCCCCCCCCCCCCCCCCCGGTCAGGTCAGGTCCATACATAGTACATACTAGACGCGGTGACCCGAGTCCGCTCCCCGTCAGCCGCAGGACCTCTCACCCAGGACTGCAAGTATTGCTTGGTGAGAATTGCGGAGACAAGGGCTGAGCGCGAGTCGAGACGTTGATACCACGCTACTCTACTTGGCGAAGTCGCTTGTCCAAGCATTAATTTGAGTGGTACCGCCCCACGACCCTCCCAAACCCAGTCGCTTAGACTACAAACAGGTATGTGGCCAGATGCCGACGGTCATGACCACTCGGGAACGATCGTGGCTCTGAAGCATCTGGAGCGGCTTTTGACTTCACCGGTCTGGGGCAAACTTCTGCTAGCTTGTTGAGAATCCCACAGCACGTAGCAGAGCCGCTGAACAGACCTTCTCCCCACGTGGCAATGATGACTGTCTGTGGATACTTTTAGACCAACTAGTCTACCACGGTCAACCATCGAAAGGACCAAGCATGAGTGGTGAAACTGACAAGGAGATATCATTATTCAGTTGTACGGTACAGCGCAGGGCAGTGATAGCGAGAGAAAAAATAGCTGGATGGGTGTGTATGCACTGTACGTGTGCCTGATAGGGATGGTATCGGGAACCAGTGGTTGCTTGACAATGGTTCCTGGACACTAGTCGGCCCCCATGTAAGTGGCCCGCAACTGCATGCAAATAGTACAGGAGGAAAATCCCAAGCAGAACCAGAGAAAGAATACACTAGACATAGACTAGTAAAAAAAGATAACAGAAAACAGACCAGTGGCCCCATGCTGCAGTATAGACAGACTTGGCAAATCAATCTCTCATACTTTGCAGTTACAGTAGTAACAATTGCCACATGAGATCAGCTGAGCTGCCGTTGGACAGGTGGATTAGGACAAGGGGGGGCTCGATAGGGGCAGGCTGGCAACTTGACAGGCATGAAAGCCCCAGTACGATAGCCGGGTTTTTGCCTAAAACAAAAAGGGAATCTGACTCGCCGTCGGTCTATATTCTTCAGAATATAGATGGGGCTCTGCGACCAACTGCATTCCGCGCCCGTTCGTGAAGGATGCGACTACCACGTAGTAAATTGTGCGATACAGTAGGCACTCGGACGAGGTCCATGAGTTACCAGCGGAAACAAAAACGTTGCGATACGATACGACTGCATGCAGCTGTTTGCTACCGGCAAAGCTGGAAATCGGTACTTGTGCTTGGCTGCGGGGGTCATGAAGCATTGGGAGTCGTTTTATTGATTGCGCACACTATAACGCGAGATTGGCAAACGCTCTGTACCTGCTGACAAAGCGCTTACCTCGCTGGTTTTGAATGGTACGTGGTAACACTATCGGTAGAGGGTTTCGGAGAAAAGAGAACTGTCTATGGCCGCTCACAATCTCATGGAGGGCCGCAGTTTTCGGTCGCCCGTTGTTGTGTAAGTGTTTTAAAGGTTCTGCGGTCCTGATTCTCCGACGACACGGACATGTATGCTGCCTCGTCGAATCGGGCGATCAAGGATCGTTTGTCTGAGTTACTATAATCGTATATTATATAGTTAAGATCATCGAGAATATGCCATATGCTATTTTTGGGTTCTGGTGAGGCCGTCTCTAAGTAAAGATCGGGGTTGACTAGATTGAAAAGGGTGATGCCTGTACCGAAAGTTAAAGATTACTCGATGCAGCACCAGCCACAAGAGAAAGTCATCGACCACGTGTCGTATACCTGGTAGATCTGGAACCGAGAAACCGGCACTCGTGAGGCTGTGCATCTGAGAAGCAAGAGAAGACAAAGACAACCAGCATCAAGGAGCCGAAATGCTTGCCGACCAGAACCAACATTTGGTTGACAGCTCAGGGACCTCCCTGGCCTGATGGCCTGGTGTGGGTTCACGGCAGTTCCGAAAGGCTTTCCGTATTTGGATTCTGGATACGAAAGCGGTCGAGCTGTTTGATCTTTGCAGAGATAAAATCGCCAACGCCGACTGTCGTTTAGATATGCCCAATTCGGTGGCGATCTCAAGATGGCTCGATTCGGTATGCAGTGAGTAAGGTTAGAGTAAATGAGAAGCGCGAAGAGGGGACTTTTACGTTGCCGGATTGTTTTTTACCATGGTAAATGAGGGGCGGTCGGGCGCATTTCAGGTGGATTCTAGAGCCCTAAGCCCACCCCGAGCAATTAAGGGCTTGAAGAAAGTCTGCGATTGGACAAGAAAATAGAAGTACAGTACGGAACTACGGAATCTACTTTGTAGGTACGTATGGAATGACCATCGATGCGGGGCTAAACAGCTTTGACCTCTACTCTACTAGAGTAGCTCTAGTACTGTACAAGGCGGGGGTTGAGGGGCTGCAAGTTGGCGCCTCAGGCAGTTAAAGTAGGTACCTACTTCGTACCATTGCAAGATACCTGTACCATCCAGGTATACCAAGTGGGTACTACCACCCAATTACCTAGTACCTACAATAAGCTTGCTAAGCACCCTACCTACCTTAGGTAAGGCAAGCCGGGTATGGCGGCAAGGTGGATAAGGGGAAGGAACGGTGTTGGCGCGACTACGATGTGGTGAATGATGGATCAAATTGTTGTCAACAAGACGCGCGCTTGTTGCTAGTTGCGTGAAATGCAGGGGGGGCTGGGGGACTGGACTCGATTGATTCCACTAGCTTTTTAGGGCTAAAGAAACTTTCTGACCATTGACACACGCCATCCGTTCACCACCTACTTAAAAAATCGGCATCCGATCTTCGGCCCTTTGGATCTCCCACTCGAAAGGAACCGAGAGGCACTAAACGTTAGCAAGTTAGGTTGTCTTCATCCGAATGGGCAACCAGGGGCATTAGCTTACCAAGATCCAAATCACGTCACTACCGTAGGGTGCCTAATTACCTAAATTGCAGATTTGGAGCTATCGGAAAATATTAGACGGCCTGCCTTCAAATGCTTGCTCACCTTTCTTGGCCTAGAATTGGAGACGTCGACATTACTGCTGTAGATGGATGGATGTTGTTAAGATTACAGAAGATGAATGCAATTGTCTGCCTGCCTCACTTTTCAAGAGCAATTTGTGCTGGAAATCGATAGCTTGACTTTTAACACCGAGTTGGGAGCCCAGCCCTCGCTTTACCCATGTGAGAAGATGGATATTATGAATTGAATGCATTCGCCGTTATGTCGCTTCCAGAGATTGCCAACCGTTGTTCATGCAGAACGTACAAAAAGAGAAAGGTGCGGAGTAGATACTATAGTACCTATGGAGAAACCCCTCAAACCCCTGTGCTCTGCATGGCCCCCACACACACTTGCTACACTTGCAGTACCCACCGCTGCCAGCGCCGGTAATGTTCCGGTTGCCGGATCCGATCTCAGGTGACGGGAAGTCTGTCTGGCGATTTGAACCATAACAGTCTGCCTATGGTTTTGACGAGAACTATTGCAGTATCTGTCGCTTCGCTTCCATCCTTTGGTGCAATATCAGCTGGATTTATTGACCAATGAATACGGATTTGTATACGTACGCAGGTCGTTATCATATGGCTACCTTTTCAATTTAATTTTACTTTGCTCTCGTTGCACTGGATGATACTCGCCTGCCGAAATCCATGTCCAATGTCGCTACCAAGTTTGTTTTAGGTCTAGTTTTTGGTGCTGAACTAGCCCATGCGGCCACTATTTGCATGGATGGAGCACAGCCAAGCCCCATTAAGCAAGCCCCGTCGAAGTCAACCCTTGAAGTCTCGGCGAAGCAGCCCCCAATAGGAAACTCCTATCAATTGAGATTGCTTGCTCCAAGTATGGATAACGTCAATGTCTGACAATTCTAGCGCTGGCGCCTTCGGCCTTTAAAACGATGGACGCCGTGCCCGTCCATTGAGGCGAATTCCAGTCTTTCTGCACTCAGCCGGTCATCAATCGCTCTGCCCAACCCGACAAGTCACGCGTCGCACCTCGCATCCAAAAACCAAAAAAACCATTCCCGTTCATTCAGGACTCTTTTTTTTTCTTCCAAACGCAATAATGGTTTCCGCACTCCCCATCGCTGGCCTTTTGGTCGCTGCCGTCGCGGCCCAGACTCCCGATGCGTCCCTCGCGCCCCCGACGTCGTGCGCCCCGGGTGTGCAGATCTTTGCCGCCCGCGGCACGACCGAGGCTCCTGGCGTTGGCAAGATCCAGACCGTCGCCGGCAACGTGACCGCTGCCATTCCCGGCAGCGCCGTCACGGCCGTCGACTACCCTGCCACCTTTGATGACTACGCGCAGAGTGTGGCCACCGGCAGCAGCGACCTTGGCCAGCTCGTCAAGGACTACGTCAAGATGTGCCCCGACAGCAAGGTCGCCCTGCTCGGCTACTCCCAGGGTGCTCAGGCCGTTGCCGATCTCATCTGCGGTGCTAGCAGTGAGCTGATGCCCGTCAAGACGGCTGATCTCGATTCTATCTACGACAAGAACAGTACGTTTTCACCTTTGATGTCTGAATATTCGCAAAACTGGAAAGAACCACAAGTTCGGACGAGTTTGGCGAACAGGTCCCCCCTTTCCATCCCACTTTCTTTTTTCGTCCCATCTATTTTTCGTCCAATACTAACTCGCCTTACGCAGTCATCGCCATGATCCTTTTCGGCGACCCAACCCGTGCCGCCAACCAGTCGTTCAACCTTGGCACCGTGACTGACCGTGATGGTCTCTTCCCGCGTCTCAAGAACGACGCCTGCGAGCCCTACTCCCCTCGCCTCCGGTCGTGGTGCGACGTCGCTGACCGCTACTGCGACCCCTCCGCCCCTGGCGGTATCGACACCACGGTCCACGGCACCTACTTCAACAAGTACACCCAGGCCGCCAAGGACTTCATCGTCGAGCAGTGGCAGCTGAGCCAAAAGTCCCTGCCCCCTAGGAGCTCCATCGGCAGCGCCCAGCCCACTGGCACGGCCAACGGCACCCACCCCGCCCATCCCACCGGTGCTCCCGTGCCTACCAGCACCACTCCCGTCGCTGCCGGTGCTTCGAGGACCGGTGCCGCCGCATTTGGCGCCATCCTCATGGCTGGTGTCGCTGCGTTCCTCGCATAGAGTGGGAGGGGGCTAATTTTGCACGTTGGATTGGAAAATCCACAGAGACGTTTTTTTGGATATGAACCCCTCGGCTTGAGGGTACGGTCTTGTCAGCACTTACTGCATGGTTCGGCGTCGCTTGCATTTGATCAACAAATAGTACATAGCACTACGATGATAAACTTAATTAATACCTGGTGAAGCTGGTGTGTATATACACCTGTTAATTTCATGCGACTTTTGCCCGACTGTGAGCGATACCCGACGTCGATTGAAGCTACTAGAAATTAGCGTGCGACCGATTGCACGCCGCGTCAAAGCATATTTTGAGTACCACGATTGTGCAATGGTGAGGTGGCAAGGTCGGCCTGGGCGGCTGCTGTAGGAGGGACGCCATTGCGATCGCCGTGATTTAAGCTTGTTTGGGTTTTGTGTAGTGCACGATCTAGAAGTCTAGCTCTGGTTCTAGGGCCGACACATGATTGGCAGAAATACATGTGCCATTGTGCGCATCATCTGGCCACCTCAGCCAAACACATTTTTTTTCTGCAGCTCTCGCTGGCTGAGCTGTTAGCTTTCTACCGTCAATTGTGTTGTATGCTCCTGCCAAACTGCAGCAGCAGCACTCACCCAGTCACCCCTACTCTGTTGTTGTGTTTTCCAAAGTGTGAGTAGTCACTTTCTCCACTTCTCACTTCCTTTGGGTCTTTGATTAACTTAGCGACTTGCTATTGACACTTGTGGACCTCGAACAAAGACCGAGACAATTCACCTACTGCATAGGTACCGCCGAATACAGTTAGGGGCATCGTATTGCAATTCGCATTCTTTGTCTTCCAGGGAATCATCGGCTGATCGAATTTACTCTGGTGGCTAGTGATTTTGATTTCTTGGTGCATTGTCCTGGGTGCGTTGGAGTCTAGCCTCGCAAACTTATAGACAAACTTTGCAGCATTCCTTTGTCTACCTATTCTGCTTCCGGCGGTACAGACATCAACATGATTCCAAAATAAGAATGGATATGAAAGAGATCAAGCGAGTCTGGGGCAAAACCAAGAGGAAACATGCCTGATTTTCTGCATTCTGGGAATCATCTCTCGACCACCTTCGCTCCTTCTGTCTCGATCAAACCGTCCTTCTCAACACGAGCGTCTCATTCAACAATTTCAAATCTCTTAATCACTACTAATATAGTTTCTACATTGAGTCTTTCGAACCCAAAATGGAAACTCAAGACCAAGGTCCGCAAAGCCAGCGGGTATCAGTCTTACCAGATGGCTTGCAAGATATCAAACACAGCTGGGAATTCCAGGGGTTTGATGATCACTCCACCAACGTCTTGGTTCTTCACCCAACGAGCACCCAGATCCAAGACTCAACATTCCCCAAACGCTTCATCGAGGCCGCGGGCCTGCTCGGGGCCGAAGCCAGCGGTGTTTTCAAAATCGCCATCCCCGCCGACCTGGCAGACTCGCCACCATACCAACTCCCCAGCGGCTCCTCCTACAACCACAAGACCGCCAACGAGCGCTACCGGTCCTACCGCCGCCAGGGGCTCAAGGCCACGGGCTTCGTGCGGCTGCACGACGGGCGCAGGAACGCCAAGACTGCCCGGAAGGCCGAGACGCCGGTCAGGCAGGCGGCGGCGTGGGCCCGTCCCCCTCCGCAGGCCGAGGCAGACCACGCGGCCCAGCTGCTCGACATGTGGAACCAGCTGCGCACGCCAACGACCCGACTCGCAGCAGGCACGATGCGGTACATTGTCGACGTGCCGCTCGAGACGCCCGAGGACAGGCGCCGGGCGGGCGTCCCGGAGCGGTCCGTCATCTGGCCGCTGGCCGGCAACCACCTCGACGAGTATGCGCCCATACCGGGGCTGTGCTACCCGTACAAGTACGAGGGTACGGCCCTGGCGCCCTTCACGTGGCACGTCGAGGACGTGGGCCTGATTTCGCTGAACCACCTATTCCAGGGCGTCAAGGTCTGGTTCTGCATACCGAGGGCGGACAGGCTCGCGGCCGAGGAGGTGTTTCGGTCCGCGCCCATGACGGCAACGGCGGCGATACCGCACCACGAGCAGTTCATGCGGCACAACGCCACGCTGGATGGGCACGCGGCGCTGAGGAGGGCTGGCGTGAGGGTCGTGCCCGTGGTGCAGAGGGCGGGGGAGATTGTGGCCACGCTGCCAGAGGCGTACCACTCGGGGTTCAGTGCTGGCTATACAGTGTGCGAGGCGGTCAACTTTGCGGACCGGCCGCTGCGGGTGGGCGAGGACAGGGCGTGGTGCACGCTGGCCTGTTCGCCGTGTCCGATGAACCACTTTACGTTTCGGCGGCGGTCGGCAGAGGTGCACGTGGAGACTGGGGAAGGGTTGAATGGTGCCGAGCTCGACGGACGCAAGCGAGCAAGGTCTGGAGATGATGGTGTGTGTGGTTTGATTGGTCAGAAACGCGGCAGGATGGGTGTTGAGGTTGTTGGGTAATGCGTGGTAGACATGTTTGTAAGGATTATCTTTGTGGTGGGTTCATGTTGTTTATGGTTTTTGATGCCAAGACTAGCTGTCACTTTGACGGTGTATCCTTTCTGAACAAACATTTTGTTTTCCCTATAATGAGAATATTGCTGTCAAGCCCGCCAGGTATGCCTCTGGATCCATTGATTATGAATTTATGAGAGCACATACATAAACTCACCCAGACTGCTTTCAGTCTTTGACCCTTGAAAGCCCAACATGGAGGCTTGTTGCATTGACTTTGAGGCACCCACTTGTTGTGGAATCTCATGGAAACTCAAGGTATGCGCTTTTTTGACAAAGTAATTGGGATTCTAGGCAGCAACAATTCTCAGATGAGCGTATGTTGTCACACCAAAAATAGAGTTGCCAACACATGCACTCAACGAGTCTCTCCAATGTTTGAACATGTTGTTTGTCCACGAATGAGCCTTTGAGCCTGGATTCATGCCCGACAAGCGACATTTCAGCCCCTATGCAAAGCCATTACGAAGCAGATTACAACATTGGGTTTTAGAGCCAACCGAACCGCATAGGCGACCCCAGAAGTAATGCTCAGGTTACATTAACTAGTGAACCCCCAATTTCCTATTCGACCTGATGCTGTCAGCTTCGCTTGCCCAAATAGGCGAACCAGTGATCCGGAATACCACCCTCACAGACCGTTCCCGCACTTCCTCGCGACCAGCCAATAGGCCTCTTCCAATCAGAGCCCTCCGTTCAAACAAGCTACATGCCAATAATATGCCAAGGGGTTAGTCAGGCCAACCCTTTGTTTTTCTTTTCTATTGACCACAGCCCGACTGCGACATACATTCTAGTGTGGGGTTGAAGCTTTTGGAACTTAGTAATGACCCGGTTCAGCCGTGGCAAAAAATGGTACTGTGGCAATCATAGTTGCTGCGACATGGCGGCACAGTTGAAGGGTTGGGCTGGTCTAGACTAGGTAGCCTTGAATTGAATTGTCAAAACAGTATAGTCAGTATTTACAACAATGTTTTTGGCTGTCGGGTAATGCTTCAACTTTGAGTATAAAATCGAGATGGGAATCCTCCATCTTCAACTCGTTTTCCAATACTCCCCAGGCTCATCTCCAGAGGCACGCCAGAGACAGCAACACGACAAGAACCTTGCACAATCATCTTTTTTTTGTTCAGCAGCTTTCGTCCAAGAACAAAAAACCCCCCTTCCAAGTCAACAAAATGCAGTTTCTCAGCACCATGCTCCTCGGCGTTGCCGCCCTCGGCGCCACCGTCACGGCCATCCCGGCCGAGCTCAAGGCTCGCATCCCCGCCGGCGTCTCGTACACCGAGATCGAGCCCAGCCAGATCCCCGAGGCGGTCAAGCTGTCCGCGGCCTCGGTCAACTCGACCCAGCTCGACGTCCGCAGCCTCGAGAAGCGCGCCGACCACGGCGTCTACCTGTGCACCAACTCCAACTGGAGCGGCCACTGCGTCCACATCAACGCGCCTGCTGGCGTCTGTGGTATGTTTTTTTTTCTTTTTTTGGATCTTGCGTAGTCGACAATGTTGGGACATTGGACGGCCAGGCTGACAGCTCTCCAACAAAATCACAGTCCCCCTCGCTGGCGACCTGAACGACCAGGTCAGCTCCGTCGGGCCCGATGCCGGCGCCTACTGCCGCTTCTACTTGTAAGTGACGCCAAGCTGACTGCCCTAGGCAAGGGCTTTCTTTGAAGTTGTTTGTTCCCCTTGACTGACTTGTCTGTCTCTGTCAAAAGCAACGCCGGATGCACCGACGACAACGGCTGCTGGCACTTTGACCTGACCAGCCCCGGCATCGACAACCTGAACCAGCAGCGCTACTGGGTCTGCGGCCAGCCCGGCAACAACCCCAACGACAGGGTCACCAGCTACCAGTGCTGGGACTGGTAAACGAGTCGAAGAGTCTAGGAATCTTGTTTTGAGATTCTTTTAGGGGAAATGTTGACTGTTGAGGCTTTGCGGCTGCAAGAGTCGACACGGTCCTCTGGCTTTCAGGGGTTAGTGGGGGTGAAAGCAGATTTGAAGGTTGTATGTAAAATGGGCAGTTTTCTGTCTCACAATTCTTGTCGTTCTTTGCAGGAGGGTGCACAACTCCTGTCCATCTTTTTAGATTTTACTTTTATTAGCAGCGGGGTTACCCGTGTAATACTAAGAAAAAGACTTGGTACCACATACAGTGTGCACTTCTCGGCATCTTGAAATGCAAAGTTTTCTGAAAATCTGGGACTGAGGCTCAAGGGCTAGAGCGGACTTGTGTTGCCTGTCACAAGCCTGCTGATAGATTTTCTCCTAGGTTGAAAGATGTATTACGAGAGTGTTTGCTGTTGATCAGCACGGCATCCAGAGGTGATGCATCGGAGCAATCGGTTCAGTACAAGTGACCAGCTGATAGATGTGAGAAGCGACAGACACCACGGTGGCGTCACCATCCCTCCGAATCTTGTCCGTTTCACTCTCATACCCGGCCAGATTGTCAGCATCGGCAACCACCAACAGAGCCTGATACTTGTGCCGAGATTCCCTCAGAGTTTCTTCAAACCCGCGAACCACCTCGGCGCACACCCTCTCATCGTGGACGACGTAGTCGTACTCCTCCTCGGCCGCCTGGACCCTGCGTCCCAGGGCGCAGCGTTGCGCACGGGCGCGGGCGAGGGAGCTCGCGACCTGTCGGTGCTGCTGCGTCGCGGACTCGAGATGCTCAAACGAGGTCACCTCCGCGGCCAGGGACGGCGCCCTGGCCTGGCCGAGGAGCTGCGTCTTGGCCTCGGCCCTCTGTCGGTGGGCGCTGAGCGAGGTTTCCATGCCCTCGAATTTTGCGATGACGCTGTCGAAATCGCATAGGCTCTCCTTGGTCTCGGTCAGCGTCTCGAGGGCTTGGGCGGTCTTGAGTCGGTAGGCTTCGGCTCTGGTCCGTTTGCGCTCAATCGTCTGCTCGAGACGGGTCACGTCCCTTTTTTGGAGCTCGATTTGCTGCTGCGCTGTCTCTAGCATTTTGGTCTCGAGATCGGTGAGTGACATGTTTTTTTTTTTAAATTTCTTTTGTGATCCGGGTTGATGGGTGGATGCGGCCTGGTGGGATGAGGAATAATAGCTGGGGGTTCGGCGTGGTAGGTTGCTTTGGGTTGGGCCGAATACAAAAGATGAAGTTCTTACTTGTCGTTAGGGTTTTTGGTATGGACTATGGAATGCAAAGGATTGGTGGTTGGGACTCAAGGCTTTAGTTATACATGGACGTCTTATTGACTATTAGACTAGTTCTAGTACCAAGATACGCTCCAGGATGCAAGACCGGATGCAATGTTTTCAAAGCGTAGTCGTTACAATGCATTTCTTCTCAAAGGTACAAAGCGCCACTCACTAAGCCACAAAGGCTGGCATTGTCAAACTAACACTGGCCCCAAGGGTTAGAGTTTATCGAATGTTCCCAGAGGAGTTGAGGAGTTTCTTACATTGTCTGGTGTGCTTGTCGTCTTTTACCGTCTACATGCAAGATTGACTGCTCTTTGTACAAGTTATTTTCGTATTGGAATTCTCGGAACATCACTAGTTGCATTGATTCAAAGATTGACTCATGTGATAATGTTCTGCCTAGCGTGATCACTATAACTTTGAAAGAATATTGTTGTTTAACGCCCACAAGTCGGGCGGCCGGGGCCCTCGGCAAAGAAATGTATGCTCAGACAGAAAAGCCAGGCAACACAAAGAAGAAGAGACGATATTAAAGAAAACGGTCCACATTTTGTAACTTGTTCCCACTCAGGCCTGCATCACCAAAACATGCCCTCTACAGCTTGAGCTTCTCGGCAAGCTTAAAGGCGGCAAAGCTCTCGGGGATCTCGGCAACGGAGGCGCCAGCCTGGTTGAGGGCGACGAGCTCCTCGGTGGGCAGCTTGGCCTCGAGGATGGCGGTGTAGTTGTACTGGGTGCCGTCGGCGAGGTACAGGACGTTGGGGGCGACGCAGCCGGCCGACTCGCCGTCGCGGGCGGCCAGGCGCGGGGTGACGCCGCGGACCATCTTCCTGTTGTTGAAGCCGTAGCCGCCGCCGCCAAAGGGCCCGTTGCCCAGGCACACGTAGCCGCGGCCGCCGCTGTCCTGCTGCTCGCGGACGGCGCCGCAGTTGGGGCCCGCGTGCCCGCGGCACTGCAGGTTCCACTCGCCGGGGATGGCCCGGAACGACACGCTGGCGAAGAAGAGCCCCGCGTTGACGCTGCAGCACGTGTCCGGGTTCCACCCGAAGCAGATGTAGCCGCCGCCGCCGTCGTCGCAGTTGCCCCAGTTCTGGAGGTGGATGTCCACCGCCGTGACCGCCGTGGCGAGGACGGCCGTGATGATGGCAAAGGTCTTCATTTTGAAAGACAAGAGGGGAAAACAGTTGCTTGATGGGGCGGGAGTATCTGTCGTTTGTTCCTGAGGCCTGGGGAAGATGGTTGAGCAGGATGGGGAATGAAAAGATTCAAAGGCTTCTAGGGGAAGGGGAAGGTTCATCTTTTATGTTTTTCTTGTTTTTTGATCTCTCTCTCTCTCTTTACCTTTGGTTAGACTTGTCGTCTACTTGTCTCCATCGGAACCTCGCCTATGTTTTCCGAGATACCTGCAAGCATTAGAACCTGCCATGTCTTGTTCATAGTTTCTCGACTAGCGGTCGACTGAATGAAGAATATTATTTTACGATATCATGTCACTGGTGCTTAGTCCGAGTGTAAGCCGACCACCCGTGCTACCGCTACGCATAGATTGAATCACACCTGCCTACCTGAGTAGGTGGTTGTACTAGTTGACGCTTGCACAAAAGTAGAAACCCAATGCACACGGGTCCAATCATGACTTTTCTTTTGTTTTTGTTTTTCTACTGAGAACTTAAAATATTAAACAACATCAGCAACAGTCTATTCAGTTACCAGTATTATTGTGTCGTCAATGGCTGGTGCACTTACCCTGCAGCTGTAGTTTTGTGCTCCTACTCGATTCATCTGTATTGTGCCTAGGCCATGACCCTCTTCTGCATTATCCCCCGAGAAAAGCACAGAGACCCGCGGACAAAAGCAGGCAGACTCTTGGCCGGTTACTCTAGAGATCGCCGCAAACAAAAGTCGTCAGCCACAAACAAATTCCTGGTTTGCACAACGATAGAAGCTGACGACAAAAGTATAAAAATCTCATCTGCAGTCCTTGGCGAACCACAACGACTACGATGTCCCACTTCATGATCTCATTGCAATGTTTATTGTTCCCACGCGGGGAAGCGAGGAGGCTTGATAGGTCAAAAGTCCGAGGAGGTGTGGGTGAACTGTGCCTCACAGGCGCGCAGGTGTGGCAACTCAGACGGCAGACGGCAAACGGGTAGGACACTCTCCCCGTCTTGGGGGCAGTCTTGGTAGGCTATGGAGCCATAGCCGAAATTGAAGTGGCGCGGTAAACAGAGTATGCATGTTGCAATTTGCCCGGTAGGTGGTGGCTGTGTACTAGGGCTAATTTACCTGCATTCGTTGTGCAGACATTGTAGAACAATCAGAAGAAAAACTCAATTTTATCCCAAAGAACTTCATTCAGCGTTCCAGATGGGCTATCAAGTTCACCACCAGTCACGACTCAACTGTAAATGTAATCGATCAAAGATTCATCCTTTAAACATAAAAGCCAAGAACATACTGCGCAACCAAGTGCTAAGGGATCGTTCCGCTCCGTCGTATTTTCCGACTAAGATTTCAGGGTTCTCCGCGCAAAAAGGGCAAAAACAGAAATACAATCGCGGGAGGGGAAAAGCGCCAATGCGGCACAGGGGCGTGCCAAGCAGCGCCCTCCCGCATCGCATCCCTGCGACGCAGCCTTCTTCCCACGATAGCCAAGCTGATGTCAGCTAAGTTTCATCTCAAAAGGGCGCCTTTTTTCTCTATGCCTGCATTCCTTCACCAGCCGTGTGGAGTTGGATCGGCCTCTCGACCAGCGTAACCCGCTCCCTCCCCGGGGCCTGGCCCTAGGCAGCGATATGGCCGGCTCGGCTACGATGCTGTTTCCGTGGTTATACAGTTCAGACTTCAGAGAGGCGAAACCAGCTCGGACTATGTTGTTACATTTGCTGCAGGACTGAGGCGCCAGCGCCGGGCGAGAAGACTGCTCAATGGACGACGGTCGAGCGACGCAGCTCCTGGTTTGTGGAATTGTGGTAAGCGTAATCCGTGGTTTCCAGACGCGGAACCGTTGGTCTATTAGACACCCGAGATTTGGAGAGCTACAAGCAGAAATAGCTCGCAGCTGGAGATGCGCATTTCTTCAAAATCCCTGCCAGATGCTTCTGGCCTGGTCCCTCAACCAGCAGAGCGGGGTTGAGTCTCCCTGACGCGTTTGTGAGTGGAGGGGCCTCGGCATGAAATTTGAGTCCGAGAGCAGTAATATCTTGTGCCGAGAAATTCCAAGCATCCGCAAGTCTTTTTAGACGTCACTGGATGCTTTATTATGGAAGTCACGCCTCGGTTTACGGGCTCTCATGCGGACTCTTGATGTCTACAAACGAAGGCTACGAAGCAAGGTCAGCATGTCATAAACAGCCGTACCTAGGTAGGTGGCAAAACGATTCATACCATACACACTCTTTCCTTGGTTGAGAAACTTCAGAAAAGAAACGTTGGCTAGTCTTGTTGGAACACAGCGAGGTTCACGCCAAAGGATAAAACAGGTCAAAGTATAAATTGGAGAGAACACTTTGAATCTTGTCCCTTGGTGCAGTGGCTCAAAAGAGACCTATATATAAAAGTCGGTAATGCACAACCAACCACCCAGGTCGGAGCCAACGATTGCAATTGGCCACCCAAGGGCCAAAAGCAACCATGCCATTGCGATGTGGCATATAGGTAGGTACCTACCTCGTGCACATGTATTCCAGTTCCTATCACCTGATACTAGCGCTGTGTCCTTTCGAGAGAGCATTTTCTACGTGGAGCGTGAACTTGTCTGCGTTGATTGTGATTGCATAAAACAGTAACACAATTACACTTCAACTCATGCTACTGTTGAAATTACGTCCAATCCAAGCTCTGAATTGTTGTGTTTAATGGCGTCGAGTTAGATAATTTCAACTTGGGACAAAATAGCTTTGTTTGTTAAGCGGATCTAGCCAATTTGGAAGCCGAAAAACAATACACTCACCAACTAGGTACCTATGTACCTTATACACTCTTATTATCATTCACCCTGCTTTTTTCCTTTCTCTCTTTTTTGGGTTACGTCTTAGACCTTTTGCATTTTGCATACCTGTATTGAAAATACTACTGGACGGTATCCTGTTTCTTCCAGTGACACATGGGTATGGTTGTACATATATCACTACAAAGTGTACAGCAGCGTTGTATCATACACTCTGTTGTGGGCTTTTGTGGCTTCCGGATCGAGCTAATAGCCGCAGCAGCCTCTGGCGCCGGAGCAGGATGGCGATCTTGATCATCCCTAATCCGGAACCGGAATCGCCGGCCCCGAGCCCAATGACTGGCGTCTGCAGAAAGTCAGCAACCGCAACTGCTTCACCAGACCGGTCGCAGCCAAGACTGACGGAGAGGTGGCCATGATTCCGCAAAGGATAATGGATGGATTGGTAAAGTTGCCGCGCACCATATGTATAGATACACAGAAATAGGTTGACCTGAGTGAGAGAAGAAAAGGAGAGAGAAAAGACAATCCCGTACAGTAATCGCTTCAATTCTGCAGGCCGCCTGGCTCTAGTTTTGCAACGTTGCACAACGTACACGCACATATATGTACGTTCGTATAAACTTTGATGTTATTCACCATCTTGTATTAGAGCTGCAAATCGCAATCTTGTTGATGATTTACGCCCATCGCAGAAGCACATGGCGCACCGATGCACCATCAGCGCAGATGCTGAGCCTGATCTCCACCGGTCTTCTCGATGTCATGGTCCGGGTTGTTTGATCGGGGAATTCGGAGCAAACCCTACAAAGGGAAAACAAAAAACACCAAGGTTTTGGCGGTTCGGGATAAGTTTTGGTGACGGGTGCGGGAAAAGCCTATTTACCCGCAAATTGGCCGATCGCACCGAATGTAAGGGTAAATGCCCAGGACCACAATCGCCCACCTGCTGTGCAAAGTACAAGTCAATATGCCGGGCTGGGCATGGCTCAAAAAGGGTTGCGAATGGAACGCTGATAATTTGAATTGACCCGAATGGTTTATCCGAATCCAAGGCAAAACCCCTTTCCTACTATCTTCCTGCTGAGCAAGTTCTCTCGCCACTGCCGTTCTGGGCATTTTTGAACCAACCGCTCTCCAAGAAACGGAACAGGTCAGATGGTGCCACGGCAACATGCGGAGGTGCACCTGGCGCCGATACACAAGGTTCTAAATTTATCTCATCGACAGGTCCAAGACGGGCATATAGAACCGGCTAGGTCAGCCAACGTAGCGTCAGGATAATTGACCTGCACTGCAAGCTTTTGGACTGCTTCGATCAAATTACTACTTTGTTCAAACGCAGCAGAAGAAAAAGCAATACACACGACCACCAGCAAAGCCGATCAGACGCACTACTGGTAATTCACAAAGACCAGAATGCATTGGATTTCGTGGACAGGATGGGTGGCAGCGGCAGCAATGATGGGTATAGGTGAGTGATCCTGCAACTTCCTTGCGCCTGGATACCTTGCCCCCAGAGCATCAGCCCCTGCTGACCGCGACTCGACTTGACCAAGCAGACCAAGCGGCAGCCCAAGGTAGCAGCAGTCCGGTGACCGACGTCGACACGGGCTTCGTCTTTGCGGCATACTCGGGTCGATACGACACGTCAAACGGCGCGATCCAGTTCCGAGTGGCCGTGCCGAGCGGAGTTGGCACAAACGAGCCCTACGACGCCGTGCTACAGGTCGTGGCGCCAACCGCCGTCGGCTGGGCGGGGGTGGCTTGGGGAGGGAGCATGACCTACAACCCGCTTACCGTGGTGTGGCCGAGCGGACAGACGGTGACTCTGAGCTCGCGTTGGGCTACGTGCGTAGTTGCCCCTGTCCTTGTTGCATTCTTCGGTTCTGGCAATAAGCTCATGTACTGCCACATGTTCATCTCACTGACACTGAAGCCCGAGAGGGCGATGCCACAAAAAAAGGGCACATGCGGCACCAGCACCATACACCGTGCCGGTCTACGAGGTGCTCAAGACCGGGACGAGGGTCAACAGCACGCACTGGCAGATAACGGCCAAGTGCAGCGGATGCACGTCGTTTCAGGGCCGCGCCGGAGCGGCACCCACCTGGCTTCGGCCGACCGGGTCAAACAGGTTGGCGTTTGCCATGGCCAGGACCGCCCCGAGCCAGCCGGCGTCAAACACGAGCGCGATTCTGTATCACGAGGTCCACCAGTACTGGAACGCCGACTTTGGCAGCGCGCAAAATGAAAACTTTGGCGAGCTGGTGCAGCGGAATCTGTAGGGGTTGAAAGTGGCTTGTGTGGTTGTTTGTGGGTGGTGACGAAAATAGTCGGAGACAATCAGGCAGCTGAGAGAGGGAAAGCCGGTAATCAAGGGCGTGATAGAAGGCTAGTCTAGAAAGTCGATTGATGCCAACCAGAATTCGTTTGGGCACTCGTTTGACGTTTGACGTGACTTTTCGCGCTCGAATAAAAGCCAGCTATCGCACGCAACCTCAGCTAGTGTCACGTGAAAACTGGCTCTCAAGAAGAATGGATGCTACAAAGGTTCCCCACTTGAAGATCCACCCCCACCAAGACACCCTGAAATCGAGATGCGACGTCACCGGTTGGCCCCGAAAAAAAAATAAAAATTCACAGCTTGAATGAGGGGCAAGCACATGCACAGTCAACTTACTTGTCTTGGTGAGAAGGAAAACACACATGCGCAGGATATCCGCTCAAATACCGGCCATCAACACAGCAAGATAAACCAGCGCAGATGGCCGACGAGCTTTTCGCCCACATTGCTGCTGGCGAATACGTTGCCGTGCTCACCTCTGAGCCGGCGCGCATTCTCATCCGGGACCTCGTCCGCAGCCTAAAAGCTTCAGGGGTTAACGACAAGAATGCGTCGCCACCTTCTAGCGTCTTGACTCCCGCCCAGACGGCTGCTGTCGGCCTAGCTGCCTTGAACGCCTTCCTGCAGCTGAACGTTACCGGGCCTGTTCTGGAACAAGCGCATGCTGTTGAGTCTATTTTCCAAAAGGAGTTCAGTGTCGACGAGTCCGAGCCAGGGAACGGCGGCGGCAAAAGGAGCATTCGCGATTTGTGCCTCAGGTCGCTTGATGTCGACGGCGTGGCAGTCTACCCCTACATACCGAGCATAGAGTTTTTTTCTCTAGCAAGACATGCCCTCATCACCCATTCCTGTCAGCTGGATGCCGAGATAAAAGGACTGGCCGACCCTGCCTTGCGCAGTTCGTCGTGGTTGAGGTTGCGCTTGCTGGTATGGCACCACAAGCTGTTTATACATCCCTCTGTCGGCGCGGGATCAAGCTTCAACAAGGGTTCCCAGTGGACCGATCTGCCGACTCTGGAGCAGCAGATCAGGGAAGCGCTCGCCGAGGCGGACGAGAATGTTTTGTCGTCACCATCATCAATTGTATTTACCACTGAGCAAAAAGTGCAGTTTCTCCTGGAAAAGGTCAACGTCTACATAACGCTGGGGCTGGATGCCAAGGCCAAGGAGGCTTTGGCTGAGGCCTCGCGGTTGACTGGATTCGTTTACTCTCTTTCTGGTGCACTGGGGAAGCGGACCAAGTTTCAGGAGAACAGCACAAGTCAGCTTGTGGTCCTGGCCAAGAGCGCAGCAGCAGTTGATGGCTCACAGGCCGAGACAGACACAAGCGCCACGTCGTCGGCGGCTCCCGAGGCGCTGCCACTGAATGATGACACGCTTCTCGAGAAGCTTGACTTCACCGATGCTAATGCCAAGCCCACGGATCAGGTGGGCGTCCCTGAGCCCCTCCGCGGCATAGCACCAGACAACCAGCCGCAACTGGCTCCTCTTGACCAGATCATCCTTTTGGCCGAAGCCACCCTGAAGGATGCTTTCTCGCCTGCCGACAGTCTCACATCTGAGGAAATTCTGCCCTTTGCCGAGAGGGTAGTGTCAGACAAATCCAACAACTGGCAGATTTACACGCAGGCCCTTTTGGTACGATCAAGGATTGAGGTTCACCGGAGTAGGACAGTTGAGAGGGGTATCCTCCAGATGCAGGCGGTGGTGGATCAAGTACTCGTCGACACATCTGCACCGGCCCCTGGAAGCAAGCACGAAGGCGACTCTAACGGCTCTACGAATGATGTCCCCAGCATCGAGATAAGTACGCCAGGGGAAGCCAAGCCAGTAGCAGTTAACCAACCTACCTCTTTCTTCCCCAAAGCAGACCCTGCGGATTCTGCTCCCGCCAATGTCCGCCTCCACTACGTCCACGCCCTCTCGTCACCGCCAAGATGGCACCTCGAGTCCGAACTTGCCTTCTCCTGGACGTCTGTCGGATCTATCGTTGCTGCCCTCGATATTTTCAAGCGCTTGCGCCTTTGGGCAGAGGTTGCACTCTGTCTAGCTACCGCTGGTGCGCACGGAGAGGACGACGAGGGAGGCCGTGGCCTGGGAAGTGAAGAGAAGGGCCGAGCTGTGGTGCGATGGCGGCTATTCCAGCCAACGGCCGAGGCTGCAGGCAGCGCTCCTGGACCAGAGGATCTAGATGTGGATGTATCCGTCTTGCGAGCCGCCCACTTTACCGGAGCAGAGCGTGATCCACCACCACCAAATGCGCCGCGTCTTTACTGCATCCTCGGTGACCTAGAGCAAAATTCGGAGCACTACGAAAGAGCCTGGGAGATTTCAGGTCGGAGGTATGCTCGGGCACAACGTAGCTTGGGAGAGTTCCACCTCCAGCACAAAGATTGGGAAAAGGCTAGAGAAGCGTACATCAAGGCAACATCAGCAAACCGCTTGAGTGCGGAGATGTGGAGCAGACTCGGCGACATCAACTTGAGGCTGGGACGATTCGCCGATGCCGCCGAGGCTTTCAGGCGAGCAATCGCTTCAGCATCTGGCACAGAAGGAGGCGAGGATGCAAGGACATGGAGCAACCTCGGCAGTGCACTCTACAGCCTACATTGCGAAGCCGTCGACGCGGCCAAGAAGGCGAAGCAATCTGGAAACGACGATGCTCAAGCAAGCACAGCAAAGGCTGTCGTGCCCGCTCCCGATGAGGAGGATGACATTGCACTGCAAACAACTGCGGGTCAAGACGATGCCGTGACTCTCCTTGCCCAAGCCCTGTCGGCCTACAAACGAGGCGCCTCCATGGCCCACGACAACTGGCGCATCTGGGACAACGTCCTGACCCTTGCGGCCCGTACGCGCCCTCCTGCGATTGCCGAGATCATCGCAGCCATGCGCCACATCCTGCGCGTCCGCGCGACCGAGGATGCCGTCGACGCCGATGTGCTGAGGCTGCTCCTCGACACCGCCCTGCTCCCCAACAAGCCGCAGATCACACGCGGCTCGGTGCAGAAGAACATAGTCGACCTTTTCGAGGAGCAGGTGGCGCCGATGGTCACGTCCCGGTCCGAGCTGTGGGGGCTGATTGGGCGAGAGCGGGCGTGGCGCGGCGACTACGGGGCCGCCATCGACGCGGCCGAGAAGGGATGGCGGGCGGCCGTGGGCGGGAGCGGAGTGGGCGTGGCCGGTGGCGGCGGCGCTTCCCTCCTCGCCCCTGGGGCTGGGGGTGGCGAGAGCAAGAAGGACAAGGCGGATTGGAGACTGGACCAGGAGGCGTGGGAGGAGGTGGTGGCGCGCACGGACGAGCTGGTCGGGCTGCTGGAGAACTACGGGCCAGACGTGGAGGCTATCGGAACGCGGTGGAAGGGCAAGGCAAAGACTGTGATCCGGAGTGTGCTCGGCAAGGCCAAGGAGAACTGGGAGGGTAGTGAAGGGTGGAGGACGCTCGAGGGGCTGCTGGAGGGGTTACAGTCGTAGATTCCTGGTTCCTCTGTTTGCAATACGATGCTGCTCTGTTTGCTTGTGAATTTCCAACGAGGATGCTTGTGTGCAGCGTGCTTTGGTGTATGGCTAGGTGGCCTGGGTCTGCCACCAAACCCTCTTGTCGACACCAGCAGCAGATGATGGTGGGGGGACCTTTGGGTGGCCAGGGGGCTGGTGGTCATCAAGTTTCAGAAGTTCGCACGAGAGGTCTACCATGCGGCCGCACCGCACGCCACCACCATCACAACTTGGCACCCTGGCTTGGTCTCTCGCATTCGCTTCTTTTTTGGGGAGGAGGCCCTCGGGTGGCAAGTTTCGTCGGGCAATTTTTCTTTTTTTATTTTCTCTCTCTTCGCTCGTGTGTGATGGGCCTGTCCTGCCTCAGTGGCCAGTCGGAAATTTTTATGTCTCCTGGCTAATCTCATGGTTGCTTACAGCCCTCCCGGGTCACAGCTCCAGCGGTGATCCCGGGCATCCTCGGTAGTTCCGGCCGCTGGCTGTCCCTTTCGGGGTGTTAAGTCCTGACATGGACCACAGTCTACTGCCTCGTTTTGGGTCGTCAACAAAGGAATGATGACACAGATGGCTTGCAGGTATCGCAATTGGGGAACACGAGCAGAGAGGGCGCAAAAAAAAAGGAAACTAAAATCATGCGACTTCTTTCTCCTGCTCTGAGAATCTCCTCGCTGTTGGACATGTGTGTTGTTCCCCCCGTGATACCTCGTCAGGCGGATGGGCGGACCACGGTGCAAGGTTGCTGTCTAGTCGAGAACCATGACTTGAGATTCCACGTGCTGCTTGCTCGTCTCGCATACTTGTCACCCCCCAAGACTTGTTGGTTTGGCTTTTCTATTGACTGACAATTCCCAGATTTCCGGGAAGGCCACGCACTCGAGGGACAGTAGAGTCCCCTTTGCAAAGCTGGTAACTGACAAGACAGGGCTTTTTTTTTGAGACATGGCTGATTGTTCCTTATCACGGAACCCCCTTTTGTTGCAAGTCATGTGGGCATCCAGCATAAAATCTGTGTGTATGTATGTACCATATACCCCTGGGGGCGGAATAGAAAACACACCGAAACGGCGGCCTACGAGAAGAAACGGACACTTTGCGGCACAGAACGTTTTAAAGGGTGACGGTCTGCATATACTCCAGCATCGGCCAAACTCCGGCGGTACATCAAGCCCTTGATAGCCAACCCGGGCGGAAGTCTAGAGGCAAGCATGTCCATTCTGCTATTAGGAAGACTTGAAAGATGGACCTCTTCTAGGGCTTGAAAAGATGATGTGTATACTCTACCGTCTACGCAATCAATATCCCTCAAGAATTCGAAATGAATAGTTGACGGTCCAGAAAATCAAAAAGACACCACCTCCCAAAAGAGCCACGGCGTAAAGGAAAGGCTTCCACGAGACTCCTCGATCAAGGCAGACCACGTTCCACAATCGCCGCACATAAAAAAAGCACGTCTACACAAGACCCATCGACAAATTCCACCATGGCGGAGCAGCCAATCAATCTCCGAAAAACTCCTCTTTTTTATGGGCGTACATTTAACCGTCAGGTCAAGGCCTTCATGGTCGTTCATCCGGACTAGATGATGTGGCTTGCCGGTGAGGGTGCGAGAACGGGGACCCAGATCCGGAGCACAAGAATAGTAATAAAGAAAAACGAGTACCCTGCGTCGTTCATTGCCAAGTTTACCTCCGTTGTGTCACTTTGATTTCGCGCGAGAAGAAAGAGGTGTACTTTGAAAGTAGTACGAGCCGAATGTGGGAACAGACAGCAAAACGTTGCCGGCCCCCATTCAACCGGTACGGAAAGTCCCAGCATGCCGGGACCGCCATCATTCTCCATATTCAACCGAGGGATAGGGGGATGATAGAGGGCAAAAAAAGGAAGAAAACAAGGAGACACCGAGGGAGGAACATGCTTGTGACGGGGTCAACTGAGAGCAGAGTCAAGGGGTTAAAGAACGACACCCCTTGATGCTATCGATTATGGGGCCACAAAGGCGTACGCCTTGCAAATTGCTACTGGCGATGGATATACTTCATGTCAAGCCCGTCAAAGCTGCGCGATGTGGGATGACAGTGACCGCTTGACAGCTGGGTGTTGTTGACATCTTTTCTGCCAACAATCGCAGCCCCTCTCGATGCGAAGGATTGAATAACGGAGCAGAGATTTACGTTACACGTGACGAGCAAAAGAAGATTTTGTGACAATGTCAAGGTAAAATCAAAATAACAGACGTTCACTAAACGAAAAACTAATAAAAGTCAATCAGGGTCGGCCGAAGGAATTCCTAGCGCAAAAATCATAGTCGTCATGAGCCTTTGCACCATGCCATTGTTAATCTAGACAAAACATTTGTGTCAGCTACGACAAGTACTGAAATACTGACATGCGCAACGGTGCAACTCATATTGGCAAAAAGGCAGTGTTGCAGTGAAATCATGGCAGACCGCCCTGAAAAAAAAACAGAACCTCAGGTCGACTGATGAAATGATTACCGTTTATGTGTGCTTGCATATTCACTCATCCCCACCCGGATGCTCAAAGGCAACCCGGAGGTGCCACGAAACGCGGCTAAGATGGTAACACCAGAGAGCAGCGTGATACAGAATCTCCAAGACTCGAGGTAGATGATGGATACTTTCGGGTCACCCGGAGAACTCAGCCAACGGCACATACCACTTCTTCTGTTTCGACTAACACATATAACGACACCAACTATCCGGCACATGAACCTTGATGCCGAAGTCAACCAGATGATTTTTGGACATGGCCAAATCTGGTATTATACCTCAAGCAATGCATAATACTCCGTAAACCAAGACTGTATTCTCCATTCTTCTCATGTGTAACCTCGCTTGCTTGTCCTCGATACTACGGTCGTAACAAGCGCCCTCCTTTTTTTAAGTCCGAGGGAGCACCATGATGACTGCCCACTAGAGCCTTTCCCACTGCCGCCAACCAAAAGATGGGCATGAGGTCGTGCAAAATGCTGAGAGAAGACGAAAAGGAAAAAGAAGCAAAAGAAAAAGTACATGTCACATAACGAGGAGGGAGTACAAGGACCCGGTCAAGAAAAGAAAAAAAAAGATGCAAAAAGACGCATGCTTGCAGGATCTTGAGGAAACCCACCCGAGGAACTGGGAGAACGAGGCAGGCAGTGAGGGGTAGCCAAAGTGGGAGAAGGGGGATAAGAACGTTGGCGGCGCAGAACTGACGGGTGGCCGCATGGGACCCTCGTACACCGCAAACCGCCTACCTGGTAGTGGTGGTGCCTGTGCTTCTAGGAGGGTCAGAGAGAAACTGCGCCATGCCCGGTTCGAATATATGCTGGTTGTTGTGCTGCGTCTTGAAAGGGGTCTCTGCTTTGCTCTTTTTTTTCTTTTTGTTTCCCCCCCCCCCCCCCCCCCCCCTCAAGGATGCCGACCATGTAATCAAGAAAATCACTTTTCCGGTGCATATGAGGTGACAAGGGGTTCGTGGCGAAAACCGGACGTTCCCCGGACCAACCATTTGCGCCCGTGGGGTTGCACTACTGTCCGCATTTATAGCACCTGCTAGAGATGATAAAGAGAGAGAGAAAGAAAGAAAGAGAAAAAAACACTCGCGCGATAAGGGTGAGAAGAACGTCTCACATCCTGCCTTGTGTTAGATCTGGCACCCCTGGTCATAAACCGTGCCGCTATTTCCGCCCAGTTTGCCCCTGCTCACGCCGGCCGCCATCTAGCCCAATCGGTTCCTCTTCGGTCAGGGGCGTCGGGTATGGAGAAATCCGGGCATCGGCCAGGCGGTCAGGCCCCGTAAGTAGCCATAGGGTGTACGTACGGCCGTTGATGGATTTACTTCAAGCCTCGGCTTTCTTCAGCTCCGATGGGTGCCATCAGCCTGTTGAACTGAATGTAAAAAGCTGGAGAATTTTTCACAGGGTCTGGTTGGGGGTCTTTCAAAATATCAGCAACAATGATAACAACTGAGCTCACGGCTGCTGAGAAACATGCCTGGTACGTCAGCATGGCAGTAGAAAGACTCTTCATCGGCGGGCAAGACTTTGCAGGTCAAGATTCACCCACGATTTTGATGGCGGTTCTGTTAGTGAATGGCGTAGTTGTGCGACAAACAAAACCATCTACCATCCGAGGTCTGTTTGGCGGCTGTCGACGGATAATGTCGCACAACCAGATTGTCGAAAAAAATGGTGAAGGTGGCCTGGCAAGTATGCGGTACAACACCGCGTACCATGTATTGCATGGCCGGCGCATTACGATTCGTCCAAATTGCTGGGACCCGTTGGCCGGTCAGGGACACGAAAACTAGGTCAACGGATCCAAGCCAGAAATATGGTCACTCCAAACCATACAATAATAGTATTGAGGCTATCATTAGATGCTTGATGGTACATGCAAATGTACAGTACAGTATGCGCACTACAGAATCTGATTGAAGATATCATGCCTGAATGAAGCTAGCGGTCGGGGTGAATCAGACAACAGCTACGTTATTCTAAGCCAACAATCGACTGGCTATTCTTCTTTGCTCCTTTCCTTAATTCGACAACAGCAAGAAACAGAAACAGGTTCCTGGCGATTCCTGTCCACAACCAACCTGTCGGGCTAGACAGGTGACTCGGAATGCGCAAAGGACAGACAAGGGCCTGGCGGCCGAGAGACCGTGCATGCCGTGATTCGCAGTAGCGAGGGGATAGCATGTCTTGTGTGTGCGTGTTGGGGTGTCTTGTCTGAAAAGACGGCCAGATCTGGAACCAAAACCTGGCCCTACTATCGACATGCATGATCGTGCTCCGCACAGCCCGTACGAGCGGCGCTCAATTTCTGTACCTGTTCCGTATCGCTTGTGCTTCTTTATACCAAGAGCTTCGTTACCGGGGATTTTCTGCCGAAAAAAAAGTGCATTGGCCTTGCCCGAAAATAAACCTTGGCCGTCGTTGCATTGGACATTGGGTCCCAGGTTGTGTCCGGCATATTATACTCAGATCCGATTGAGCCAGGAAGAAGGGTAAAAGGGGAAGGACTGATGATCAGAGACTTTGTCAAATGGCTCAAATCTCGGAAAAGCTACGCTGCAAGGCACGAATAGGTGGCTGCATAGGATTGGCCAATCTTGAAATCTGGGTAGGAGTGGCCATTCATTGATTGTCCCGGTTTTCTCTAGGCTGCATGCGGCCCCCGATGCGCCCAAAAGTTCGGAACTGAGGCTGCAACGTCGTTGTATGAGGCCAAGCCTGCCTTGGACTAGGCCAGTGGGCAGTGTCAGCTTCTGGTCTTGGTTGACGTTGGGTCTGACGCTTGTCAAACATGCGGACCCGGCGCCAACTTCGGCACAGGCCGAGAGCAAGCAGAAAGCTAGACACAGGAAGAAAAGAGACGAGAAAGTGAGATATTGCGGGGTGAGGGCCGGGCACAAGTCTGTGCAACAAGATGGAATGCAAGTCGGCAGGCCGAGGTGATCTTGGCTATTCCTCACCGATCCGGAACTGGTATTGACCACGCTGCTCGAATGTCATCATCAACGGCGGATTGCAACGCTGAATGCTTCCGGTTATCGTGGCAGCGAATTAGTAACAATGTGCAGGTGGCCTAGGTACTTAGGCGCCCTGGGTTGGTCAGCATTTACCAAATTCATATCTTCCAATAGTTTTATTTTTCTACGGCCGTTTCCTCCGCCGGGATTTGGCTTTGAGTAGACCAAGTCTGGTGCATCTGAAGGGAATGGGAGGCGGCAGAAATGACGGAGACATAAGCGTGGCGTAAATCGGTAGCGATAGCACAAATAGGGAGGGAAAAAAAAGAAAGAAAGAAAAAGACGACAGGGGGAAAATAATAGAGTGTAATCAACTTCCAGACGACACGACGTCAAAATGATGCCCCAGTCTTCAGACGGATCGTCGCTTTCGTTTGAACGAACGGAATGTCTAGACCTGTTCGTTGTAGACGGTAACTTGCAGGGCAAGAAACATTTACCGTCTGTGTGGGCAATCTGCCATCCAATACAATGAAGCGTGGGTGGGGGTCTGTCTGCGTGGGTGCGTGAACTGAGCGACTGAAAAGATGACCCTATGGGAGTGCAAACCTTCAAAGCTTGATACCGGTCTCGTTGACTAACCGTGAGAAAACTATGGTTCGAATCCATGGAAATTGCTCACCGCATGCTTTCAAGATCCATCTAGTCGGAATCGAACACAAGTACAAGATGAAGGTTACGGTCGCACGCGCGGCATTGTGTGACGTCTGCCGGCTCTTCAGGAGAGGTCAATCAATCGACGGGGAGGGAGCCCAAGGGTTGAATTCCATGAGCGGAAACCCAATACATCCAGAGCTTGGCCACAACAGGAATGGAACACTGTGCGACCCTACCTCCAATTCTGACCATCTATCTGCACCTGGGGAAGTTCGCCTGCGATACAGGCAATTCAGAATTGAACGCAACGGTCGGGTTGAAATTGATGACAGGTGAGGCGCGATAAGTGATGCCTGTCGGATGATGCAATGTTGAGAACAAGGTCGGCGGGTGCAAGAATTGAGGTCGCCCGGTAAGCAAATTAAACATTCGAAATCTTGGGTTGGTTGGTTGGTTGGTTCGGGAGTTTTGGCTGTTGAGATCGAATGAATTTGAGACGATTTGACTGACTGCACGTTAGCTTTCTACTGCCAGACAAGTGCGCCCGCAGGCAAAAAAAAAAAAAAAAAAAAAAAAAAAAAAAAAAAAAGCAAGCTACCATATTTCTCGTACCTACCTTGGGGCACCTAGTCTAGATTAATCTGCCTGGGCTATTGACGTTATTCGTTCCTTCCGCGCTAGGGTCCAGGTCAATTGAGGTCATCTCTGACGCGGTCAATCGCAGGCCAAGTTTGAGTCGGGCGGAAGGCGCGGGTTGATTCCCCGCCTTGTATCAAGACCCTAATTTCCAGGCACCCAGCAAGGTAAGGCAGGTGCGTGTTGAGTGTCATCTGCCCGAGTGTGAGATCTTCCCGCCGGATTGATTCTGCTCCACGCGACCCGGCGACAATTCAGCAAGCGCCGTGAAAATTCTGTCCACTCCAGTCCAGTCGAGCAGAATTCGCAGACACACCATGGAATGCATGGCGGAATCTTCCATCCACTTACCTAGGTAGCCAGCCGCCTAGACATGGCCCAACATTTTTATTTTACCTTCAAGCCCGTTTATCCTGTCCCACAATTCACTCGACTGGATGATGGGCCGTTAGATCAAACCTTTGAGATCCCGTCTTTATGCGGCTGTCTGCTGCGCCGGCGCGTTTCTGAGCTTCCGTTGCAAATTTAGTTCTTCCGTGTGCGTGTGGCATCCCAAACTCAATCGTGCCAAGGTTGATGAAGCTCTGGCTGCACTACACCTCACTGCAACCTCTGGACATGCTACCTAGGTAGCCAGCAGGCCAGAATTTCACCGTCTTGTGAGCCCAAGTACGGGCGTATCCACTCGCCCTTCCGTATCTGCAACGCAAACGCCCTACCGCACTCAAGCTGCCTTTGAGCGCCTTTTCCCCCCTTTGTTAAAAAACCGTCCCCTACCTTACTCCAAAGGTAGGTAGATTGGCGGACTAACTGAGTGACTCCTTGTCAAACCACACCTCAAGCTCACCACAGTCGATCGGGCTGCTCACCGGGGTCACCCATGTTTCCGGCCCTGATTGCAAGCGCAGTGTCTCCCGGATGCAACCAGAAGATTTTACCTCTCTTATCGCCACTGCCCCCTTGGAACGAGCCGGCCTAGAAGCCTGGCTGTGGCACAAGCAAGGCCCAGATACTTGCAGGATACCCAATGTATACCTTCCAATCCTGCTGTGAATCCACGTGACACACACCTTTGCCGGCTCTGAGCAAGGGTACGAGGTTCTTGTACGTGTCGAGTACTCTCCGAGTTGCCCCAAGTCTATCCGCTCGAAACGATGTCTTTTTTTTGCACCTGTGAGAGTACAGGCTTGTAGATGGTGGCTTGGACAGGGGTGTGGACATCTCCATCAAGTATATGGTTGACCACTTCTCCCCTCGTCTCGAGCACCCAGCAGTCCTTGCTCACCTCGTTCGGTGTTCTCTTGCTTCAATAGACCATATAGTTTCTCGATTGTCTTTCGTTTGACGAGACAATTCCATCACCTCGACGACCATCCTCCAAACCTGCTTTGCCCGCTTCGCGAAACTGCTAGCGCAGATAGCCCTTCAAATACGATCTTGTCCAGTCTCACTCGTCTCAATAGCAATACCTCAGAGTCTTGGACAGCTTCGGGCCTCGGCAGTGAGGAATCCAATAGCTCGTTTCTCGGTCAGTTTCATCCCGCGTTTAGCCATCCCTTTCCTGGAAATATGTCGTTTTGAGGCGTCGGAAAACGAGGGAAGAAGAAAAAGATATCCTTGAGCGGCAGCGTTCGGCTTGGGAAATTTGGCACCGCACCGCACCGCAGACCACTAGATGGATGCCCTTCCGTGCCGTCTGCCAAGGTGGCGTTTAAGCATGTTTAAGCGCCTCAAGGGAGCAAACACAGGGAGATCCTCGAGGCTGAGCGACGCGAAACGAAGATGGCGTTTGATCAATAATTCCATCGACTCAATCGGTTCGTTGATGGCCCGTCAACAGGCCAAATTGGCCCAGGGAGAAGAGATGCGAGTGGATGGATGGATGTCCTCAGCGACAGGGAAAAAAAAAAAATGCTCTCTGAGCCAAATTGTTGCAATTGAAGCCCTGGCTGACAAGTTTGTTGCATTACATCGCAGGACTTGTCATTCGCGCGATCTCATTGCGATCGAGCGACGCGCAAAACAAGGCCTTCACCAATCCTAGGGCTGATCGTGCACACCATACATAAGTACACATACCGTACCATCTGCCATCTTCTGCCGGGCGATCTGCGTTCGGCAGCTAGCAAGGGGTCCGTCCCGGATCTGTCAACTCCACCTTGCGGTCCTATACGCAGTAAGAAGTCCCCATCAGCCAGTCGGAGTAAATACAGACAAAAGGAAATAAGGTATGAGGGAAAAGAAAGGCTCTGCACGTTGCAAAGAAGGAAAATTCCACCAAAATTTCACTAACGGTCATAAAAACCAAAAGATCTTGGTTCTACTTCATTTTCTTTTTTTTTTTTTCCTTCCACAGCTCTGGTTATTGGAAGTAAGAGAGCAAACACGGTAGTAGCGTGGGAGCTGGATCCACGAGACCAGGTATGACCTTGCACATCTCGCAGGTGGCCTTTCGCCTAGCCAACCAAGCACTCCCGATCCAACCCTTGCTCCCTCTTGGATGCTGACACCCCCCCTCCACCCACCCAACTCTCTAGTCACTTACAAGCACGCCGTCATTGCCAAGGATTTGAACACACTCCTCCTCCTTCGGAGTGCCTCTAAACAGCGACGCAACTGGTGGGTGGGCTTCGTTCTTTGTGGTTTTTTTTTACATTTTCTGCTTCTTTTTTTCTCTTTCTCTCTTTTTTTTTCTTCTTGTTTTTCGCGCCCTCTAGGGCCGGACCTGCGTTCCCTATCATGAACTTTCTTGCTCTCTCCCCTGCCCTTATCCTCGTGCCGGGGTCAACCGCCTACCAATCAATGACATGAAAGTATTGCTTTTTCTCGGGCGGGCGGCGCGCCTCCCACGTCTCTTTGTGATTTTTGGCCTTACTTTTGCCCGATTCACTTTCTCCCTCCCGTTTGCCGTGCCTTAGCTTCCAAGTTACGGCGGCTTTTTCTCTGGTTACAGTACATACCCTTGGAAATTGTTGAGCAAATGTTTCTATTGATGCTCCAATACTGACTCTACCTATGCCTCTGGTTGACATCTCCATCACTTTCTTGCCGCACTCTTTCGCCCAACCCCCCTCCCCTCACCCTCACTCACCGTCGAGTCTAGCCTAGTGGTTATCTATGTCCCCATGACGGTGATCGGCCCTCATCCCCACACCTCCATCCTTGCATGCCCGCATCCGCCTTTGCCAGTACACCCTTGCAACGGAAAAGCTGCTGTGTGCTTGGCCCTGCTACATCCCACGGGCCGTGCTCGTATACCTTCTCGCCCGTCCATTACCAGCGCTGCCAACCGTTAGTTCAACGTCACCTGGTGGAAAAGATAGGTACTGTCTCTCAGTTTCTCCTGGCAACTATGGTCAAACGGAGGCGGCAAGGCACGCGTGCATTCCGCTCCTTTACTCTACTCCACACTCATGGGCGGGGGCGCATTTCTCATAGCGAAGGGATTCGGGAAAGCAAGACACAGGGAGGCGACGGTGGAGGAACGCGAACGCGTTTTCCCACCACTTTGACCTCTATCAACGCCTCTTTCGCTCGACTTCATCCCTTCCAAATCCCTCTTTCCAGCCTTGGCCAGAGCTGACCGGACTGCACATCAACCTACATCTCAAAGGCAGTGCCGCCGGTGTCCTGTTCTTCCTCAATCTCTTGTCCATCAACTCCTAATCGGCGGTTTTCTGTCTGGGCACGCAACACTCACATCAAGTTGGCCTCCCTAGTTGCCCGTGGCTCTGGCTGCTATTTGGATTTTACAAAGTGCGTCCGTCCTGTATCGAGCGAGTGTCTCGCCCTATTCCTTTATGTCTTGGGCCTTCTCGCCCTCTACCACCTGCATCAATCCGTTCCAACCATGACAATATTCTCCGCTTCCTTTGTTCTTCCACCGCCAACTCCACTTGTTTTGCATTGACAACGTTCATCTCATGTTCAACAAAAGTCAAGTTGTACTGACGCAAAGAAACGAACCAGCACACCTTTGGGTATCCGCATGCAGGTTTGGACGGCGCCTGTGGTCAGGAACCATATCGGTTAATATTAACTGTCCAACCAGCAGCGTGCTGTTTTGATTCGCACAGTCTGTTTTTGACAGCACATAATCAATCTCATTCCAGTGCTCGATGCCCAGGAATGTCCAGGTACGATATTTTTTGCCTGAGAATTCCACAATTACGAGTATTTTGCCTGCTTCTCTTCTCTTTCTGGTATCTAAGTGATGCCGGCATATGCAAACTCTGTCGCTTCCCAAGACGGGTCTCAGAAGGATAGCCAATCGCTAGGCAACTCGCATCCGAACAGGGATCCCTTTGCATCGTACCTCTGAGATGGCACAGATGACTTGCTTGGTTGCTAACATGGCAACAAACAGACAGTCTCGGTAAAATTAAAAGACATATCAAGTCAGACGGTTCACCCCTTCCCGCACGGAAACCTCCTCACATTATTTGTGTCGAGCGCTTCCCGAAACATTCATCTTGGCTGCAAATTCTCTCAGTCTTGACCGTGGCCTGTTTGACCACCACACATCCCCTTTTCCCCCTCAGGAACCCTTCAAACCCGCCTCAATGTCGTCAACACGTTTAGAACAGCTCTCCTACAAGTTGTTTGAGGTATGTTCAAATTCCAGGCGAGGACGTCAAGAGGTGAAGTGGTGTCTGATTTTGTAAAATATCCAGCCCGGATACCACAATCAACGGCCCATCATCGTTGATGAGGAGCTCCAGTCCCCCGATACAGTGACACTAGCATACGAGGAGGAGGCAGCGGTGAGGGCCAACGGAGGAGGTCTCTCTGTCTCCATGTCCGCATACAAGTCGCAACAACCACAAGTGCACGGTATGATATATATCTTTGATTTTCTGTTCTGGAGATTTGTTCTGTTTGAATGATCTTTTATCTTTGCGGTGATGAAACTGACTCCTCTTTCTCCTTTTGTGTTGCCTCTAGCATTTGCAGAATCACCTTACTCTCAGTTCTCACCACAGTCCTTTGCCAGCCAGCCGACAGACCATGCAACACCTCAGCAAATCAACAACATTGCATTTGCTTCAAACAATGCGGCGCACACAGCAGCATATGGACCCAGCTCTCCGTCAGATAGCGGTGCTGGAGGAGACGTCACGGTGCTTTCGAGACATCCCGACAGTGGACCAGTCGGAACAAGAGTGACATTGAGTGTTTCAAGCGCAACGGATTTGACAGCAAGCACATCGTACATTTGCGTCTCGTTTGGGTCTCAGCGATGTCCGGCTCAGGTGTGCAAGAAGGTCGAGAACAACGGGGGCTGGGTTTTTACCATCTCGGCAGTAGCGCCGCAATTCCTGCTTACACAATGCAACTCACCTAGCGACGTGCCCTTGACGATTTTTGTCGATGCAAACGCGGATAGCAGGACGCGCGTGGTGAGCGGAGGCAGCTTTACATATCTCCTCGAGGGCGGGTCGCATGGGCATAGTGGGCAGCTAGCGGGGAGCCATGGGTCGACTGGTGACTTGGGTCAGCGGCACGAGGACACCACTCTCAAGGGCGAAGGCCAAGCCCACGTGGATGCGCAGGGCAATGCCACGCCACCTCCGTCAAGCCAAGGCCACCATATTCAACAACATAATCAGCAACAGCAGGCCTCGCACTTGACCGTCAGGACGTCAGGCATTTCCAACCCGAGTGAGCAAAACCAACATGACCAACATCAACAGCAGCAGCAGACCCACGATGAGCAACAGTTACAGCATGACGCTCTTGCCTCCGAGTCGACTACAAATACTTACGGATACTCCGCCGCCGGCGTCACAGCGCCCGAGGCGCAATCGGTTCCATCTCAGGTACAACATCTACAGAACGACTTAGCCGCCGCCGGATACAACCAGCAGGGAGGCAACGACATGCTCAGCTCTTACAGGACTCGGTCGTCCTACCTTGACCACAGCTACCGCCCACCATCGAGCCTTCGACAAAGCGCCGGGTCCACCTGGGCCCCCGCCTACGGCACCCAGGATGGCACGGAGCGATACGACTACGGCCGCGATGCGACAAATGCCCTGGCCAGGCCCGCGATGATGACGGCCTCTCCTCGCATGTCGCAGCACGGACAACACGCCCGCATGTCGAGCGGTCTGGTGCGCACCAGCCACCTCTCGGCAAGCGCTCAGCAGCTGGGCATGGGCTACTCGGGATCGTGGGGCGTCCAGAAGGCTCAGCTGCACATTAGGGGAGGCACGGCAGCGCTGGACTCGATGATGACGGACCGCTGGACGAGTGAAGAATGGACCAACCAGCGTCGCATAGTACTATTTACCAAGCGCCACAACGGACCCAACCTGCACATTGATTTCCGCCCTGTGTCGGTTTCGGAGCGGCCGAGCAACTCGATCTGCATCAGCTGCATCTACTGGGCCCGGGGACCCAACGAAAGGGGAGAGTGCTACGTCACTTCAGTAGACACCATCTATCTTTTGGAGCGCCTTATCGAGCCCCTGGCCACGATGGGTAAGTTTGGCGTCGAGGAGAAGAACCGCATCAGGCGCAACCTGGAAGGGTTCAAGCCCATCACAGTTAGCAAGGGAAAGCCTGAAAGCGAGGAGTTCTTCAAGCTCATCATGGGCTTCCCTAACCCAAAGCCAAGGAACATCGAGAAGGACGTCAAGGTATTCCCCTGGAAGGTACTGGGGCCAGCACTCAAGAAGATTGTGAGCAAGTACAGCTTCGACGCCACGGGCACCTCGTGCAGCCCAGCAATCCCCCCGCCGCAGTCAGCACCCGTCTCGCACCTCCTCACCCCGGTCAGTCTCCCCGCCGTATCATACTCGGGGCTGTCAACAACTCCCATCTCTGCCACCACAGCCACGGATCCCAGCTTGGCGTCTGGCTACGTGAGCATGGCCACGCACATCGACAACGGACTCCCCAGCCCCCGGTCCCTGCCAGGGAGCTCCTCTTGGTCCACATCGACAGCAGCATACATTCCACCAAGCAACAGGACCTTATCGCCGCCAATGAAGACGCATAGTCCGTCACAATCAAGCTCTGGTCTAAGGATCTCAACGCTACCTGGAGTTTACGATTCGCGAGCGGGGCCTGTCAATGCCCCGGCGTACGGCCTGTCTAGCCATCAAACCCACAGCCCCAGCCACCATCACCACCACAGCGCGACTAGCGCGGGGGCATCTGGAAGATGGGATCCATACGACACTGTAACGACTTCAGGATCCTACTCAGTCCCCGTGCCCACCTCAACATACCCGAGTCTATCTCACCATGCACACTCACATGGAGCACACGGTGGAGTCTACGGGGCTCCTGCGTATGCTGGTGATGCCGGACAGCGTCATTAAGATGGGCGACTTGAATCCTTGTGCTTGCCGGAGCAAGAGAAGAACAAAAGGCAACGCAGCCAAGGTCGCAACTATCTTCCCCGTGATGGCAGACGTTTGCGGGTCACTGTGGGTTGAGGGCGCTGCAGAAGCAAACCAGTGACAAAAAGTGTGGGTGGGGTATGCTTGCAAATGAAGACCACGCACAAGGCCTCTCTCACCGGTCCTTGGGGAGGGGTGGTGCTTGAAAGCAAGTGGCAGTCTTTTTTTGTTCTCCGGTGCGGGAGGCAGGGCGCCGGGTCGGGTTCATGAAACCAGCAGCCTGGCCCCGCGTGAGCACTTCTATTTTTTTTATCTTTTTCTTTTCTGGATGGAGCGACAATCTTGGGAAGTTTGATTTCCTCTGGCGTTTTAGGATGGGTGGTACATGGCGGTCCCAGACTTGCATTTTCTCCCGCCATTCTGTTTTCTTTCCTTTTTTTTGTGTCTGTTTTTTTCCTTTTTCACTTTGCCCCTTTGATTTGCATCTTGTTGGATTGCCACCACATAGACTGATGGTGTTCAACTCCTTTTCTTTTCTTTTCTTTTTTTACTACTACTACCCCTGGTCTTTTTATTTGTCCCTTATCACTTTGGCTCTTCTTGTTCCCTTTGTCTTGTTCATCTATCATATCCCCGCCCTTAAAGGCTCGGCCCAGACTCATCCTGTTGGTCATAATAACTCGTCATATACCCCTCCCCTGTTTTCGGCTTCTTTCCCCGGTTTTCTCGTTTGGAGACGTGGGTACATCATTCACAAGGCGGGCATTCGGCAAGACGGCGATCTCCCATGCATAGATACATCATAATCTCAAACCTTAGTTTACTTTTGCTGCGCTACCGTGACTCGCTGACTATGTGTACTTGCCTATTTCGTCTTGGCTTATCATGCTTTTTTGTTGTCTGCTTCTTCTGCTCATTACTATATGTGTGTGTCAACGACCAATAGACCCCCCTTGTGATGCTTGCAAATGCCACCCGGGTGACTTTCTTTTGGCAGAGCAAGCATATCGTCTCTTTTTCTTTTGTGGGAGGGGGTAGAGGGTAACAAAAAAAAAGCAGGGTGACATACGGAGGGATCAAGAAAGTAGGGTGGGGTGATGGATGGATAGCTGCATGTGCAAGTAGTATGCAACGCTATTTGGGGTTGGTTGCATGCATAGTGGGTGGGCGGACGATGATCACCTGGTGTGGCGCAGGCCAATGAGGACGACGACGGCACTAGTTGCACTAGAAGCACATCATCCACACCACCCATCCAAACAACAGAGTAGACCCTGGCTTGTTTGGACATCTCTTTTTTTTTGTGGTTAGCAGGGACAAAGGAAAACATTTAGGCGCAAATCATGGATGAAGAAAGGAGGGGGGGGGAAGTCGGTCGGTCGTTTGACAAGGAAACAAATGGCCCTTTGGTACTTTGGTATAGCTGGCTTGTTTTTTCTTTCCGCACTTTTTTCGTGAAAACCTCGTCTCGGCAGGCCACCCGTCGAACACTGCCCCCCGGGAACTGTTTGACCGCGGGGCGCCCGCCCCGAGCCTTGATTCTTTTTTTTTTCTAGCCGTTTGTGGCTGACCCCCCGACCCCCCACTGCAGTCGTTTATCACAAACCAAACCCTAGACGTGGGTTGGATTTTTGAACCATTGCCGCCCGTCATGTTGCAGTAGAATAGACTACGGTAGTACGTACCTACCTTGTAGATGATAGGCCATAAGGCGGGCACCGTTGGATCACTATATTTCTCTATCCTTGTCCATCTTCAACCCCTCTATATCTTAGACAGGGTTCGGCACTTGAGGAAAATCTTGTCGTGCCACGCCTCGATGCTACCAGATTCGATTGGTTCGTCCAACCCACATCTTTCTTTTGTCATGGCTCCCTTTCGTCTCCCCTCATCATATGTCCTTGTTTTTTTGTTCAACCCTATTGATGGTCCTAGTGATCACCTCAATTTTTTCACACTTTTTTTGTTCGTTTCCTTACCATCTGTCCACTTTGTCGCGCAGTAGCGCGAGGAGCGTCCAAGTGAGGGTGAAGAGGGTGGGCAACATGGCGACATGGCATCCGAGAAATGTCGTCTTTCTGCGGAGAGATTGGTCCAACGGCGTGCATGGGGAATCAATGCAAGTCTCAGAGAAGCATACCTCGTACCACTCAAGCAGAGTGCATTAGTCCATAATTTTTTTAACCCTCTTTCGCTTCCTGCATCATGCATGTCGTGGGTTGGGGTAGACAAGAAGGCAAGAAAGAGAGAGAAAAAAAAAGCAGATGATGAGATGGGGCGGGAATGGAGCAAGAGCGAGAGGGAAAAGATTCCGGCGACAAACCAAAAAAAAAAAAAACCGTTGGAGGGGATGGAGGGGAGGGGGGGTGCCACACCCAAAAAGAAAGTGACGCTACTGCATAGTCTACATGCGCCGATTCGCAACACGGGACGCGCCCAGCTGCCTGCATTACGCATGTCATCTGCGTCATCCGCCCGCTTTTTTTTTATTTAATTTTGGTTTTCTTTTTTATTTTCCACTCTTTTCTTCCTGTGGTTGGTTTTTGCCGGTAGGTTGTTGTATCTTTCTTTTCTCTATATTGCTCCGTAAGTTGTCCCCACCCCTGTCACCCCCCCGCTCTGTAGTCATGTCTAGTCCGACAAGCCTGATAGGGCAGACACCAAAAAAAAGAGGGAAAGGGGTCGAGTAGCACTGTCAACTGGTGCCGCTTATCTCTGGTCTAAGGCAGTGTGATGAGATCGCAGGGCGTTTGTGCCCATGCTACCTGAAGCGCAGCGGGTAGGCTACTGAAAATGTTCCTGTCAGGGCCGACGTGGGCGTGACTGGCTCGACGGGTTTGGGGGGCGCGTCACTGAATCTAGGCATGGAGAGGGAGAGAGAAAAAGGTTTAAACTCCAGATCAGATCTTCCGACGCCAGGCCTTTCCTACTGGGTTTCCACACATGACTGGTTTGATTGCTACCGTCCGTTGTATAGAGGGTCACGGTCGGGCTTTCGAATGGGGTGGGAATGTCCTGCCTATTTCAGGGGTGGTCTCCGCGGAACATATGGCTTCGGGCTTCCTCTTTTTGTGACCGTTTGACTTTTGCTGTATGAGCTTTTAAAGGACTTGATGATACACCCCATGTCTTTCTTACTTTACTCTTACACAAGCCCTTTGGGGAAAAAGGGTTGTGTGGTGCACAAGACCATCTTCTCCCCCCCTCATGACCGTCTCGCGGTTATCCCTTTATGCTTCATCCGGGCCTCCGTTTGAATACATGGCCCTCGTATAGACATCCGTTTAGGCACTCGCCAAGCACATCTTTTGCGCGTCTTTCCACCAATGTTGGGTGATCTGGGAGGTATCGTCTCCCATTGTTTGGAAAAAAAAGGAAAAAAAAGAAAAAGAGACAAAAGAAAAAGAAGATAAATTCTCCTATCACTCGGCCAGTTATGCACGTCTTCTGCCTGCAATGAACCCACGGGAAGATCTCCCATTCGTCGCTGGACTCCGCCTTTATGGCTATCTTATCCAACAGCATGGAGCTGCAAGTGCAGGGATTCTTCTTTTTCTTGGTCCTCTTGGTACCAGCATAAATGTAACCTACCTTTTCTTCTGCAGCTTGTTTTTTGGGGGGCGTTTTCTTTGCTATTATCTACCTAAGTATGTACAAAGTACAATGTAATAAACTGGTTCTCCTTTTCTCCGCCGTGGGGGAAATCCCATGGTTGAGGACAATATGGCCCGATCAACCAAGGAACCTAGCCTATACACGAAACTCAAGGGTTGCATTTTGGGTTGCATTTTGATATCTGGGCCAAACGTCCATCACGAAAAGAAGTAAAACGCCACACGCCACACTATCATGCATGAGAGGTCATGTTGCTGGTGGACAAGGTTTTCATGACGAAAGAACTGGGGCTCAGAGGTGTGGCTGATGTTGCCTTTTGTTCTTTGTTTTATGTTTCTCCCCCACACTTTTTTTACCGTGGCCGTTTTTTGACATAATTACTATCGTACTCCGTATAATAGAGAGGGGCTTGCTTTGATGGACCACGCGTGTGGCACTGCTTTGGCCTGCCATTGGTTTGAAGCTTGAGCACGCGTACCCCCAAGCAATCTAATATATCTCGATTTCTTTTGCCCCTTGAAACCCCTTTCGGAGGCCTCTGTCGTACGGGGTTTCCTTGTATTTTTGATGTTTTTACTCCGTATATGTAAGCCAAGACGAGATGAACATGTTCTATACAAGACCTCCCCGCAAACAGACTCTTTTTAAACCTGCGGGTCTAGCCGACCGAATCCGTGGTGGCGGTTTGAATTAGGCTTAGGGCGGATTTTATTTTTTGGGGAAAGGATAGAAAAGTGACTCATCATTCACCCCCTCCCCACGTTTGCCTGACTTGCCTGACTATCTCTGGGCATGGAGAGGGAGAGCCTATCACTTATGATCACAAGGTCAAACATTCGCAGCACCAGTCTACTTTTAGTTTTAGAAGGAGGTCTGCCTTTTTGTTGTCCGGGTAGACCCTGCCTTGCTTCTCGTTTGAAATTTTGGCGGGCAGCAGATGGAAGGGTGTGGTGTTTTTGAAAAAAAAAATAAGAACGAAAAAGAAGAGAAGAACACCACGTCTGTTTACTCTGGATGACTGCAATTTGTCCGTTCTCCGACCAGGTGCAGGGCATGCATACATACCTCGAGATATTAACGGTCCCCTTACTGCCCATGAGATGTTACTATCAAGTAGCAGGCAGGTCAGGCTCACTGTCGATCGAGGGAGTGTCTTGATGTTCATGGTCATGTTGCTGTTGACTTGATCGAATACGACGAAAAGTGTTCTGAATTTTTACTGGATTCGGCCATGACATGCGTTACATGTTGAAGTTTGTATCAATCATTCGGTATCGAGCATCTCCGGGGGTGAAAGGGTTGTATGATGATGGCCTAGGTGGTGTTGAGTGCTGACAAACGGACTGACTGGAGTCACGCGTTGGGCGTTTTAATCGCAAAAGGCCAGAGCCTTCGGGGGGCGCTGTGTTTGCAGGTAGTGATGCCAAACCACCGAGGATTTTATCATGCTCAAACCAGAGACCCGGACAAGCACTGAGATGGAAAGGAGTGTAGCAAGTCCGAATCCTGTCGCTCTTGTTGCTATTGACGTGACATTGAAAAAAATGGCCACCGGATGAGGCGGCATCTCTCGACTTGATGGCTCTCCGACCAAAAATATTCTTGACCCTCAAAGAGGAAACAGCTTGGCAATCAGGCCCTCACACAGACCCATCACAAAAGCTCCCGCTGGGAAGACCTAATCAAGAGACTTTTTCGCCGTGGAGGACCCATCGTACCAAGCCTTTCCCAGGTGTCCGCAAATATTCATGGCAGCTTCAGGGGTTGCGGTCCCCGAGCCGGCGAGCAAGGTGGGCACGCGCAGGTGGCAAGGCGATTTTTTGCCCGTCTATTATGGTTAAGCGAGGGCTTAAGCTATGGTCTGGCTGTGGGGACGAAAAGGGGCCCAGGTCGGTCTCTTGGTTTACTTAGCACCTAAATGTAATGGAAAGTCCCCGAAACCCCCCCGGGCGTCAGGACCGCGTCGGTGCGCATTGCGATTCTGCGGACGAACCCATCAAAAAGCCTCGGCAGCAGCGGGGGTTCTCTATGCGCCCACGGCTGGACATTGGCTGCGCGGCTAGATAATTGTGGGTTTGGCGAGCTGAAGCGCGCTGTGCGAGTCATGACCATCCCGGCCATTGCAATGAATGTACGTGGTACATTTTTGTCTTTGGCAAGCCACCCCTGAAGCCCATAGCGACCAAGCAGCCCTACGTGGCCAATTTTGTACAAACTACAAAGCATCCCCGTGATGTGTGTGGCCCGCTCTCCAGGGAAATCCCGGTTTCGAGTTATCGTCAAAGCTAAAGAAGAGAAAGCGAGGCGAGCGTCCGCCCCCCCCCCCCCCCCCCTTTGACGGCGACAAAAGCACTAGTTCGTAGGTGAGCGAGTCATTTGCCAAACCTGTTCACCGCACCGGAGCAGAACTGCCGTCGGTCGTAGATCCCGTGTCTTTCCTATTATGCCAAGTCGTCACCAACAAGGGCCAAAACAATGCAGGATAAACCCCGTTCGCATATGGAGATCATAACGTCCAGGGGGAGGGAGTGAGTGAGTGAGTGAGTGAGCGAGTACCCTCGATTTGTGTGTTTCTTTTCGTCCCTTCTTCACGGTAATATTGCCACCAAACTGAACCCAAAGAAAGGTGTCCAACCCATAGCGTATCCCGGCTTTTTCGGCACGCTTGACAGCTCGCCAGTAGTTTCGCCTCTGCAACTTCTAAACATAGAGTCGACAACCAACACTTGGCAAGAGGGACAAGGAGGCGATATGGATTCCATCAGGGGGACTTGCTTTTTTTTCTGAGTGGAACTAACCAACATCCTGCCAAGTGACCCTCATGTGCTTTTTTGGATGCTTTGACAATCGCTTCATGTTAGCCGACCCTTGGCGGCGAGGAAGCAACCAAAATTATACCGCAGCAGCGTTGTAGTGTAATTTAGAATAATGAAAAGAATATTGACGAGGTGAAGATGCTGTTAGATTTTTGAAAATATAAATATCTAGTCTCGACACCTCTTCTGGTCTCGTTTTTTCTCTTCTCCTCACCACCATCAGCTTCTACAGTCAACTTTTCACTACCTTTTTTCCTTTTCCTCTTTTTCCTTGAGTATTTTCCTTGGGTCTTTTCCTTTTCTTTACTCTTGATTCCTCTGTTTTCTTTCATCTTTCTCCTTGTCACTTTTTACGGACTTTTTTTGTCTTTTTTGCTTTCGCTTTTTTAGCATCATCATCCACGTCCTCTTGTTGAAACATCAATCTTTGTCTCTACAACAACAAAACCAACCAACAAACCGCCAACATGCAGTTCAAGGCCATCCTCGTCCTCGCCTCGGTCGCCACCGTCCTGGCCGCGCCCGCCCCCATCCCCTCGGACGTCGTCGAGGTCTACAACGCTGCCCCCGTCGCCGAGGTGGCTCAGCTCGATGCCCGCCAGACGGCCAAGGAGGAGATCACGGCCGCCATCACCGAGGCGGTCAAGGATGCCGTGACGGCCCTCGCGGTCAAGGGCGCCAAGATGGGAGCTCAGTTCGTCAAGGACCTCAAGAACTGGACCAAGGCCCGCGAGGAGTTCACCAAGGCCACCGTCAAGGAGATGTGGGCCGCCCAGACCGACAAGAAGGCCTTCCCCGCCGCCGTCTGCTACAACATGGGCTACAAGGCCGAGGGCGCCGCCGGCAAGATCAAGGTCGACCTCAAGTCCGGCCTCCTCAAGACCGACTACGACTGCTTCTACATGCCCGGCAACTCCGTCTTCAAGGGCGAGGGCGACGGCGGCTACATCAACCTGGCCATCCAGTCCGACAGCGCCCGCTGCAAGTTTGACAGCAAGGCCAAGTCCCTCACCTGCAAATAAGCGCTTTGAGCAGCACCTGCACCCCCTTTTCAAAAGGCTCGTCGTTCGCTGGTTGTTTCGGGCAGACTCTCGACTCGACAACATCGTTTCTTTTTTTTCCTCCAAGAAACCGGTTTCTTTTTTAGAGCATTGATTGTTTTTGTTTTCTTTTGGACATTCCAGGTGGATTTGCATCATCGCGCAGCATCTCAAGGAGTTATATGGTTTTTACCCGAGGGGTTTTGCATTGCGAATCTGGTTCTCGCTTTCGTCATTGCATTGTTTAGGAGGATTGCATATTTTGGCAAGTTTTTGGGGTAGCATTTGGGAAGTTTTGGCTGTGTTAGCTGTGGTTCTCTTTCGCTTCGTTTGTACCATTCTTTGTCTCATTAGCATTTGGGGAGATTCTTTTTTTTCCTCTTTTACTTTTTGGACAAAATTAGCTCATCTTTTTTTGGGGGGTTTCTGTTCTGCAGAGCCTTCAATAAAATGGAATGGACAATTGTCCTTTTCAACAAACCCTGTTTCATTGTCTTTTGTGCATGTGAATGGTTGTAATATGTTCTTTGCTCTAGCCTTTTTATGCTGCTGCAAGACTGCAGTTGGCTTCCACTTACAAGACTTTGCCCATGTTTAGATTTGATTTACAAAGTTTAATAGCCACTCTTACCGTCACACTATTCCAATCGCCATGACCACTAAGCAAAGCTTGAATGAGAGAAATAGGACAAGGCTCAAACGTCTAACATGGAGTCGTAAGAGATGTAGGAATATCATCAGGTTTGAAAATTCAAAATGACCAAGTTAGTGCCGAGTACCAGCACCCATTATATGTTTGTTATTATTATTAGAGGTTACCCTGCGCCCATTACTGTTTTCAAGAACCGAAAGATGTGTAATGAATTTTGAAAAAGGCGTTTGGAACCTTGTTAAATATACCATTACAGTCCTGCCATAATCTCCTGTTTGAAATAAACAAAAAGGGTAGATACTTACCTAGAAAGTAGGTTGCCAAGGTATTTCTCTCACATCTTCACAAGTCGCTCATCCAAAAGTGTAAAAGAAGATATTTCAGATTGATACTGAGATCTGAGTAACTGACGAAAGCTATAAAGGAAATGCAAAAAGCCCAGACATTTAGGGTATCAAAAGAAAAGACTCCAACACTGGGCGATATCTGCCTATTGTGTCCCAGATAAACCAAACCAAAATCCCAACCATGACTCCAACAACACCATACTGACCTCGTGCATTACATAGTCTTCGAAACAGCTAAACCGTCACTAGGCAAAGTTGTCAATCTCATCAGGGAAAGGGGCACCACCCGTAGGACCCGCAGTCACAGCGTTTTGTCGAGTAGGAGGCATGCCTGTGACGGGCGCAACTGAAGCAGGAGCAACTGAACCAGGGGCAACTGAACCAGGCGCAGCCACGGCAGGTGCAGCCACGGCAGGTGCAGCCATGGCAGGTGCAGCCAGGGCAGGCGCAGCTGCACCAAGGCCACCTTGAGAGGCCAAGGGTGACTTGATGTTTGCCGTCTTGGCTCCAGACCCCTGAATGAAGCCAGTGACTTTGTTTCGGAGCGCGCCCATCGGAGTGTTTATTGCCTCCCATTCTTTCTGCTTCCTCTTTTCCGCCGCCTTGTCTTGCTGGAGCTTGAATTTTGCCTCCTCTATCCCCTGCCTAGCGTGCTCGCTCTGCACCTTGAGCAGGTCGGTAGCTGCATTCTTCTGCTTGACCTCGGCCTTGTTCGTGCTAAGGTCGTTGAAGCCGGCCACAAGTGCATTCTGCGGCTTTGGTTTGGCCACGGGACTGACGGGCACGGTAGTTTGCATCTCATTGTAGCCCCCTTGCTGAGGAGCGACCGAAACCCGTCGCTTGCTGAGCGTGCCCGCAGGGCCGACGGGAGCGCTAGGCGGGTTATTTTCTGCCTTTTTGCCCCTCAAGGCGGACCAAAACCTATCCCATATGGAAGGGGCAGTCTTCACAAACTTTACACTGGTATCACTGAGGAAACCCAGGGCACTCCCGGCGCCTTCTGCGACCATTCCGGATCCTCTTGTCAAGGTGCCCCCCTGCGGGTCTTGAGGCGAGCGGCGCCCAATGGCACCGTTGGGTGTGTCGGCATCGTACTGAACGACCCAGTCGAGTACCGGTTCTGGATCGGACCCTCTGTTACGATCAAGGTATCGGGTAACCTGTTCTTAGGGTAAAGTACAGTGGGTTGAAGCAACTGAGCGTCTGACTGGGTAACTGGGGTTCTCAATGACTGGGGGTGAAGTTATGATCGTTCTCAAGTAAGTATTGAGGTTAACTAGAGTTTGATTGCTGCTAAGCAATCCTAGAATCGAATCTATCTACATGGTAATGAGCGTGCCTTATATAGACTATGTTCCGAATGTGATCTCTCCTGATCTGTCACAGATCGCAGAGATCACTTCCCTTGATCTGTTGTGATCCCTCAATGATCACTGAGATCACTCTCTTGGCAATCACGTGAGGTCACGTGATTCCTTCTTATGTAATCCTCTTTCTGCCGGTCGGTGATTTCTCTGGGCGGGTGTCGTCAGGAGGGGTGTGACCCCACCTGGCCTCCCTGGTACCGGCCCAACTGTCTGGTCGTAACACCCTCCTGCGTTGCCCAGATCGCGGGGAAGACTGGTCGGCGCCGCGGCGGCCAGGCCTAAGAGTGGCAGGAGGACGAGGGTCTGCTTGACCGAAGGCATTCTTTTCACAATTTCTGTTTCGCGGCAGACGATAAACTGGGTTGTGCCTATATGATGGGGTGTTAGCTGGTACAAGTTGAACTATCAGTAACTCTGAAAATGTTTTGATGGAAGCCTGAAGACCGCTAAACACTAGAGAACAAAACAAAAAGGGTAAATAAAACAAAAGAAAACGTAAAATTTGATGCGAAAAAAAATCTGCTGTTGAATTGTTCTCAAGCGTATGATGATGATGCTGATGCTCCAGACGATGGCAGAAGTGAAATCAATAGAGTCACGAAGCGATTCCCTTTCAGATATACATGCCATTCGCCGAAAAGTCATCAAAGTATTACTACATCCGGCTTTGTAGATCCGGCCTGGCGCTGGCCGGGTGGAGAAACAGAGCCGGGGTCTGACGACCAGGGGAGGAGTAAGGCAGGCGATGCGATAGCATCTTATCATTAGCCTGGATCTGGTGCTTTGGTTTGCTTACGCCCAATGCTGACGACTTGTCGCCATTCCAGAAATCCCTTCCTTCCCTCGCCTTTACTCACTCAACTGCTGACTAGGATGAAGGGGATCTGGAGCGACAAGGCTCTCTATGAGGAAAAAAAGAAGAAGAAAAGAGGCCGACCCAGGATAACGTTATTTTGGCGCTTATCGAAAAGTTTGGTCGCGAATAACGAAAAGCAAACCACCGACATGCATAAAAGGGCCACACCCTGGTCCGGCACTTGCCTGCGCTGCCAGGGGATTGTTTTTCTGCGCCTGCGCCTCTGGGGGAAACGGGGATTTCCAGGAATAACAACGCTTACTGGTTGCTTGGATTCACAGACTTGCATGGCTTGCTGCGCCACACGGAAAAAGCGGAGTGGTCATGGTGAAGAATAAGTCATCGCTTGAACCCGCGCTTGGAGATTTCTCTTCTCAAACAGTACTCCCAGATGGATGATTCTCACAGAGACCAAAAAAAAAAAAAAAACAATCCAGAGAAACTACAGCCGCTATTTATTGCAAACAAAGAAACAGCTCAATGCATGCGTTTTTGGTCGTTGATTAATGAATGGCATGTTAAATGGCTTACTTTGCTTGTAGTTTGGCTTGATTGGTTTTACGCGCTGGCGATTCGAATCTAGGTAAGGGGCAAGGTCCCAGGTAGGCTAGCCTAGTGGAGTACGGAAATCGGCACCTTACTGTGGGCGACAGCCCTGGACCTCCTTCCTTCATCCCCCTTACTGAGGCACATCAGTTTGAGAAGCTCGTGCCCACTCAGCAAAAAGGGTGGAAGCCTCTACCTGGAACTGCTGCCAAATCCTTGTGCTGCGTGTACTCGGGCAATAGACGACACTCAGCAAACCAAATTCTGACAAATGCTGTTTGGGGCCTAGGTGTGATTCTAGCTATTGGACAGAGAGACATGCCGTGTTCTGTACCGAAAACACAGTTACTCAAGCTTCATTGAAAGGCAGGAACTTGTAGTGTGCACAACCAACCAACTTGGTGCCGTCAAAAAAACAACAGCCACACTTTCCCAGTAATCGAATTCCGATGTCCTTAATCCAACACGAACAGATGTGATCAAAAACAGACTGAACTGAATCAACTGTAATAATCTGTCACTGTTTTGTGACCATCACTCCCTGATCAACATTCATCGAACTCCCACCGGCGCATCCACACATACACGGCGGCATACATAGCGGCACCAATGTGCAAGTAGAGTTCTTCCGATGGCGCTTATTTCTTACCGCGCTTACGACCAGGCACCACCTTGAACCCGGCACCTTGGATTCCACTGTCAGCGCCAGGGCTAGCTCCAGCAGCAGTCGCCGAGGCGCCACCGTTCGAGTTGCCGCCCTTCTTGGCCACCTCGCTCCAACCCTTGTCTGCACCCGAGCCTGAAGCAGCTCCACCCAAGCCACTGCCTCGGGACACGCCCGCAGTCTGCTTCTCGACGACACCCTTGTCAGCAAGCTTCTTGCGGCGGACGAACTCCTCGGCGAAATGGCGTCCGTCCATGGTAGTAGAGTTGGCGTAGACTGCATCCGAGATGAGCGTTTGATCGAGGGGAAGGACGAGGAGCGTCGAGGCAAAAGTATCAACTGCGACCATGTCAGTTTCGGACCACCTTTACAAAAGATTTTGTATTTGACTCGAGAAAGGAAAAGTGAGGGCAGATGCTTACTGTCAATGCCACCAGTGATACCGCGCCCAAGTTCACGGCGGAGCCACTTGTTGAATTCCTCCATTGCGGCGCCAGTCGAGTCCATCTTGTTGACGGTGGCTGGGCTGGCTCGAGCCGAGACAGTGGCCGGTTTGCTGGGAGGAGCCGCTGATACCGCGGGTTTGATAGCTCCAGTGCTAATGGTGCGAACCTGCTGAGCGGCAGGTCCAGTAGGGATCTTGACCTTGCCACCGGCACCGACGGTAGCCCAGCCAGGAGGGGCTGACACAGCAGCAGGCGCGGGACCCTGGTTCACCTTGCTGGCAAGATCAGCATAGCGCTTACCCATGCTGTTGTTGATAGTCGCAGCAGCAGAGGCCGCAGCAGCCTGCTCCTGAGCACGAGCCAAACGGGCCTTGCGGACCTCCTCCTCGCGTTGAATCTCGGCAAGCGTCTTCTTCTTGCCGTTGACTGTGTTTGGGGTCTCGGCGGGCGTGGGGGTCGTACCCTTGACACCTCCACCCACGCTTGGCTTGGCCCAGGGGCTGGCGCCAGACGGAGTAACAGGAGAGCCGCTGCCCCAAGTGCTGGTAGTAGGAAGAATGGGCGCTGCACCGGTAACAGCCGTCTTCTCACGCTCGCGGAGAGCAGCAGCTTCCTGCTCAAGGGCGGCACGTCGCGCAGCGGCAGCAGCTAGCTCAGCACGCGCGGCCTTCTTGGCCTCGGCCTCTTGAATCTCCTTGAATGTTGGTGCTTTCTGGTCCGCAGTAGCCGAAGCCCACGGCGCAAGCGAAGGAGGAGCAGCTTGGGTAGCCGACAGGCTTTCCGGGGTGCCAGATTGCGAGCGGTTCATGCCGGCAAACTGATCGGGCAGAGTAGAGCGCGTGCGCTGAGCGGTGGGAGCAGCGATGGTAGCTCCGGCGGGAGGGGGGAAAGGCATCAAGGCATCATTTTCGGCAGGTTGAGTCTGCTTGGCAGCAGCGGCCTGGGTCTTTTGAACCTGCTGTGTCAGCGAAAGACTGGAAGCCTGAGCTTCAGGGGTCTTGCTGCTTTCCTGAGACTTGGCGACGTCCTCAATTATTTGGGCTGCGTCTTCTTGAGTTGCAACTCGGGCTTGAGCATCATCGTTAGCATTCTCAGAGGTATTCTGCTCACCCGCGGCAGCCTCCTCGGCATCCCGCTGGGCCCGCAGTTCCTGGAATTCCTTGAGTCTAGCACTGAACGGGTCCTGCTGAAGTTGATCTACAGCCGGAAGTTGGCTGCGATGGTTGTTTTCGCCGGGAGGGGCAACCAATCCAGCAGAAGTCACACCGCCTGCAGGCCTTTGACCGCCCAGTAAAGTCGAAAGAATGTTAGGGCCTCCCTGGAGGTTGGCAAGCATCTGACGTTCCTGCATGTTCAGGTCCTGGGGAAACATGTCGCCGGGGACAGATGTGAGACCAGGCTGCATGATGCCCTGTGAGGTGGGCTCAAAGTACGAAGGTGTGATTGCGGCTGCTCCCATGTTTCCGATGGGCTGCTGCGTGGGCATACCAATCGGTGAGCTGATGCTCCCAAAGCTAGGCTGGCTCTGCAGGCTATGCGCGCTCGAGTGGTGCTGAAGAACGCCAGCGGCGCCAGGCTGCATGCCCATTTTGTTAAAGACTTGGGAATGTTGCTGCTGGGCCATGAACTCTCGCTGGCGGTGCATGAGAAATTGCTCCTCCTGTTTGCGACGCTCCAGGTTGTTCTGCTCCTCTGCCGTCAGGGTGCGTCCAAAGCTAGGGAACGCCCCTACCAAAGGCGGAATGACACCTCGGCTGTCACCAGTAGAAAATGGGCCGGTCTGCGAAGGGGGGCCATGGGCGACACCGATCTGGGGAACCAAGAAAGGCTCCCGAGAGTTGCCAATACGGCGAATAAGTTGGCCCAAGGGTTCAAAGTCGCTGTCCTCAACTCGCTTGACTCGCAGATCGGGCGTAAAGAAGTTGGCCTTATACCAGTCGTTCATCTCCAGCCCGGTGAAAGGACCTTGATGGTTGCCCTGAGGGTCCATGTACACCCAACGCATGCGGTCGGGCATGACCATCTGGCGGGCCTGGGCCTGAGACTGGGGACCATCGACGGGCGTGTGAAGCGAGAAGGGATGGCCACCAGACATACCACCAAATGATTGGGCTGCTGTAGCAGTTAGGCCTGACGTAGGCTCAGCCGTGGTAAAAAGACCCTGAGAGCGGGCAGCGTCCGATGTTGGGAAAAGTTCCTCGAACATTCCAGACCGGCCCGCTCTCATTGGGCTGTCTGTTTCCCGAGGATTAGGTCCGGTAGCACTGCGCCCAATGGCGCCCAGGGGGTTGACCTGTCGGTAGTCGGGTACGGAGTCGGCCAAGCTGTCGTGTTCCGGCTGCTGCATCTGCGCCTGCATTGCTGCCGGGAAAAGAGAGCCAAGCTTGCTGCCACGAAGCGAGCCACCAGCGCTGGCAGGTCCAAACACGTTGGCAAGACCGCCAAGACCGGGTGACTGAACGTCTGGACTGAACAAAGAGCTTCCAAATGGGTTCGCGAACCCAGCCCGTTCGCGATCAGGGGTTCCTGAGGTCAAATTGGAAGGCCACGTACTCAGCTGGTTTAGCGCGGGAAATCCACCGCGATTGGCTCCAACGCTGGATGTCTGACTGCGATCACTGCCCTCGACGTTGGCGGCCGGGAATCCTCGAGCAATCGCACTGAACCCCGAGGGTTGCTCGGTAGGCTGACCGTGACCGTGGCCCGCACCGTAGTCCCCGGTAGACCCCTCATCATCACCACGCTCAGCTGGCGGGCTACGATAGGGGTTCGTCTCGGGAGTGCCCTCGTCCTTGTGGCCTCCCAGGTTCAGATTTGACATGCCGTAGTCCCCCGCCGAGCCCTTTATAGGCGTTTCAAAGGTGCGCTGGCTCGCGTGCTGCTTTGGGGAAGGACTAGTTCCCTCGCGCAGGGCGTTTAGGTTACCAGCCTGCTCCCCAAAAGGGTCGGTGTCGATTCGTGGTCGAGGACGCCAGGAGTCTTTGCCGTCGGCAGCCGTCTCGCGCGGCGATCCCTCTCCTGCTGGATTGTTACTGTCCTTGGGAATTAGGTGGGCCAAACGACTGCCCCCGGAAGAAGCAAATCGCTTGTCCCCAACAGCAGAAGTGCCAGGCATGGAAAAATTGCCGAAACTCCCCATCGGCGAGGAAGCCGACGCAGGACCAGCCGATTGTCCCCAGAGCGCAGAGGCAGCGGCGAAGCTGTTTCCAGCAGACGCAGCACCCGAAGTCGTACGGGACAATCCTCCAAAGCCGGCAGCGCGGGCCGATTGAGGCTCTCGGTTATTTCCGGTCGTATCGTCGGAAGGCTCATCGTAAGTGTCGTCTTTTTCCTCCTGGTTCCGACGTCCAAACCACGACGAGTCAGTGCGAGCGAAGCGACCGTTTCCAGTGGGTGAAACGAGACCATCGGCGGGGTAAGGGCTATTTTCGGTCTGTTGTCGACGAGTGCCGGGGCGCGAGGCGGTCGACGGCGTGGTGACAAAGTTGCTACCGTGTGAGACAGATGGCTTTCGACCATTAAGTCCTCCGCCTTGGTGTGTGCCATCCTTGTTTTGCTGCGGGGGTTTTACGGGAGAGTTGACATCGGAAGCGAACAACTATGGGACGATGCGTATTAGCAGCGAGTGCGGTAGTAATCCAGCAAAATGAAGGCCGTAGACCTACTTCTTTCTCTTCCTGTGACATTTCTTGCAGTCCCACTGGCTTTACCGCTCCGTTGGTGTCCCAACAGACACTTGGGTCCTGCGGTACGTGGGTTTCGTTGGGCTTACCCCAGTTTCGCACCGACGTGCCGTTCACAGGCGCAGGGACCCATCCAGAGACGAACAGCTCCTCCACATTGATCGCACTTTCGGAATTTCTGCTTATTTCCAACAACTGCTCGCGAGTATAACGTAGCGGGCCGTCATACGGAGCGGCGTCAGCAGCAGATGGCGGTGCTTGAACTGCAGCGCCATCGGTCGCAGGTGTGCTCTGAGCGGTAGATTGGTTGTTGAAGGGGGTTGTGGAGGAGCGACGGAAAGTCATTGTGCCGTTGGAGGGACGTCCATCGCGTCGCGCCCTGAGTTATTCCAAGACATGTCGTCAGCGTGTGCCAAAAGCAATCGGAGAATAGAGCGAACGCAAGCCGCCACCAAAAAAAAACACGAACCATTCTCCGCTTCCATTTCCGCGGCCTTCACGGCTTCCTCTGGGATCACGGTTAGATTGGCCTGCGGCCGCTGATGCGAAGCTTGAAGGAAGTTGAGAATTCATCTCGAATATTTGTGCTCGGGTTGACCAAATTGGCGACTGCACAAAGCGGGAGGAAAAAAAAAAGTTAGCAGTGTGGTCGTGGTGATTGATTTTTTTTATCTCTCTTTTTATTTGTCCGCTGGGTTTGGAACTGTATGCACAGGTGGGCAGACACGTACACGCGAAGCCAAAAGTAGAGGGTAGAGCTTTCGTGGGAAGCTGAAGTTTTCGCGACGGCTGTAACAATATGCGGTCGGTGGGATTCGGTCGGCGCCTACGGGTAGGTGAGGCGAAGAGTAGCTGGTTGATGGCTAAATAAAGATGTGAAGTGGTAATCGAGATGGCAGGCTTGCTGGCTATTGCTGGTAGTTTTCGCGACGGACGACGGAGAGTGCTGGCAACTTGCTGGGTCGAAGAAAGAAGCTTTCGATTTGTGCTCTGAAAATTCACAGAGGTTGACGCCGGAAGTCTCAGAAGTGGGGCCTCTACTTGCGCCAGTGAAGGACGCCATTCGTCAAGACAGTGTGGAGTAGTGTGTAGCAAGAGGCCGTCAGGGGAAAGAGACAGATGAAAGGCTGTGTGCATGCCTCCCTCACCTGATTGCGCACGTGGCATCATTGAAAGATGCACCACACCAAACCACACCACCCATTGTGGACAAGGTTAGGCCCAGTCGAGTCAGTTCAATTATGTTCAGAACGCACGTGCCTCTCAGCAAAAAAAGAAAATAATGTCATCATCAAGGTACAGTTTCGGCAAAGTACGTGGTAAGCCTAACCCGACCCCGCTCGAGGTTAAATGGTTAAGGTTAAGTTGGGTGTGCAAGCATTTCAACTCTGACGCGCCGGTACGCGCTGAATTTGTTTCATGAGGTGTGGTGGGTGAGTTTTCAGGATAATGTCTAGCCTGTTCTTCATTTGTCGCACAAGCCCAATGGTTAATCTAGCTGCGGTTGATTTTTGGCGCTACATTTACAGAGCTGCGTGCATCGCAGCCGCAGCGCAGTGGCCAATTCAACCCGATTTCCATGTTCAGCAGAAAACGGCTTTCTGCCATCCACATCGCGACATTGACTATCGGAGTTGACAGGATCGCTCTGAGCCGATCTACGATGACAGAGAAAATGAACCCGTTGTGCCTCCCCTCGATCATGACATCTTTGGTTACAGACGTAATAAGCGGTTCCTTGGAAAATCATCTTGACAAATCACGAAACACTCAAATTTGGACCCTGACGTTCTTCAAGTCGACGACAAGATGTCGCCGGCGATGTTTGTCATTTGATCGAATACAAAACGCATCTCTAGGAATCTCATGCTTGCTAGCCCCGATTCACATTTAAGTTACGGATTGGCAATATCTCAGGTACTGTACAGATTACTTTGCTGATCTTCGGTCCCGAAGCTCGGGCAGGCAGCCACCTTCTCGGGTACGACCATGTCGGTTTCCCCCGCTCCTAAAATCATCTTGTGGGCTTGTATTGCCCGGCGGCAGCCCGGCAAGAACCGCTTTCGGTGGCTTGGGCGGCTCGATGCGGCGTGGCATGCTTGGCATGCGGCATTTGGACCCCAATAATTTGTTCGTCTCATTGTTTGCAGTTGTCAAGGACTGCCGTACAGAAGTCGTTACCACTCCCTGTTTATCCAGATCCTGTCAGAATTGCAACCTGCAGCCTTCACACCATACGGGTGTGCATTACCAATGCTGTAAGCTCTTTAAATTGCGCCTTTATTGGGTTCTCGCATCAGCCTTGGGGGGAAGTGGTCGGTGCCGCTCGCGTGGATGTCGCCTTGGCTCCCAAATAGCGAGCCGCACCTTGCGCGTTTTCTGCAGGTAGCCGTATATCGTTCTATGATGTCTTGATCTCTTGAATGTGGTTCTGCCCAGCAAGCCATTGGCGGCTATATAATGCATCGGGACCGAAAGATGACATCCTCTCATGTTATATACGATGGTACTGCCTCCTCCAATCCAAACGGGTGCAACGGTTAGAACCTTCTTCGTCATTCTTACCTCAACTTAGTCACTAATTTATGTTTAATCATGAAGTCTGCGGTTGTTCCACACTGTAAAGATGTTGCGGATGATATTTCTTGTCGCAATCCTTGGGCAACATGCCTTTTGTCAGCAAAATAATGCCAATCCTCAATGTTATTACCCCAGTGGCAAACTCCATGAAAAAGGAGTTGCGTGTCATAGCGGCGGGGTGAGCACTTGTTGTGAAGCATCGCAAAGTAAGCACCGACTAGCCGACTAACCACCATACAACATGCCCAATGTGTGCTGACGTATGAACCATCAATCTAGCATGCCTCAGCAACGGCCTTTGCTACGATGTCGGCTGGAATACGCTAAAGCGGTACTCTTGCACAGACAAGGACTGGAAGAGTGATCTATGCCCGAAATTCTGCGAAGCCGCTTCCCGCGAAGCACCTGCCGAGATCCGCCAGTGCTCCGGCAGTTCGGACCTCTGGGTCTGCGGCTCCCGATCAGACGAATGCGGGATGGGCAACTTCACACTTCCCATGGGCCAGGTCGCTGACGGTCGACCATTTTCACAAAATGGTGTGCTTCAGGCCGGGACCTGCGTCGCCGACGCACCGAGCTCGGGCGGTCAACAGGGAGGCAGCGGCGTTGGCAGGCCAGGGGGGCCTCCCCCGTGGCTAACTGCGGCATGCAGCGCAACGACTGTTACCGCGATACCGACCGCGACTCCCAATGCCTGTGTTGTCGCTGCGGTTGCGGCTGATCAGGTGGACGAGGAGCGGAAGAAAAGTCAAGAAAAAGTGGTTGCTGTAGGCGTGGGGGTCGGCGTTGGCGTTTCGGTGCCCCTTCTCGCTGCGCTGGCAGGCATGGTATTCTTGTTCACTCGGGCGCGCAAGGAAGCAGCTGCAGCCAAGGCCGCGCTCGCAGACATCCAGAGCCAGCAAAACCAGCGTGACCGCGGATCAGAGCTACCGCCGCGCGCCAAGGACCCGAACACGCCTTCGCCACCGCATATCTTGTCTTCGCTGCCGCTATATGGCATGACGCCCGCCATGGAGAAGCACCACCGCACGGTGCATGAGGCCGAGAGTTTGGCATTTACCAATCAACTGGGGACGAGGCCGGAGGAGGTGGCTGTCGTTCATGAGGCGCCGTCGGGGTCGCCCACTGTCCTTTCTATAACGCCGTTGTCCGGTGGCACTTCACCGGTCAATCTTCTATCGCCAGACAGTGTGCACACTCAGAAAGTCCTTTTTGAGCCCGGGGAGCGGAATCATTGGTTCAGATGATTTCGGCAAGCCGATGTTTCAAAAGATCGGCCAAGTCATCAAGAGTCGCATTGAGTTAATGTCGTGGAAATGAAAAGCGACGTCTGTTGCAACGCATTAATATTACGGTCTCCGCTATACGGTTGTCACGACATATTTCCCCTGCGCGTTTGTGATCATCGTGAGAAATCGCCATACCAACTCCGTGGAGCGAGAGCGATAAACCAGGTGGGTCGTGATCCGGAGATGTTCACCCGTGTTGAACCGTATCTTACTGCGAAGTTTAGTGTCAAGAACGGTGGTCGAATACTGTATGACGTGAGAAAATGTAACAGGCGAAGATTTTTTTTTTTCTCTTTTTCCTCCTTGTCGTGGAGATGAAAACTGGAGAATGGAGGCAACTCTTCCAGTTCGGCGTAGAGTCCGAGGTGGTGAGGTAAGGCGGTGAAGAACATTTTACAGACCTTTCACATGAACTTTGAAAGTGCGGACCTTCTTCGGGGCGTTGGTGGAGACAGCGGAAGATTGTGATTTTGAAGTCGCAGCGTTCGGACAGCTGCTGGATAAAAGTTGGCAATACTGTGGACGATAAATATTTTTCTTGGGCATGTTTTAATGACGCAGTACGCGTTCACCCCCTCTCCTCCGCAGACAACCAGATCTAGTCTGTGTCGGGTTTGGTACCCCCATGTCTCCATGGGCACAATATGGGTCGGATAGCGCTGGAAAGCCATTCACATCGTGGTTTGAAGGTTCAAAATGGAGCCGGCGCCGTAGGTACGTCAGGAAAGATGGCCCTCCTTCTACTTTAGGACCCTTGCGGGGGAGCATGGCAGTTGCGATTGCCACTTAAACCTTTTCTCGTCCCCACGATTGGGAACTTGAACTGATGTCAATTGATAAGGGGTGAGGGGATCTACAGTGCAAGCCGGAAACGGCCTGTTATCTCGACATATATTTACAGATATGTTTGGTGCTGAGACTATTGTCCCTTTCAGCCTATGAAACATATAGATAGGCAGGTCGGCAACTCGCATAACAAGTACATCCTAGCGCATAGCGGAAGCCAAGTCGGGCGCCGGCTATTGCTTGTTTCGTTTTATCATCTCTTAACAAATCTTGGATGTTGAGCCAAGGACACCGTTGAACAAAAGCGGCGGGATTGACCCGCTAAGCAATATGCTGAAGCCTTGCTGATGGCTTGCCGCGCAACCGGCTCTTGCTCGCCAAGATCGCCTTGGAAGGCATTAGCAAATAGGTGGCCCACGGGATGACCTCATAGGGTCCAACATGGTAGCATGGTGGGGTCCCGTTGCGGCTCTGACTGGGATTTTTGGTGGGTTTTGCGGTAGGATTACAACTCCGCGGTCCTCATGTTGGTTGTTTTGGTCAAGGATGAAATTTTTTTTTTGACATTCAGGTCTTTTTGGCAGGCATTAGTGCCTCTCCGACAGGTATCGTAATAGAATTCCTCAGATGCCAAGATTCACCGGACTCAAAACTCACAAGTCAACGTGCTGCAATTCATGTCATTTGTGGGACCCAGGTTAAGATCATCGCTTTCTGCGCCAATATCTCGGCCAAGAAATAATAAGCCCGCGACTCGTGACGCATGCAGATCCTATCTAATACTTTCAACCAACCTGATCGGGTACCGAACTTGAATAGTAATGCCCAGCTTGATTAGTCTGCAGGCCAGGTACCAACATGCGTCCGACTGAAGCAAAAAACCAAGACAGGCGAGCAAAATGACTAGCACTAGCATAGTATGAATATGGTTTGCGTTAGAAGGGGACGGACCAGGGCAGTCCCCAAAAAAAAAGATCCATTAAAAAGCGGAAGGGGGGAAAAAATGGATGAACGGTACTCCACGACGCCACATGGGTGCGCAATTAGTGGGGACCGTAGCAACTCCCAATCTTCGGGGTCTTTGCTTGCAAAGAAATATTGCTGTTGTGTATATAAGAGCAATGTCCACTCCGGGTCTAGGAGCAGACTTAGATTTGGGGGATAACCTTAATGTCTCCCTGACGTCCCTGACCCTCTTTCAGCTCAGGAAGGACGACTAGTGATAACATCAAAGGAAGTCAATCAATATGGCCCCTCCAAAGTTCATGGGCATGTCCGGCCGTCCGTTGTCGACGGCCGTGTCAACGGTTGCGACAACGGGCTTTTTGTTGTTCGGTTATGACCAAGGGTAAGTTGGTTGATCTCGAGGCATCTCGGCCGGAAAAAACAGATGCGGTGGATTGACAGAGGCGTGCTAACCTATAACCACTTACTCCACAGTGTCATGAGCGGTATCATCTCCGCCCCCGCCTTCAACAAGTTCTTCCCCGAGACGGACCGCAACCCCACGATGCAGGGCTTCGTTACTGCCATCTACGAGATTGGCTGCCTGCTAGGCGCAATGTTTATCCTCGCTGTTGGTGACATTCTCGGTCGCCGCCGCGCCATGATCCTCGGTGCCCTCATTATGGGTCTCGGAGTTGTCATCCAGATCGTCACCATCAAGCCTAGCCCATCGCCTATCGCCCAGTTCATCATTGGCCGCACGATCATGGGTGTCGGCAACGGCATCAACACATCCACCATCCCCACCTACCAGGCCGAGTGCAGTCAAACCTCGAACCGTGGTCTGTTGCTCTGTATCCAGGGTGGTATGATTGCTTTCGGTACTGTCATCGCCTACTGGATCGACTACGGTGCCTCCTACGGTCCCGATGACCTGGTGTGGAGGTTCCCCATCGCATTCCAGATCGTCTTTGCTCTCTTCATCTCCATTCCCATGTGCTTCCTACCCGAGTCGCCTCGCTGGCTGCTCACCCACCAGCGCGTCCCTGAGGCCGACCGTGTCATTGCTGCTCTCCGTGGCTACGAGATCGACGGCCAGGAGACCATCCTGGAGCGCGACCTTATCTTGGACAGTATCAAGGCCTCTGGTTTCTCTGGTCAGAAGTCGACTCCCGTCAAGGCCCTCTTCACTGGTGGCCCCACTCAGCATCTCCGCCGCATGCTTCTTGGCTCCGGCTCGCAGCTCATGCAGCAGATCGGTGGCTGTAACGCCGTCATCTACTACTTCCCTATTCTGTTCCAAGAGTCCATCGGTGAGACGCATGAAATGGCGCTGCTCCTTGGTGGTGTCAACATGATTGTCTATGCTATTTTCGCCACCACCTCCTGGTTCGTCATTGAGCGCGCTGGCCGACGTAAGCTCTTCCTCATCGGCAGCATCGGACAATGTCTTTCCATGGTCATCACCTTTGCCTGCCTCATCCCGGGAACTACTTCGGCAGCCAAGGGAGCCGCCGTTGGTCTCTTCACTTACATTGCATTCTTCGGCGCCACCTGGCTGCCCCTGCCTTGGTTGTACCCGGCCGAGGTCAACCCTATCAAGACCCGTGCGAAAGCCAACGCTGTCAGCACATGTACCAACTGGCTGTTCAACTTCTTGGTTGTCATGGTCGTGCCCATCATGATTGCCAACATCGGTTGGGGAACGTACCTCTTCTTCGCTATCATGAACGCCCTCTTCATCCCCATTATCTACTTCTTCTTCCCCGAGACCAAGCGCCGCTCGCTTGAGGAGATTGATGTTATCTTCGCCAAGGGTTTCTCGGAGAAGACCTCGTACGTCACGGCAGCCAAAGAGCTCCCGTACTTGGCTCCCGAGGAGGTCGAGGGTGAATCTAGGAAGTATGGCCTCATCTCCGCCTCTGGCCAGGATGCCACTGGAGCCGGCAATGATGCCACGCGCCGTAACAGCGAGAAGCCTTACGAGGATCCTCGTCAAAACAGTATTTGGGGAAATGGCAGTGACGAAGAAAGCCAAACGCGCAACACTTCGGTCGCCGAGCCATCGGGAGCCAACACCAACACCACCAAGCATGGTTAAGAGTTTCTTGTGATGTCAGAGATGACAGGAAAGAAAGATACACCAAGGCAGCAGCAACTGCCTTCGACATTTGCATTTTTGAGATTCCCATTTTGTTTTTCTGTGATACCAGCCAAAAAGAGCGGCTCCATAGACGGGCATGTTTTGGGTGTTTTGAAGCAGTTTAGATTGATTAGATCTATGAATATGATAGAACTCTGACAAACAAGTGACAACTTACACAATTCAATGAATCTACGGCCCGAGCGTATTTTTTAATTGCGGTGTTGCGAATAGGAACTAGAGTCCATGATCTCAAGAATTAGGCATCAGGGGATGACGCCCAAGACTTCAACATACATCACCACCCTTAGGCAACAGTAGATGGTAGGGACAAGATCGCAAATATTCGCTCTTGGTCCTCATGTCTGCTGTTAAAACGTGCTTGTCAAATGCATTTCCGTTGCCACCAATTTCTTTTTGTTTGTTCGCATCCATCGTAGCCACTGGCATCATTTTTCGCCTGGTGCGCGTACCCCTGTAGCCGCGCCTATTCCGCAGTTTGACGGTTCTTCTAGACCTCGGCGCAAAGTCCCCATAGTTACCTAGGTAGGTACTAGGTAGGTAAGGTACCTAGATGCCCTAAGTACCTACCTACTGACGACATGTTGTTCATTTGTTGGCCACTCGGTCAGAGTTTCATGCGTTGGAAGAAATTGAAGTTGCCGCCCTGCGAATCCAAACACAGTGCAGTAAACTACAAATCACGTGGAAGAGATTTCACACCTTATCTATCCCTGCCCCACTTCGTGTGCCGGATGTCTGCCCGCTGCGTAAGGTAGCTAGGTAGGTACCTTTTTCGTTTTTTCTTCCTTCATAGTCAATGGAAGCTAACTGATAATGAACCGCACTTCTTCCAAACGCGCTCCAGGTCCCGATGTTAGTTGGCCAAGGCTCTGTCCTTCATACACAGCCGAATGATGAAAACCTTCAGTCTCAGCATCAGGGGCAGACGCAGCGAACGCTCCCCGATCCACACAACGAGAAGACGCGTCGCTGCACTCGGCAGCCTGGCGACGCGATGAACTCCAACAAGAACTGCGCACCTTAATTTTCCAAGACGGCCGCCACGGCCGCGCCCACCAGGCAATGCACGCCAGATGGATCAGATGCTAACGACGATAGAGTCTCCGCCCTGGTCGCGCCATTGGGAGGCAGCATCCACAGCCCCGAGCAACAATCTGTGGGGTACATGCTCTGTCAGGGGCACAACTCCGAGTATTTGGCAAACTACATTTCGGAGATTGCTCTCTGGCTTGATATGTTCGACAGCCAGCGTGCTTTTGGGGTCCAAGTTCCGCTTCTCGCCCGCTCAACGCCCGCGCTTATGTATGCCATGTTGGCGTTGTCTGCCAGGCATATGGAACGCTAGGCAGCCAGCTCTGCACGCCAAAGCGTTGGCAGGAACAGGCTCGGGAGCAGCAACTCATTCGACAGTTTAGAGCTCTACCAAGAGGCGATTCGACTCGTTGGGTCCCTTCTCGAGATCCGCGATCCCAGCGTTGTCCCCATTTGCACTATCCTCTGCGTCATGGAAATGATGTCGGTGAGCGCGCAAGGTTGGAGACAACATCTAGAGGGCTGTGCCGCTGTTTTTGACGCCTTTGGTTTTCATGGTCTCAGCGGCCAGCTGTCGTAGGCTGTTTTCTGGTGCTACGCCAGGTGGGTATGTTTCGACCAATGCCGGTGTACATATCGTAAATACCATTTTCAACCCCACTGACCTACGTCTCTTATACAGACCTCTGTGGTGCTCTCATTTCTGACGGTACACAAAGCACGCTTGTGCCTCTCTGCCAGTTGGCTCCCTCAGTGGCCATAGACAACCCTCAAGGCGTGGCCACCCTCTTTTGCACCTCCAAGGATCCCGACATGTATGCCAACTACGCAGTCTATCTCTGTTCAAAAGTATGTGACCTCATTGCCAGCCGCACGCAGTTCATCGAGCTAGGCAAAACAAACGGCTGTGACGACTCCGAGTACACCGACCAATGGCTACGTTTGTGGGCCGAGCTGCAGAGATGGATTGACGAACGGCCTGTCGACATCCTCCCCATCCAGGTCGTCGAGGCATCAGAATCGTCGCCATCCCCTCATATTATTTCTTCACTGGGCTGCGACTTCATCAACTCAACTCTACCATACAGCATGTCTATTGCTTTTAGGCATTCTGCCTTTAGCCGAACAGCGCGATCTTCCGAACGGTCAAGTCGGCTCGCAAGTCTACCACGCCAAGCGCATATGTGGCATCTCGCAGACAAATCCCCACCAAGGCTGTTTGAACAATGCTATTCAGTCCCTTTGGCTGGCCGGTCACCTTATGAGCCACCCAGTCGAGCACAAGGTCGTGGTTGAGCTCATCCGGGATATTGAGGCTACGACAGGTTGGGGCACAAGCTGGCGCATCCCGGATCTGAAGGTCGCCTTGGGTTTCGGTGTGGAATGATCTACTGATTTGGAACCAACTTCCAAACTTGAAAATGTCAGACGCCGTGTTTGGCTTGATATTCCCTCTCAATTTTGTGCGCGTTAATATGTGCATTCAATCATCGATCGAACAACCCACATTTGAAGCCAAGACTGCATGGCACTATAAAGCCTCTCAGGCCCACACGTATTTTGTATTTTGGTTGCGATGTCCGAAATCGGAATCCAACTCCAACACATGGGGATTTTCACTTTTGCCGTTATTTTATCCCGGACTCAACCTTTTGCTCGTTCACCTGTCGAGTTGATTCTGGCTTCTCAATCAACAAACATCAGCCCCTCTCCCCACCTTGTAAACACAACACCCCGCTCGCCATGCCGTACATGTCATCGCAGCCCAAAGTGCTCATTGCTGGCGGTGGAATCGGGGGATTGAGCACGGCTCTCGCCCTACACGCCTCGGGACTGACAGACATACACATCTTCGAGGCAGCTGGAAAACTCACTAGCCTAGGCGTTGGCATCAATGTCCAACCTTCAGCGGTCCTCATCCTTCGGAACCTCGGCCTACTACCCGAATTAGAACGAACTGGAGTTGTAACCCAAGAGCTCAACTTCTATAATCGGCATGGCGACGAAATCCTCTCCGAGCCGCGTGGAACCAAGGCCGGCTATGCCTGCCCCCAGCTATCTATCCACCGTGGGAACTTTCAGATGGTGCTGTTGGATGCCGTGCGGAAGCGCATTGGGGAGGATAGGATTCATTTGGGCCACGCGCTGGTCAATTTCCAGCAGGATGACAAGTCCATTACCGGATTTTTCAAGCATGCCGAGAACACCAAAGACCCGGTTCCATCCATGACGGGCGATGTCCTGATTGCGGCCGATGGCATCAACAGTGCCACCCGCAAGATTCTGTACCCCAATGAAGGCCCTCCCCGATTCTCTGGTCGCATATTGTGGCGCGGTTGCATTGAACGAGAGCCGTATCTTACCGGCGGCAGTATGGTCTGGGCTGGGTTTGCCGATCAGGTGAGTCTTGACTCGCCCAGAGGATGACTGGGGGCCTACCTTGCTCAACTAAGGCTATCTCTAACAAGCATATGCGTTCCATCTCATAGAAGTTTATCGCATACCCAATAAGCGGCGAGTCGGCACGAAATGGAAAATCCCTTGTCAATTGGATTGCCGAGCTACGCGTACGCGACGACTCTGACCCTGACAAGACGCCCCCGAAAGTTGATTGGACAAAGACGGTACCCAAGGAGCGGTTCGCCGGACCGTTCAAAGGGTGGACATGCGGTGGGCTTCGGATGATAGAAGATCTTATTGCGCCTACTGAGCGCGTGTTCGAGTTCCCCATGTGTGACAGGGACCCATTGGAACGCTGGTCGTTCGGGAGGTTGACGTGAGTGATCCAAACATGTGGAGCAGGCTGCTCGACTCAGCCACAAATGTTTTCATATACAAGCGACGACAACTCCTGCCAGTGGCTTTACCTTGGCTGTGTTATGGTGTGCGGCACGCTAATTTACGGCGATCAAAAGCTTGACGGGGGACGCTGCCCATTGCATGTACCCAATCGGTTCGAACGGAGCGACACAAGCCATCATCGACGCCGAGACCATCGCCCAGTGTCTTACGGGGACGGAAACCGAGAAAATACCCGAGGCGTTGAAGAAGTACGAAGAGATCCGGCTACCTCCTACAGCAAAGATTGTCTACGCCAACCGAGCAAACGGACCTGATCATGTGTTGCAGCTTGCTGAGGAAAGGGCACCAGAGGGCTTCAAGAATGTGTACGATGTCATCCCAAAGGAGGAGCTGGAGAGCATCGGGGCCAAATACAAGGCTATCGCGGGTTTTGAGCTCGAAGCCGTTAACAAAAAGGCCAAGGAGACGGAAGAGTTAGCAGCAAGGTTTGCGCAAAAGTGATTTGCTGGCTACATGACAAATTTGACGGCGCAATGTTGGGTTGGCAATAGAAACATATTTTGTGCATTAGCCTATGCCCCTATTGGCTGCTTTTGCTCTGCGGGAACTTAATGAACAGGGATTTCCTACCGGCCTAAATATCTTGCTAACACCCCCGGCAAAGAAAGAATGGGCGGGTTCTGGCTGAAGACGGGTTCCAGCAACTCTCTCTCAAGTCAAACTCCAAATATTCTGCAGCTCGTCGACAAACCATTTCGCCAGTACCCGCCAGCCAGTCCGCATACTGGCCTCCTCAAAGCAGCGCACTATTTCAACTTGCTGCGGCACATATGTCATGACCCTGGCGGCCAAAAATAAACAACTGAGCAAACACGGGTCCCAGTAAGCGTTGGAGCCATTGCTGACAGCGATGGCGCATATGCGCCTTGCATAACACACAGACGAAGACCCCGAGGACAGAGCCGGGACGGTGTGTGGCTTGTGTCGGAGTAAAAGTAGCAAGGCGGCGTGGCAGACGCTGTTTGCGAGGGTGGCGGCAGGGGTTGAGAAGACGATGGTAGGGAAAAGTGCGACTGTGGGTTCAGAGGTGGGCATTTCAATATCCAGGAGCGTGCGGAAAGTCTCACGGCGTGCGTCGCACCATGCCTGAAGAGCTTGGGCTTGTTTTCTCCACGATTGCACAGGTGAGTGATCAACGTGTGTATGGGATGCGGTGCTGCTGTGGATGTTTATGGACCGGGCGCAGAGCATCAAGACTTTGAGTGTCGGATCACTGATATATTGGCTACTGCTGTTTCCTATGGGTGGTGTAATTTGTTGAAGGTCATGAGCTGGGAACATGGGTTCTCCTGACACCAATGCTGCTGACAACAATAGGGGGAGGCGAAGAGAGCCAGCTTGTCTCCAGACATGGCCCTTAGTCAATGCTTGAGTGATACAGGATGCAACGTGGAACATGAGCCTTGTCCAGTGTATCAGCTACAAACTCATCAAGATGGGACGGGTTGGACTGAGGTAATGAGATATCATCAGCGGTCGTTTCGGCTATGCCTATTTTCACCGATAACGACATTGTGAGCGAAACCAATGAATGGCACACTCGGTTGGACTTCAATGCGAGTCTGCGGGCCACAAGGCCAAAGGTTTGCCGTTGGTCACACATGTCCAGCTGATGAGCTGATCCGTCCACGGCGCGACATGATATCTGTAGTAAGTGAGTAACTGCAGAATCTTCATGTCGTCTAGCTTCTGCCGGAGTGCATCCAGACCCTGCACACCTGCAACGGGCTGGAGAGCTTGGGAGTTTTTGCTGTGACGCCCTCGAATATTGGTAATCATTCGTGGTACTTCTTGAGGGCCGATGTCGCTGGCACCACCAAGAGACACGAGCACCTCAAGCGCGGTCTCGTAGTCTGTGGCATTCGGGGCATCACATATGATGAGGGAGGCACCTCATCTGTTCCCGGGACAACGGCCAAAATGCCGAGACCGTGCCAATGTGCACTCGTTGGCGAGCTCACATCGGTGCATGGAATACTCGGCGACTGCTGGAACGGACCAGGACTGGAGAGGTCGGTCTTTGGGGTTTCATGTTCGGCAGCCACAGGCGACGCTGTACGTGGCAGGGTGAACTTGGAAGAATTGAGTTTATGTGACTTTGGCCGGGCTCTGCGGCGGCTTCCGGGTTCAAGGAACTAACAGCAGAGAGAAATAAGGCTGTCAGTCGTGTCTGGTGTTTCGACAATACGAAACACGGCGTATTGTCGAAACACGGCGCGAATGTGAAGAAACTAAGAAACGGCAAGTACCTGAAGCCGTGAATACGACGGGGAAATGAGTGAAGGAGACTGCACATCTTGCGCCTGCGAGATTGTCTTGTTGGGCGCGAAGGTCACGCCGGTAGGACAAGTACATTCCACGCCTCCAGTAACGCACCGATGGCATTTTGGCTTGGTCAAATCACTTAGACTAGGTACGATACGGAAAAGGTCAGCGTGATCAGTAGTCAGACTTTTGAACGAGCCACGAGGGAGAATTAACCATACCAGACGGCGAGTAGGCAACAGTAAAAGTCAGGAGCGCCTACATTTTCGTCGCTTTTGTTTGCACTGGTAACACCCACCGCGACTACACCTCTGCTTTTGCCTCTTTGGGGAACCCGAGGCGGCACTTGCGATTGCCCCAGCCGTCAGGGCTTCTGATTCATGATCAGAACCCATACATCCGTGGGTAGGTTAGGTCTAGACTAGTGCTCAAATCAGGACGATAAGTGGCAGGTAGTATGCCTGGTTTGACGGGGAAAAGAAAAGAAACGAATGGGAACGAGCAGTTCGAAGACCTTTGATTGCCGAGTCTAGCGGCCTACTCAGTCGGGGTTCCTCGAAAAGCTCAATGTGGAGTGGATGGGATGCCATCAATTCATCGCCATTGAAAGCTGAGCAAGTGGAGACTTTTCCCCTCATCCCACCCCATGACAGGGTCCAAAATCTGAGATTCCCAAAATGGTAAGTCTAAGCACCGCCAGATGGGGGGTCAATCCCTACAAAGCGCTTAGAAGACCTCAGAACGGTAGACGGCCACTGGCAATCATGGGGTAGAGCCGTCTGCGTTTGTACTTTTCTTTTCTTGCCTTCATTTCTTTGGCTTTTCTGCATTCCAATACCGTTTCAGATCTCTGAAGGTATTACATATGAGTCCTGCTCACCAGTTTTGGTTTGTCAAGCGACGATAGGAAGCACTCATACCCGTCTTACAACGAACGGGAACAATAACGCTTAAATACCCGCAAACGAGGGCCTTTCGAGATGGCGTCGTCTGAGCAAAGCTCTACGGCTCTATCCAGCCAGAGAAAGCCCCTGGATCTGCCTCAGCTCAAGTCAGAAGAAGACCATGATGTTGTTCTCAAGACCATCCGGATGTTGGTAGCGGATCTATGCCAGCAGTTTGGTGGCGGTCACCCAGGTGGCGCTATTGGTATGGCAGCGATCGGGGTTGCTTTATGGAAATACGTTATGCGGTACTCGCCCGAAGAGCCGGAATATTTTAACCGCGACCGCTTCGTTCTCTCAAATGGTGAGTTTGTTTGACAAGCTTTAGATCTAGCACACTTGGAATATTCATCGCAGTAGGAGCTTCCGTAAAGCTGACCCTCGGCTTGTCCACAGGACATACCTGCCTTTTCCAATACGTCTTCTTGCACTTGAGCGGCTACAAAGCCATGACCTTTGACCAGCTCAAGTCATACCACTCGAAACGTACAGATGCCCTTTGCCCAGGTCACCCCGAGATTGAGCACGAGGGCGTCGAGGTTACCACAGGTCCACTGGGACAGGGCGTGGCCAACGCCGTCGGCCTTGCCATGGCGACCAAGAACCTCGCCTCCACCTACAACCGACCTGGTTTTCCCGTCGTCGACAACCACACTTGGTGCATGATTGGCGACGCCTGTCTGCAGGAAGGCGTGGCCCTCGAGGCCATATCCCTGGCCGGTCACCTGGCGCTCGACAACCTGACTATCATCTACGACAACAATCAGATTACCTGCGACGGGTCCGTGGACCTGACGAATACCGAGGATGTCAACGCCAAGATGAGGGCGTGCGGGTGGCATACAGTGGATGTTGAAGACGGCTGCTTCGACATTGGGGGCATCGTCAGGGCCCTGGCTGAGGCGCGACAGGCCGCGCATGGGAAACCCACGTTCATAAACGTCCGGACCGTCATCGGGTTGGGCAGCGCCGTCGCTGGCAAGGCTGAGGCGCATGGCGCAGCGTTCGGGGCTGCCGACGTCGCAAATATGAAGCGCAGCGTTGGGTTCGACCTGGAACAGCACTTTGTCATCGGCGACAAGGTACGCGACTTCTTTGCCGACATTCCCAAGAGGGGCCACAATCTTGTCGCCGATTGGAAGGGTCTTGTTAGCAAGTACGCCGAAGCGCACCCCGAGGTGGCTAGTGAGTTTGATAGGAGAACGAAGGGCGAGCTCCCGGAGAACTGGAGGGAACTTATTCCCAAGAGCTTTTCTGACAAGCCCACGGCAACGCGGGCTTCTTCCGGATTGGTGCTCAACCCGATTGCCAAGGATGTAAAATCCTTCATGGTTGGGACTGCAGACCTGACGCCGTCTGTTCACATGACATGGGATGGGATGGAGGACTTCCAGAACGTGGGTCTTGCTTCTGTATTGTTTTTTTCCCCTCGAATATGGATAGTTGACTAACACGAGACGCAAACATGATGGCAGCCCAACATCCGGCCAACCTGCGGCATCAACGGTTCCTACACAGGACGCTACATTCACTACGGCGTCCGCGAGCATGCCATGTGCGCCATCTCCAACGGGCTCGCTGCCTTCAATCCGGGCACCTTTGTGCCGGTGACTTCGTCCTTTTTCATGTTCTACCTATACGCGGCACCCGCGGTGCGCATGGGCGCCCTCCAGAAGTTGCAGGTAATCCACGCTGCGACGCATGACAGCATTGGCATGGGCGAGGATGGACCTACTCACCAGCCCATTGAGCTGGCGACGCTTTTCCGCGCAATGCCGAACCTGCTGTACATGCGACCAGCCGACAGCGAGGAGACTGCGGGTGCCTGGGAGGTCGCCATCGCCGAGAGGACCAGGCCGAGCATCGTCAGCACAAGCAGACACAAGCTACCGCAGTTGGTTGGCAAGTCGAGCCGTAAAGGCGTGGCCAAGGGCGCCTACGTCGTGTCGGAGCCGGCGGACGGCAAGGCGGACGTGACAATCCTGGGTGTTGGGGCAGAACTTTGCCTGGCGCTGGACGTGGCCGAAGCCTTGGCGGGGAAGAATATCAAGGTCCGCGTTGTAAGCTTTCCTTGCTGGCGGCTGTTTGACGAGCAGCCAGTTGCATATAGGCGGGAGACGCTTCGGCGGCATGAGGGCATTCCTGCCGTCGTCGTGGAGCCCTACGCGCCGAACGGGTGGGAGCGGTATGCTGACGCCGGCGTGTGTCTACGGCGATTTGGACACTCACTGCCGGGACCAGAAGCGTACAAGTACTTTGAGTATGAAACGCCAAAGGTTACTGAAAAGATTGAGGGGTATCTAAAGGGCCTGGAGACGGGAGAGTGGTTGAGGGGGGAGTTTGCGGACTTGCAAATTTGAGGAGCTGTTGACATTTGCTGGTGAGGCAGAGATTTTGTATGCAATGTGCCCATGCATAGATCCAAGGCCGTATGGTTAGAGGCATAGAAGTATCCTATATAAATAAACTTGTACTAATTACCTGATTCATCTCTCAGGGGCTAATATCCACCTCGTCCACGATTTGTACCTTGATGCTCCCGTTTCTTGGATCACTGGCGAGAGTAAGCCCCTCGATGGCCTTTTCCAAGGGGAAAACATGAGTCACCAGCTTCTTCAGATCTGGCAGGATACCGCTCTCCAGACATGCAATGCCCGCCGGCCACGTGTCTCGGTACCGGTTGATAAACCGCAGATCGATCTCGGCCAGGCTCAAGTGCATAAACGGCAGGTTGTTCATGGTGGACTTGCCTACACCAATCACCACGACAATGCCGCCACGTCGTGCAGTGAAAGCTGCCGTGCAGACGCTGCTCTCGACACCCGTGCACTCCAAAACCACGGGCGGTGCCGAGTACTCGTCCGGGTCCGGCACTGCACCACCCTTCAAGCCAAACAGGGCCCGGATGCCCCGTGCGTTCTCCTCAGGCGACTGGGTAGGATCAACGCGGTAGGTCTGGCACGAAGGAACAAACTCGCGGGCAAACTCAAGCCGCCGGGGCTCCACGTCCGTGATGACTATGGGGTGCGCGCCCGACGCCCTGGCCGCCGCCAATGCAATCAGGCCGATAGGGCCGGCACCACATATAACTGCACCTCTGCCGAGACTCAGCCCGGCGACACGGATCCCATGCAGCACGACGGACAGGGGCTCCAGCAGGGCGCCCTCGGCGTACGAGAGGCTGTCCGGCAGCTTGTGAAGCCACCGGGCCGGGTGGACCTTGTAGCGCTGCAAGGTGCCATGATAAGGCCAAACACCTGCAAATTGAACTTCTTGGCATAGATTGTAGCGTCCCTCGCTGCAAAGGAAGCACTTGTTGCAGGGGACGCCGGGCTCGATGGCGACGCGGTCGCCGGGCTTGAGGGTCGTCACGTCCTGGCCGGTAGAGAGCACGATGCCGGCTGCTTCGTGGCCGAGAATACAGTCACCCTCGACGACGAGGGTGCCAATGGCGCCGGTCTTCCAGAAGTGTACATCGGAGCTATTTTGGGGGGTTGGGCGAGACGGTTAGTCGGTATGTCTGTTGAACAAGTGATATCTTGGAGTGCTGTATCAAAGTTGAGATTACACACCCGCATACACCAGTGCATTTCACATGCAAAAGAACCTCGCCTGGACCTGGCGATAGAATCGATGCCTCGACTTGTTTGAGTTGATGGTCAGCCGTAACTTGCAGAGATGGATTCGGCAGGTGGGCCATGTTGGACGAAAGAGCTGAGCGAGGCAAAGGAGGCGATGGCGAAAGACGGTGACTTTGTTAGGTTTAATTTTTCCCCCTCGCTTTGTTGATGTTAGGTCAATCGATTTGAAAAATTGTATACAATGCATAGATCTCAAGAAAATGGAGAAAATATTGTTCTGGCGCATCAACAGCGTGAACAACAAACACACCCTTCACAGGCTGCAGCAGCAACTCCACATTGAGCGTCTAGACCAGACGTGCTTAAAATTTCCCAAATAGGCAGTTTCGCTCGGGGTAGTAGCGCATCGCATCTCTTTTCCCGAGTGAGCCAAACACGAGCTCTGCAACCCCGCACGCACATACGAATAAAGTCTCCGATCAACCGAACTCCTTGCTGCTACCTTCATACCACCGGCTTTTCAACTCCCTCGAAAGCCTCCATGGAGTCGCCCACTGATTCTACTGCTTCTTTTGCACCACTGATCAGCTCCAAATTTGTGGCTTGGATCAGGGCCCGCCGGTACGTCGTCAGCGCTGGGCTTCCATTGTCGGTGACCTCGAGGATCAAGTGGAGCAGTTGACCTTTTGCCACCGCTTGTCTCGAGAGCATCTCGCAGCAGCACTTTTCCGGACTTGGAAGCGTCACCTCCACTACCTTGCACTCCCTGTCGACCGGCTTGATCTGCAGCTCTTTTACCTCGGCTCCAACCCAGCATTGAGAGGCAGTGCAGTCCTTATACTGCCACCATTTGAAGGTGAGCTCGTCGCCGTCAGTGTCGTATGTCCTGTCTGCGTCTAGTGCTATGGTGCTCCCCGCCTCAGCTGAAATTTCCGCCGGCGCGGGCCCGACGCTATCAACGATGGAAACCACAGGCGCCTGGTTTGTCCTGTCAAAGTCCTCTTCCGCCGTCCACTGGATCCATGCTGCACTGTCATCCTGATCCAAGGTGGCGTAGACGCAAAGGCGAGATACGAGGTGCGCACCGCGGGGGCTGATGGGGATATCAAGGCCTGTTGCTTTCCATTCCATACACCTGCATTTACGGGTGGTTTCTGTCAGCGTGGGGGTTTCCACCTGCAATATCCTTTTCAGGGCGAGATAAATAAAGGCTTGAACACTCACAGTCGGTTCGGACCTGACCAGCTCACGAAAGCAATCGGCCGGTTGGTAGGGTTGATCAATATGTACATGCTTGTCGAGATTATCGACGGCACCGGTGTATGCGTCGACGATATTAAGCATGTCTTGTGGACAAGTCCGGGTCTTCATCCAATTCGAAGTGCAGGCGACCAGGCCTTCAGCGTCGAACTGGTTGGAGTATGGGAGGTATCGACATATGACCCGGCATTTTCAGGCTGGTTTGAAATGTCGGAGACGATATATATGTGCGATTTGGAGGGAAAAGTCTGGAAGCTACTGCTTCCTGAGGGTGACATGTTGTCGAATTGATGTGAATATTGTGGTGAAAGGAACAGTGAGGGGCTTTTTTTGGCTTTGTGACATACGTGGGATACTTGTCGGCCCAGGCAGGTGGCTGAGATAAGGAAACCTGGGGGCTAAGGCAAGGTAAGATGAGTGTGTGAAATGATGCGTGTTGGGAAATACAGACCGCATTAGGTACCTACAGGATATTTTGTTCCAGGCTCAATCTCTGTTGTGGCTATCAACAACCGCACGCGAGATCTTTTAAGCTCTTCAGATGCAAGGAATGCATGCCCTCGAATACCGGATATCATACTACTTGGCGTGCCAAGAATCAATCTCCCTGGCTCAGGGAGGAGATGAACAATTAGTCGAACTAGATAGTTCTTTATTGCCAACTTAGGAAATAATGACTACGAAGCGCCGCAGCACTGGTCATGATGCCCATGGATCCCTTCAGATCCTGACTAGCCTCGTTGAATAGAGCGACTTGCTAATATTATCACGATCATTGGGTCGGTAGGTATGTACCTTAGGTAGCCGAACCATTCAGTGCGAAGGCTCCCTTACCGATCTGATGGGTGAAATCACCGAACAAATACCGAACATCGGGACGCACTCCGTGGTTGCATGGTCCATTGACTCTTTTGTTCATCCAATCCCTCTCTGAGTACCTATCCTGTATTTTTCAGACGAATTTAATTCGTCTGAAAACAGTCATTCCAAGTCAGGATGGCAGCCTACCAGGATGAAAGCGACTTCCCTATCGAGCAGCATTTGAGCACCACCAAGGATGCCGACAACACCACCGAAAAGGAACAAGCCCAGCTCGCCGGCCTAGCAGATCAGCAAAGAGCGCGACCTCGGAAAGAGGGCCTAGCTCAAGAGGTATCCCATCCCCTGTTTGTGTTGTGCCTATGCCGTCTGGTTGGTGCTGCCTGTCGGCTTTGAGAACCAGGCTGCCGGAACATTTTGGGCATTCCAAGGTTCCGTGAAGATTTTGGCGCCCCATTCAATGGCGATTCTGCCATCCCGGCCAACTGGCAGTCTGCTTTCACCGGGGCCCCGATCGCATCGTGAGGTGATGCTCGCCTTGGTCATGACCTATGCGGCGGTAACGCTCGAGCTCGTGTCAACGACAGATGCCACGTTCTTTGGTGGGAAATTCCTCAACGGCTTCGCCATTGGTTTCTTGCAATCGGTCACTGTGACTTATATCGGCGATGTAAGCAGACAGACACCCATGTCCCTGAAGCAGCATATCTATCTTGATTGCAACTTGCTCCTACCTGTACATGGTTCCTCATCAATCGCGTGGGCCGCCGCGGCCTCACCTTCTGGGGGCCTGTTTGTTTTGACGGTTGTTCTTTTCGTCATGGCTGCGCTCGCCGTGGCAGGGAGCCCAGGGGCCATCAAAGGGACCGTGGGCCTGACCCTGGTCTATTGCTGTTGGTACAACGTCACCATTGGTGCGACTGCCTACACGATCCTATGCGAAGTTTCCACCGCCAGATTGCGCGTAAAAACAATCGCGATCGGGTCGTCGGCCCAAGCGCTACTCAACATGATGTGGAGCTTCGTGCTTCCTTACCTCTTCAACCCGGACACGACCAACCTCGGCACCAAGATCATTAGCCTTTATCTTTGGCGGGCTATAGCCGTGCTGTCACTGGTCTATGCCTGGTTATGCTTTCCCAAGACGGCCGCGTGGACACGCGAGAAGCTGGACGAGATGTTCATCAAGGGCGTGCCGGCCAGAAAGTTCAAAACTTACAAACCTGACGCTGAGGTACGTTGTGAGGAAGCACAGGCTAGGTTGCAGTGATGTTTATATGGGGCTCAAGGCATTGCCTTTTTGACGTTCCAGTTGTTGTTTGTTTGGAGGCTGTATTGATCTCCAAAATACGAACCGTCAATTGGCTGAATCAGAACTCGAGTAAGGGATGCTTGCTGTACGGAATTGTTTATGTGTACGAGACCAGACATGAGATTCCTTGCCGGAGAAAGAAACATGACAAGAAACACAAAGTCTTAATAACAACAGCAAAACTTAACAAGATACCAAATACCGAATGCTTACCCAGGTAGTGACGCACGAGTTGCTTCCTCATGCATGCACATCATTGGCCGAACCAAAAGGTGGTCGATCCAAACAAGTGGTAACGAGAACCGAAACAGGTAAAACAAAAGAAAATATTAGGAGTTCGAGAGAATAAGGGTTTTGGGCACCAAGCTGTTTATGAACTTGGCGGGAACTGAATCGATTGATGCAAACCTGCGACGCGGTCGGTCCCACCCCCACAGTAACTCGATCGAACCACGCGCCCAGAACCGGCGGCCGCGGAAGCGGGTACCAGACTTTGTGGAAGACCTTGAAGCTGGGTGGTTCGACTTGGCTTTTTTCTTTCTTTTTTTTTTCTTTCTTTTCTACCGGTTTGCGTATGCACGATGGAGTATGTGATGACGCGCATTGTGGTGGCAACGTGATGATCGAATGGCATGAACGAGATGGACGGGGCATTGAAGTCAAAGACAGACAGACACCCATCCGCACAGAATAGCAAATCGGTTCCTTCCTTGGCCTTTATGCACTAAATTCTGATGGCCAAAGTATTTGTTTAAACCGGTATGCTACAGCGCTATTGACCGGTTATCGTCATCCACTTGCGGGGGGATGCTTGGTAAAGTATGAAATAAATAGATATCGTCCGTAATCAGGCGGGTACCTTGCCACGTACTTCGTAGATACTACATCGTATTCTCAGTGTCGTAAATCTACGTGGTACTCGGGACGGAAGAAAATGTTGGCTCGCTTTCACTCCTTCCCTTGGCTACCTACCTTATCTACCTACCCACCTACCTCCCTATGCGCCAAGGTCGATAGCTAAGGTAGACGCAGTGGGTAATGGATATGTGCTTGATCGGTTCTGCCTGCACTTTCAACATGTTGCTTCCTTTCAAGATCAGAAATCTAGTACCGGAAAGGAAACGCAATCGCGCCTAGTTTCTCGGATCTTACCTTACCCTACCTGCATGAGCTGTAGCTGTAGCTGATTTCGAGGTTAAGACTTCCTTCCAGAAGAGGTTGTGGGGTCGGATCGAGTTTCAACGGTGGGGACCGTGCCCTCTGCCATCCTGTCAAGCACGTTTCGTATTTTTAGACGCTCTTGGCCCCGTCTCATACCTCCAAAAAAACACCGCAAGAACCCCCCCACCCATGCTTTTCGCTTTCCTCGCGGTGCGGCTCATGCGGGTGCCAACGCCTGGCGTCCCTTACGCGCCTTGCGTGCGTGCGCAAACCACACGGATCAAAAGCCCCTGCAGCACCAGTACCCCAAGAACCCCACTGATCATCACATCCCCAGCACTAATCTGGCCCAGCGACTGGTCCATTGACCCTCAGTGTCCTTTCAGTACGACAAATACTGAACGGCTCTAGCTTCCCTTGACCTCTCGCCAAAACAAGTAACAATTTTGTATCTTGTCGACAAAAGGTCCCAGAAATGTCTTAGTCGGGGTTCGGTCCCTATGCCCGATGTCACCTTGATGGGCCCCAGTCGTGACAAAACTGGTGGTGTAGTATTGGGGCCGGGGCTGGTTTTTGATTTATCATGTCGGCAACATTGATTCCACATGCAAGTAGTGCTTGCCTTGCCTTGCTTGCTTTTGACCCTCTCCGCCTTTTTTGCTTCCATCTTTTTCACTTAATTGCTTTCGGCGCAATCTCGTGATCTTCTGCTTGCCTTTCGAACAGTTCGACGGCAGCTGGTTTGCGGTTGTTTTTTGTTACTGTTTTCTTTTTTTTCTTTTTTTCTCATCTCTCTGTTGGTCTGTTTCAGTTCGACTTTTGGTTGGGGAGGTATCTTACGCGGTCCGTCAAGGTATCAATTGGCTCTTGGTCGCATAGGTCAAGTTGCTATCATGCGCCGCTTGTAAAGCCTCACTACTCCTTTGGTGTGGTCCTCATTTTTTTTTCCTTCGTTTTCTTTCGTTTTTTTCAGGGCCTACACTTAAACCTGCGCTGGGACGCAATACATTCTCGCATTTTCAGCATTTATTTTTGTTCTTTTTTTTTCGTTTCTTTCATAAAACTTCCCTCGTCCGTGGGAATAAAGACGGAAACTGACAAGATGTGGTGGGTTGCATTCCTATCCTATGGTGATCTTTACATAAAAAGACAAGATGAATGGATTAGGTGGTCGGTTCTTCTACTGACATGAAGGACGCAACTGAACAGGGGATTCGGAAGACAACCACGCAACTTGGCCGAGCTCCTGGCCGACCTGACCCGCCGGGACCGAGGCGGTGATCTGGAAACCCGCTCCGGCTCATCCAAGAGCTCTGCCAGCAACGCCATCATCAGAGTCGTCAACCGAAAACAACGCAGGGCACCACAAGCGAGGGCAGTTGGAGCCGCTATTCAACCTGCAGCGCCGATAGCTGTTCCCGGGGGAATTTTCAACCCGATACCGGGGCTACCGGCGGTACCTGTGCCGTCCGCGCCCCTCAATGCCATTCCGGGGTTCAAAACCATCCCTCCCGATGGCTTTCCTGCTGCTCCGACGGCACCGCTTCTACCGCTACCACGCCCCGCGCCGGCACAAACAGTCACTTCAGAATCCTCGAGGCGACCTGTTGCAACTTCTCAGCCCCCGAGGCCACCCGTAGCTCCTTCACCGCCGCCAAGACAACCTGCTGCACCTTCGTCACAGCCTCCCAGACAAGCCGAACCAACCAGGCCGCCGGTGATGGCGCCAGCGCGGCCAACCCCACCACCCACCGAAAACGTGCCAGTAACTAGCCAAATACCTTTCAGCACCATCTTACCAACCAGCGATGGGCCGGCCGCCCCGGCCGAGACCGACGGAGCTGTTGCATCACCGGGCAGGGAGGCCTCCATGGACGGTCGGTCTGCCAACAATGGATCGCGGCAGATTGCCATCCTAGCCGGCTCGATCGGTAAGATTGTCTTTTTTATTTGTTCTCTTTCTAGGTGCTGATGGAAAAGGACCAGCCGTGTCTTGGTACTTGAGACTAACCCAAATAAATTCCCAACTTTCAGTTGGCGCCATGCTCCTGGCAGGCCTTGTAGCAATGCTATGTATACGGAAAAACAAAAAGGCGAGGAAAGCTCGCGAAGCGCACGTTAGCGCCCTTCCAAAGCACTCAAAGGCCGGGTCCATCTCAGGATCCATCTCGTACCCCGTCCAACAGCAAGGCAACACGGGCCCCTGGGCGCCACCACTGAGAAAGCCGAGCAATGCGACTTCCAGGGGTGGGCCTACGGCAGCTGCCGCCTGGCCAATGGGCCAGTCCACCAACCGCAACTCGATGGAAGATGGGTCCCTCGACGACAAGCAGTACCTTGCCTACCAGAACCTGGTCGGCAACGCCGACAACCAGATCACACCTCCGCCAGCAGCAGCCGCACAGGACCGGGCATCACGGACGCCCGGTTCACGGGATACTCGATATCTGTCTGCTTCGTCCGCCGACCCTTACGAGCAGATCAACGGGCGTTATAGTGAGTGGCCGCCAATGCCTCCGGTCCCCAACTCGGACAGTGGCGGTAACGCGCAGAACCAAGGTACGGTCCCGATAGGCTACGCACAAACAACCGCACTTCCGCCGCCTCAGCAGCAGCAGCAGCCTCGCACCATGGATCAGTTTTCCCAGACAGCTCGAATCAACCAACACTACTCCGCTGTAGAGAGACAGATGCTTTCGCCGTCGTACCACCAGCCTGGGGCTCAGCGTGATTCAGTTGCCCCACCGAGTCCCTTGTTCTTCAGGCTAGACAACCAGGGTAACCTTGGGCCCGAGAGCAGGAGGTAAAATAATTTGCGACAACTTGATATAAAACTCCTAGAGGTCCTCTTTGGTCCAGCGTTTACACTATTTTCTTTTGTTTTTATTCTATTCATGAGATGATCTTCTATTCTACTCACCCATCTACTCTGGCACAGAGGCTCAGGAGATATACACGATACCGGGGCGGCTTCCACCCGCCGCCAGTCTTGTAACAACATCACTTCCCTATAGATACCACGGTCCTTCCCGTCGCACGGCACTGCACATCTGGGCGTTTCTTTTGGTACAACAGTACAGTCTGAAACTCTGGCATGTCAGGGCCACAATACCCACCAATGTACATGGAGTTCTTTTTATTAAATAAAAATCTTTGACACGGTTTTGTTATCTGTTGCCGCGGAAGCCATTTGAGAGAAAGGCCGATGTATTGTTCATTTAGCTGAAGGACCTCATCTTTCTCATTTCAAATATGGCATTCGTTGCCCATTTCAGCGGTCTCGTAAGTTGTAAATCATAATATGCCCTAATAGGGCCGCGTCCGGATTCTACAGTGTGCTTTTCTTTTTTCCTTCTTTACTGCCAAACCTGTCGGCCTTGTCTGTATACGCTCAATTTCTCTAGTCAACCTGGCCGACATGCTTTTCATTCACGCTTGGCCTTTTCCTCGGCGGTCTCGACCTCCTGGCGCTGGATGGTTGGGGCTGCGGTGGCGAGCGAAGTTTTGGGAAGGACGGTATGGGGAGGGCGATTGGCTTCATCTTTGAGGTTCTGTGCAATCTGCTTTTAATCTTGTCGCCAAGTTTAAATGGTACACCAAGGTGGCGCATTCTGAGGTTTGCGTGAAAGTGACTGGACGTTCGCTGGGCATCTAGCAAAGACTTGAGTCGGTGGACATCAACCTGAACCGCAAAGCAGTATAAACATATTTGGACTCTTCATGGGGATAGCTCTGTCAGCAGCACTGGCGTCGATGATAGCCTGTTTAAGGGATCGCCGGGGGCTGCCTTGAGGGAATGTGCCAGTCCCAAATCAAGCATTCGATGCAGTGGCGATCTTTTGAGCATCGAGAACCATGAACATGCTATTGAAAAAGAATCATAGCGAGCCAAGTGACCTTTCTGAAGATGATTTTGCACGAGCGTTGTACATAAAGTCTGTTTTTCGAGATCCCATGGGATGCCGCAGACATTCATGGGGCGTGAATAAGCATCGAATGGGGGCATCCACGGGCGACGAGGTAGGGTTGTTATGAGGGTGCAACCCCTTCAGTTTCGCGAACTAGACTAAGCGGATCAGTCGTTACTGTTTTAGCAACTTGGGGGCGAGAAACAAGTCACTGGGCCCCGACTCTGGAGCGGGGGGGAAACAGGTGATCGACAACTTGCCACGTTGATATGTCTAAAATGCATTCATTCTATAGCCAGCGGGGGAAATTGGGGAGAGCAGGGTATACATCAGATATTATGCATATGGTCATCATAAGCCTTTATCAGCTCGGCATCTGGGGTGCTTGGCGTGAGCTTGATTGCCACGCAGTGATCAAGAGCTGCGATGGATCTGTAGCTATGTAATCAATCTCTTCCAGACCAAGTATTTCAAGGTCAAACATGGTTTGACAATGAGTGAGCACAGCGGAACATGTCCTTCTTAGTTATCCCTCTTTTGCTTAGCCAGAGACAATGAGTTGTTTTAAGCCCTGCAGAAACACATTTGCTGCAAACACCAAGCGAATTCGATCCGGTTGAGGATCAAGCCTTGCTGCTCCTCTCCGGAGAACTTCATCAAACCTCCTGATTAGTAGAGGATCACCAATTCCTGGGAACATTTGGTCTGGAGGGCGTCCTCGTGGCTTTCCTGCCAGTAATGCAAGTACTCCTACCAGGTATAGCAAGCTTGGAAAGACTGTCTTCTCGGTATGATTAGTACTAGCAGTAACGCTAGTATATGTGCCGCATGTGAAGGAGCTAAGCAAAAACCATAGACTCACGCTAAATGTCCTTATTCTGTTTTGGATCTATGCAACATCAGCTGGGGAAACTGTCAACTACGAGAAACGAATATTATTCCGCATCTTTGGACGTCAAGATAGCTTCAATCTGTCCCCCATATCAAGGCAGGTCGAGCGATGAGAAACACAGACTGTGGCGTGACAGTTATGGGAGTGCGCACCAACGGCTTTTACAATTATATCTCTTGCATACTCGGGCCAAGGCGATGATCAGCCTTGAATATGAACAATAGGAATGGTAAGATGAGGGTGGAGGGGAGGGGATAGCCGACTACTCGGGTTGTGCACAGCATGGAGTTCAAGAGTGCAAGAAGCCGACCAGCAGGTTTCATTCGGCCGACGAATTGTAATGGCAGTATGGGTGAATGAGCTGTCCCATCAGTAAACATGATTTATGATCATGTACGTAACAACATGGTGTGTATAGAAATGTTGAAATGGAAGGTAATGGTTTATTTAGGTCGATGGTTAATTGAGGCGGTTACCTGAGATAGGTAAAGGAAGGTAGTGACGCTGGTAACGTTACATGTTTCCTTTACTTTCCTTTACAAGAGCTCCAACTGCGCTACAAAGACACGTCAAAGAGCACATGGCCAAGTGTGCTGTCACCAAAAATCCAAAACCATCTACGGACCCCGCAGTGATTGACTGAGCGCGAAAAGCAAAGGAAAAGGAAGAAAAAGAAAAACAAAAGAAAAAATATAGAGAGATTTGGGTTGTCGAGCGTATTAGCATGCTTCAAGATGCAGATAAAATATAACAAAAAGAACAAAAACCAAAAGAAATATCCAACGGCTGGACGGGATTTGAGCCCGACGTGGGGGTCGAACCCACAGCCTTGAGATTAAGAGTCTCACGCTCTACCGATTGAGCTAGCCGGGCAGGCGAATCAACCGATGGAGAAGTTGTTGGAGATGGGCTAGGGTTTGGAGATTATAGAGTCTGGTATATCAAAATGGGCGATCTACAGCTAGATGTGGGGTCTTTAGTGTCTGTTATAGGCCAATAATAAGCAACTTTACCCCAGATGTGACTAGCGCATCCACTCTAAATGGAACCACAAACCAGCACCCTGGATTGGAACCTTTTTCCCCATTTTGTCTGACTTCACGTCGCGTGCTTCCTTTTTTTCTCGACTTGTGAATTAGTTATAGTTGTATCACCACCTCAGTTGGTTCCTGAACGTTTGCCACGTGCTTGCAGAGTTGCCGCCCACGCGCGCCTTACCGAGACATAATTTTCCCCGCCGTTTAAATGCCCGCCGCTACTGACCACTTATTACCTAAGACCTCAAGCATGTCGTCCTATGGGGAGACGCGCCGCTCACTTGGCAACATTTGCATCTGGATACTCGTGGCTCAGAGATGAATATCCAAATGATCCACCAGCAAACAAAGCAGAAAAGCAGTTCGTGCCTTGTGTCGAAGAGGTTGAAACCGAGATGCGGCCGACCGCGCATCCCGGGTTGTGGTTCGTTTCCTCGACAAAGTATCGGTGAGGTCTTGATCATGTCTACTCTCCAAATCAGGGTGCCAAGGTCATTTTTTTGCAAGACAACGTGTCTTTGAGACTTGATTTCTGTCAATGATCTCTATCTTTTTCTCGGCCCTCCAAGGGGAATGGCTGTGATGGCTCACAAGTCCATTTCCTCATGCTCACGTCTAGTCAATCTCTTGACCATCTTTGGCCACCTTGGGTCCAGATGGCACACAAGGAAGGGACGCCTTCCTCGGCCGGAAACTGGAGGTGCGATACTATATAAATGAGCTTGTGTAATCTGTCGTGCCAGCATCCAAATGTTGGGATACAGTAAATCAGGCTCGATCAGTCTTTGACATTTGCTTTGTGCTTTCTCCTGCCTCCCTGATACACAAGTCTAGACTCTTGTCTCGCCCCCCATTGTTTAGTGCCCAAATCTCCGTCAAACGCCCACCCACCACGGTCAAGATGCGTGTTCTCTCCCTCGGCGTTCTTGTCTCCCTCCTCTCCAGTTCCGTGTCGGCATGGAACGCTCCCACCTACTCGGACCTTCGCCTGGTCTGGCAGGATGCCTTTGCTGGCACTCTGGGCTCGGCTCCAGACGCCGGTCGGTGGAACTACATCACAAACATCAACGTCAACAACGAGCTGCAGCGCTACACGACGGACTCGCGTAACCGTCAGCTCTCTGGCGGCGAGACGCTGCAGATCGTGCCCTGGCACACCAACAACGAGTGGACGTCGGGCCGCATCGAGTCCAAGTACACCTTTACGCCGGCGTACGGGACCGTCACGGTCGGCGAGGCCCGCATCCGCTTCGGCGACAACCCCATCAGCCAGAAGAAGGGCATCTGGCCCGCCTTTTGGCTTCTCGGAGACTCGCTCCGCTCAGGGACCCCCTGGCCGCAGTGCGGCGAGATCGACATATTGGAGACGGTCAACGGCGCCCTGACGGGTTACGGGACCGTCCACTGCGACGTGTACCCGGGCGGCATCTGCAACGAGCCGAGCGGGCTGGCCGGCACCACGGGCATTCCGGACCAGGGCTGGCACACGTGGCGCGTGCAGTTTGACCGTCGTGCCGGTTCGTGGCGTGACGAGACCATCACGTGGTTCCTCGACGGCCAGCAGTTTTCCCAGCTCAACGGGGCTAGGATCGGCAACGAGGGGGTGTGGAATTCCCTGTGCCACTCGCCACTGTATTTTATTCTGAACTTGGCCGTTGGAGGCACCTGTAAGTACCCACCCCAGAAACATCGGCTTGTTTCTATTCTTTGTTTTTTTTTCTTTTGCTATACTTTTGCCGATTTCTGTTTTATTGTGCCTCCTGCCCTGGGGGATCCCGTAATCATTCACGGGGACTTCCGCTTTTTTCTGCAACCAAAGTGCCGGCGCTGTTGGTACAAGTCATAAGGGGAAGAAGGAGAAAAAAAAAGTTATTCCGTCTCATGTTGGGCAAAACGTTGCAGAGTCATCGAGATCCACCCAAGCTTTCGTTTTAGCGACGACTACACGAATAATTCCCCGTTATGAACACATGCACACACACACACACACACACAACCACAAACATCAGTCAAACTCTCGCTGACCGTTTATCGTCCCATAGTTCCCGGCAACCCTGACGGAAACACTCTTGATGGCTATGGCAGCATGATGGAGGTTGGCTATGTTGCTCACTACGTTGGAATCTAATTTCAGCCCAGCTCTCGCGCTTATTTGGGATTCCGGGTAATTACGACGTATTAAAGCTGGCATGCATTCAGGACTTCCCCACAGCCCAGTATCCGTCAATTATCTGAGTATCAATCCTGGATTGGATTGATCCCATCATCACCACTGCGCCCGCCAGGTGGTGCGACAAGAATTTGAGCATATACCCCTTTTTTTCTGTTTTCCTCTCTCTTTTTTTTTGGTCCGAGATGGGTTTCTGCCAAAACACTTGGCAAACTACGTCGTACTGTCAACACACTGGCAGGAAATGCCAGCTTGGAATCTATCTTTTTTAGCCGCCAAGAGGCTGGCTGTTCGGCCCAAGTTTATACTTAGCTATCACTATACCCTTTACGAACTAAATAGCACTGCAAGACTTTATTGATGCTTTGGCGGGACAAGTAGGTCCAAGTCTTGTTTTTATCAGATTATTTCTACGTCTAGGCCTTGCAAAACTGCCGCGGGCTATGTCCCTGTGGAGCCTTTTTCCCCGGGCGAGAAATCTAGATGTCTAAATTTCGTCACTAGTCGTGACCTTTACCAAGTACCCAGTTTAAAACTTGCTTCTCTTGACCAGATCCAGAACTCGTTCGCTACCGTACCACCTATTCTGCACGAAGCGAGGCGCAGAAAGCTGAATACGGAGGATCAGGTCACAGCCTACTTTGACTGGAACCATTCTAGTTCTAGAACTAGAACTAGTTGAAGATCCAGAAAGAGTACTGGTCCTAAAATTATCTAGACTGGAAGTAAACATACCTAGTAAAGTTGCCTTGGCACTTTTCTTTCCATCATAGCAAGCAAACTGGTGAGCTGCTCGACCAAATGCTGCTGCAACTTCATCTTTTTCTTGCAAGGATGAAGCGCGCGGCTGCAGTAAAAGGAGAAAAGCAGAAAATCTCGACATCTACGTGCAGTTAAGGATACATGTATCCAACGGGCCGTGTTGACTCTTGATTAGGTTACCGACCTAGCCGCAGCTTTCTTTCTGGGAAATGGTGACAAATCTTAGACTCGGAGCTTAAATGGCTTGCCACGACACAAACCCGTTCCAACCACCGCAGCGACCTACCTATTTGGAAATCGTCATTGGCAGAGGTTGGGACCGGGGTGTTGGCCCCTGAACCACAAAGGACATCACTGCTAGGAAGTTCAAGGAAGTTCAAGGTACCGAAGTGATCCTTTTCCAGGTCTAGCATACTATGGTAAGCATGAGCCTGGGTTGAGACGAAATTATGAGATGGGCTACTAGTACACTGTATATACTTTGCCATGCTGTTTTTTTTTCTTTTCTTTTTCTTTTCCTTTTGCCCAATATACTACTACTACACAAGTACCAAAGTAATCAAGACAGCAAAATCTGTCACTGTGCAAGAGAACAGAGACAAAACTGCAAAGTATTCGATTGGCTAGAGCTTAAAAGTTGGACCAATACATGTCTGCTCGGATGCCAATTAGACATTAGCATCCTCACCCAAAGACCAAAGCTAGCCCTCAAAAATCGTCCGATGAGGTCTGCCTCCAGCCAACCTTATATGAGTTGGATGTCACAGCGGCTGATTTTGTCTTCGGCGCTCGACAAGGGTGTTTCCTAGGATCATGCTGTTGGTCGTCTACGAAAATTCCCCGAAACGACATGGGGTGTAGCTGTTTTGGTTAGTTACCCGCCGCGGTTGGCTTTGGCGCAAGTCTTCAGAGATGGTTCCAGCTTGTCTTTATGTGTTGCGGGTTCAAAGGTTATAGCCCCCATACGAGTATCGGCCTAATCAAGTACGGGAAAAGCATCTTTTTTTCTTTTTTTTTACATTTATGGCTTCGCAAATTTCCCCTCCAGGACAACTTCAACGAGATGAACGGTTGCATTCTGGACATATTGGGTCTGTAGGCCTGCAACTATACATATATTTCGTCGTCCCCCTCATCTGCTCAGGGGCTGTTGGGGTGTCTTTCTCGCAGCAAACTCCAACTGTTTTGTCACACACCAAGTGATCACTGTCTGTCATTCACCGGTTATTATCCGTTTGTCTGTTATTCTTTCAGCAGTGCAGCAAATCCCTTTAGGCGGTGGACTTTCGAACGTATGCCTAACGATCCTCTCGCGCCTCGAGATCACGCAACTGGAATGGGACTTTTATAAACCGCCAGCGGCTTGGACCCCCTTAATATTTTCTCGACCCCGGGGTAGATCGAAACAGACTCGGCCAGCAAGACAAAGACACAGACAACTTGCATGTCTCGCTACCCATGATGGCGTCCCTACGACTTTTCTTCGCTTTACTTATTTCTCTGGTTCTCTTCAATGTTGGGCTCGTCACGGCCAAGACACAAGATCATACCAGCCTGACTTTTGCAAACATCACTGGCTGCGCGGTATGATAATCTTTTTCTCTTTCTCTTTCTCTCCCTCTTTCCCTCCTTTCTGGTGTTGATGCCCGGATGGAGTAGGTCCTGAGTGGACCGGACAGAGCTAGAAACTGATATTGTCATAAAGGCCTCGTGTTTGCGTAATAGCACAACACGATTTTGCACTGTCGACGACACTCTCTGTCTGTGTACGAGTCCCGGCTTCACTGCCGACTGGAACGCATGCACGCACAGCAATTGCTCCCCCAAAGATGTCCTAACCTCACGCCGCGTTCAGGCTGCCGTCTGCCACTTTGATCACCCCGATAAGAGCGGCGAAGAGACTGCGGTGGCTGTGTTGATGTTCATCATTGTGGGATTTTCCGTTGCCCTTCGGCTGGCTTCGAGGAGGTTGGCCCGAGAGTTTTTCATTGATGATGTTCTCATCTACTTGGCGACCTTGACGTCTCTGGCGTTGCTGGTGCCGCACCTCATTGCCATCCAGAATGGCTTTGGCAAGCACTACTACGATCTTCCCGACGGGGCCTTGACGAGGATTGTAGAGCCCAGTAAGAGCAACCCTGGCATGGATTTTCTGTCTTTTCTTTTTTTTTCACTAACATGAATATCCACACCAACAGTCTACATACTCGAAAACTTTTACATCGTAACACTGACGTTTATTCGCATCTCCATTCTGTGCCTCTATCTGCGTCTATTCTACCGCTTTGGATGGTTCCGCGCCCTCATCATAGGCATCATCCTCATTGTCGTCGTCGCCAACGGTACAGTTCTCGTCCTCACCATTCTCTCGTGTCGGCCCACGGAACGGATATGGGACACGCCGGGCCCTCGCGACGCCACCTGCATGGATGTGCACTCTCTCAGCACCTCGGTCGCCACCCTCTCCACCGCCGAGGACTTTTTGCTGGTGCTGCTGCCGCTGATGCCCATGCTGGTCGACAGGCTCAACAAGCCACCCATGCCCGGCTTCCTTGTCCCGCTGCGTAGCAGAGTCTACGTCGTTGGCATGTTTGCCGTTGGCACCCTTGCGGCCACAGCTTCGGCCTACAGGCTGGACACGTTGCTGCAAATCGGCACATCGTCCGACCCCAGCTGGGACTATGTTCCCGTTGCCCACTGGTCTCTGCTGGAGTTCACTGGCGGCATCGTCGTCGCCTGCCTCCCCGCGATCCGAACCCTGGCTCATATTGTCCTGAAGAGGAAGGGCATCACCTGGCTGGAGGATGACGATCAAGACACCCGCGGTACAGTCTACTACGTCCGCGACGGTGCCGAGGTCAAACAAGCCTCCCCCGGCACCACGACGACCGACCCCGAGGCCGTCGAAAACCAGCGAATCAGCAAGCAGTACAAGCGCGCCTCGTGGGTCGCCAGCTCAAAGTCGCTGGCTCTGTCGAGGCCCGCCGCCCTTTACTGCCATCCGGCCTTTGACGGCTGGGAAGAGAGCGACGCGCCATCGGGCGCCGAGGAGGTCGACACGAGGACGAAGACGACACAAAAAAGCCCACAGAGACACTCTAAGTCCAGGTCGGTCGTGGGCCATCACGTCTCCATGCGGGAAGGGAAGAGTAGTCACAAGGACATGAATGCTCCTGTCATCACAGTGGCCGAGCTGGAGGTTGAGCCTGTCCCTGATGCAAAGAAGAAGTGGGACTGGAAGGGGGTGTTTAAATCACCGAAAGCGGATAGGAGGAGGGAGAACCAGGCCCATGAGTCTGAAGATGACACAGCCGATGAGGCTCCAAAAGATTGGAGGCATAGTAACTGGGGTTGAGTTTGACACCAAAATATAATCAAGCAAAGAAAAAAACAAACTAGAAAGCAGAACAGGTCAACATTTTGTTTGACACGTAAATCACAGAGTATATTGACTCGACTCATACGGTACTTGATCGGAAAGTCCTTCAAATTGTACAGTGAAGATGTAATGCTGCTGGAGAGATGAATAACGTGATGCATACAAACTTTGACAAAATTATCGAGGCTATACATCATTAGGTCGATGATATATCTACATATTTTACAACGTGGAACTAGACTTGACCGTTGGTCAACTTGCATATAAACGGTACCAGGTTGGGCTTACAATTTTCCGCCTTGACCGTTTCAAGAAATCTTCCAAGTGGCTGGTTCTGGGATTGCCACCAAGTGTCACCGTTGACGGACGCCAAAGTACGTCCACACTTCGTCTCATACCTACCTAGGTAGCTCAATCATGTGCATAACAGCCATGGCGCCACTGCATGACTGGTGCATCTAGTGGTCGTCTCTGCATACTTTGTCCCGGGTACCTATGCATCAAAGTCCGTGCTTCATCTTTGTGCATCGAGTCGGCCAAGGCTGACCAACTTGTGATGAATTTGCAGCCCTATGCCGACAGGGTTACCAACTAGGTAAGTGGTGTCACCACGGAGGCAGGCTTAAATGGAGCCATCACGATGCCAAATTGCCAGAAAAGTCGGCCAGAGAATGAGATGGCCCAGACGCACAAAAACCCTGCGTGGGATGGTGGTGTGTGGAGTACGCCATAATACTTTGCACAGTGACACCGATGTGGCAATCTTGAGCGAGTAGCGAAGACAGCGTATAGTGCTCATCTAGGTAGGTGGTAACAATTTCAGATGCAGTCATCTGATGAGGCCGAATGTTGATTGGTGTCCACGTCGAGCAAACTCGGCATGTAGCACCAACACACGGTGGCAGAAAGAGGAAAAGATTTAATTTAAATTTAAATGTGCACAGACAACCTGGGAAATCAGGGGACAAGTGCGACGTATACAGTAGACCAAGCAAGAAACAAGAACAGACAAGGCGGCGCAGCATGCGGTAGATGAGAGGAAGGAGAAACCCGTCACAAGAGCCGCCGGGGAAACTGCCATCGAGACCCCGTTGTCGCAGTATCAACCGATACTACAACCCTAACAAAAAAAAAGAAAAAAAAAGTCATTGGCAAACAAACGGCGTTGAGTTGACTGGTCAGGTGTCTGTTGCTTTTGTTCATTTGGGGCTTTATAAGCTGCGCACGAGCAAGTCACTGACGTTAGAACAGATTGTCCATGTAATTTACCATTTACGTAAATACCTGCTTACCTTGGACTGCTGTAACATTCAAGGACTGTACAATTGGTTCAAGCCGCTGTTGCCCTCGCCCGCCACGTTAGTGTACATACCTACTACCTACCTTATCTACCTAGGTACCTCCTAGTACGCCAAATTGCTCTATTATAAAATTGATAAGCAATTGCTCCTGTTTTGTTCTCTTTTGTGCTGTGCTGTGCCAAGCTTTTGATCAAAAAAACAAAGTTTCGCACAAGGGGTTGCTTAGCCGATTTAGTTGCAGCTGGCTGGGTGGCTGGGTGGCTGCTTTTACCTGAAATACCTGCCAACGGCCGGGAGATGAGCTGCTTAAACTACCGGTACCACCTGTACATTACATAAGGTACATATTTCTGTGGAGAGTGACAACAAGTTGGGTGAGCTAGCTGCCCGAGGTTTTGTAAAACTAAAAGCCAACAATTTGAGAAGCCGGCCGATTGACAAGACAACAAGGGATCGGCAATCCGGAAAGGCCTTTTCCTTCGGATCGACTTTGATGCCGAGCACGACAAGTACTAGACGAGGACATTAGCGACAACCTGGCTGAAGTAGTAAGGTAGCAATTTTGCTAATATTTGCTCGGTATTTCGGAAAACAGCCAGAGTCGGAACGAAAACAATTTCTCCCTGGAACAATCCATCTGTGACAAGTAGGCAGCACTCTTGATTAAGAAATACAAAAACAAAACCATGTTGTGGCGATATTTTAGGTTCAGAACAGGTTCAGCTCAGCTGTATGCCCAATCTTGAGAACCGTTTTGCAGCCCAACTCTGCCACAGAGCACAAAACCCACAGCCAGTAGGAGAATTCAGATGCATAGGCCAATGGTTAACAAACAGACTGGGGGTGGGGGCGAGTTGGACCAAAGAAAGGGACCAAACAGGTTGGACGCAAAGACGCCACGCTAAAGCCACAACCTGGTGCCACGCCTGCCATGCTGTCAGCTACCTCGTGTACCGGTAGTGTACCTAGTACAGTAGGTAACTTTGGTAGGTAAGTAGGGTACTTCATAGCTGTACGGTAATGCAGACGCACGCCGGCACCTGCTAGCCTCGAGAGCCGCCACATCAATCATAGGATGCGCCAAGATGCTCGAAATCCAACGAGGCTACTGCAAGTAGATCGTGTTTTTACCAACTTCGTTGGGCCTAAGGAGTACCCTGACAAAAGGGATAATCCAAAAATACCGGCCCCCATCCGTGTGGAATTTCCCCTCCCGGAACAATTTCCCCGACATGGACAGGCTTGTGATGCCAGCTCCGGAAGAAGCAACTGGTCGATATAAAATGGTTGGAGGACAGACGAGAAGGTAGGGATTATGACCAATTTAGAAAAGATGGCAAAAGTGATGGAAGAAGCAACATGCTACATGAACAAAGAAGAAACTCCCCGAGACCAAAAAAAGACGAAAAAGAATACGTATCAAGAGAAAACAGTGGACGAAAATGAGGGGGGAATTGATGACAAAGAAGAAGAAAAAAAAGGAAGAAAGATGCAGAAAAAAAAACGAGACCATGGCATAAATTCCCTATCAAGAAAGAGCATGCCAAACGGCTTGAACGGCCTCATAATCAGGTCGGAAATAACGGGTGAAGCCAAGAACACACGACCATCCAGAACTTCAGCCCCGGCCCATTGGCGCTCGCACCGGCGCCACGCCACGTGCGTTAGTATTCGGCAAAGTCGAGCGTGGTAGAATCAATCCCACGCGTCCGGAAAAGGGACAAGAAGGGGGACTGAGCACCCAGGATATGACGGCAGTAGATGCCACACCATCAAACGACGGGCTGTTCCCTCGCTCCTTAAACCCCCCCTTCTTCCCCTCTTCTGCGCGACCTCAATAACAAGCAGCGCGTTTAGCATAGACCTGTCGGCTCCATTCCTTTTGGGCTCGGACATGACACACTGGGTACGGTTTAGATTGTCTGGGGATCGCTAGTCATCCAACTGTCAAACGAGCCCGTTCGAGAGGCTAGAGGGCTGCGCAAGGGTTTCATTTTTTTTTTTTTTTGCACAAAAACGTCACCGATCCCACGGATTCGACATTTTGCCACCCGTCATCTCTGGCCCAGCATGCCTTTGCAAGAGCGACAAACTGCCGACCTGGCCGTCGGTAAAAAGTCTAACCTTAGCAGCGAGCCCGGTGACGCGTCGAGAAAGGGCAGCCAGGGCATGGTGGCCGACCTGTTCCAACGCCCGGCCCAAAACAAGCTGGGTGATCGACCACGACAGCCCAACGTGCTGGTCCGTCCTAGAAGAGGCAGCAGCTTCAAGGACTCTCAACAAGAGTACTCGGATAGGCAGCAGCAGCAGCAGCAACAACAACAGCAGCAACACTACTACTCACACTCTCGCGGACTCTCATCGTCTGGACAATCTGCAGCGTCTTCATCAAGACGCGGCTCGGCTTCGACTTGTGCCCAGTCACTCAGACGGGGTTCTTCACACACCGACCTCGAGTCCCAAAGGGCCGAGCCCGTCAAGGGAAAGAGACCTGAGTTGGTGTCTTCTGCGAGCTTCGAGTCAGACCCCAGGTCGACGACGCTTTCGGCCTGTGGTAGGGGCCCATTCAGTGCATCTGCTTCGCTGCTCCTCGACGACGACTCAAGAGCCGAAACAGAAAGTCTCACGTTCCAGGAAGCCCTGGAATCGTTATCGGCATCGTCGACAAATTTCCAAGACGAGGTCAAGGACCCTGTCATAACCCAAATCAGCACCACCACAGGGCGTGGTGCATCCGGCCCTGGGACTCGACGTCACAGCCGTTCAAGAGTCTCGGACAGCTTGAAGCCATTTTGCCAGTACGGCCGAGGCTGGCTCTGGGCGCTCTCCAAGAAACAAAAGCCTCAGGACCTGACCTTTGCCCAGTGCGTTCAGGTGACCCAGGAGATCACCATCGAGATCCAAACCGATCCAGACTACCGACCTCCAAAGTCGGCCCACGCAGGTGGCCAGGACGGGACGCAGGGGCCGAGGAACCCCAACGAGTATCCCGACTTCAGGACCCATCACGAGCTTTTCGGCGGCGGCCCACCCTCGCCCACTCAAACCGACGAACAGGCCAGGGACAAGTCTGGGCCAGGTTGGAAAAAGCACTCGCGCTTTCCCAGCAGTATCAGTTGTCGTTGTTTTCTGCACAAGGATCAAAAGGAGGCCCAGGACAAGACTGCGGCAACGGAGGATAATCCAGAGACGGATTCCTGACCTTGACCTTGATCTCAAAACCAAAAACAAAAACAAAAGTCAAGACACGGAAAAGAAAGGGGAAAAAAAAAGAAAAGAAAAAAAAAGACTAACCCCTATCACCCAACCCAAGATGCACTACCCAACCCCCGACGTCATCGCCTCCTGGCCTCCCCCCAACTATACGAACCCACAGCGTCGCGGACCGGCCTTGCTGGCGATAGAGCTGACGATCCTCCCCATCGCGCTCGTAACCCTCCTCCTGCGTCTTTATGTCCGTATTCGCATCGTCAAAAGCTACGGCTGGGACGACTGGCTCATGGTTGCCGCAGCCGCCTGCGGCCTCGGAGTGACGCTGTGCACCATCATCGCGACTCAAGTATTCAACTGGAACGCACACATCTGGGACCTGACGTCGGATCAGATGGTCCAAGGTCGCAAGGTCTCGCTGGCCAGCCAGACGCTCTTTGCCGCAGCGACGTCCCTGGCCAAGGCGTCCATCCTACTTTCGTACTTGCGCATCGCGCCGCAAAAGTCCTGGTTCAGACGCCTGACGTTTTCTGCCCTGGCCCTCGTATCGACCATCGGGTTCGCCGCCATCTCCCTGTTCTGGACCCAGTGCACGCCAATCTCGAGCTACTGGTTCCTCCAGGACCCGTCCCAGGCCGTCAACTGCGAGGTCGACGAAGGGTTGCTCGACTTTGCTCAGGCGCTGTGCAACGTATGCACCGACCTGATCGTCTACGTGCTGCCCATACCGACGCTCGCAGCCCTGTCCCTCCCCTTGGGCCAGCGCATCGCCACCATCGCGCTCTTCAGCCTGGGCCTGATCGTCGTGGTCGCCGGGTGCATGCGCGCTTACTGGATCTCGTACGTGGTCGTCGCCGACTTGCCCGACTTCACATGGGAAGGCTACCACCTGTGGATCTGGACCGCCGTCGAATGCCAGCTCAGCGTCATCTGCGGCTGCGTCCCCGTGCTCAAGCCCCTGTTTCTCATGATGCTCGGCCGCGAGGCTGGCTTTGAGCTGCGACGTGAAGACATAGATGACGACGTCGCAGACTTTGACTTTTGCGACATTGCAACCACGAGGGACTCAAAGGCCTATACAATGTACGCGCGGAGCGTACACTCGAGTCACACAAATGCGAGCGCCATCGAGGCACCGCCGGCTGCCAGGAACACGAATCGATTCAGCTTTGTCTGGGCAAGCTCGGATGGCCTCGCACGCACCAACGTCGTCGTCGAGACTGTCGATGTTGCTGCTGCCACCGCGGCTGCTAGCGACCCCTGGTATCCTGGAACGCGACCAGCTTTCATTCCGGGAATGCCTCCACCACCGCGACCCCCACGGTCTCCGTTACCCCCCGAGATGGAAAACGGCATGTATCTGGCAGAGATTTGCAAGCGCCATACGATGCCGAACCTGCGAGATGACGATGCGGATGTTTGGGTTTCGGCGACCGGCGGCGTGAGGACCGTCATCACAGCCGGCGTCCCCATAAAGCCAAAGGCAAAGTCCTTGCGATGGGTTTGACCAAAAGAGTCTCTTTTTGGAGGAAATATATATATGAAAGGTTTTGAAAGAGAAGTCTGGGCAACCGGGGGAAAAAAACGACATGTCAAGATAGCCACAACTCTCCTTTGTCGATTCATTTGATGCCTCAAGCAAAATTTCTGGATGAAAAACATTATCAGTATAAGTAACGATTTGGGTGGACAGAGTCTTTTTTTGTTTTGTTTCGATATTTCATGACTCATCAAGTCGTATTTCATAGAAGGTTATCAGATCCCAATGACAAAGGCCGCCAACACATCTTGGGTCTCAGGCCTTTCCAACAATAGTGATCCTCCCCTCTAGCCTTGGTGCAATGGCCTGAGTCCACTTGACCATCAGATCGTCCCCGTTGACATCGCCTTCTGCTCTTGGTTGAACCCCGGCCTTGCGGCACCAGCGCCCAAAATATCTTCTCATGACGCGGAGCTCATCATCCAGCTTCTCTAGCTCCTCCTGATCCGGCGTCGGCACGGCGTTGTCAATCACATGTTCATCGAATGGCGACACAGAGTTCTTGCGTTGGCGCAACCTTTTAGCTGTCCACGCCTGCCAACCCGCCGCTATCTGGTCCTTGCTCGTCTTGGGGGCGGGCAGCGTCGGAATGCGGAATGCCTCGTCGCCCTTGGTCGTTTCTTGAGGCGATGGTGGAAGCACCGGGTGATACTGCGTCACGTTGGTCTTGACTTGATCCCAGTGCCGGTCGAGCGACGGGTTCCAGTTTTTCCAGCGATCAAGAACCTTGAGCGACATGAAGTACTGCCGGAGCATCATGGATATGAGGATTCCGTTTTCCTCGGATACTATCTCTTCGGCCGTTCCACCTTCTTCCTTGATGAGAAGGCTCTTGTAGCCGTCTACTCCGGGACGAATGCGCGTCAGTAATGCAAGACAGAGCAGAACAAATACAGCTCAAATCGAATCTCGACCTACCTTTGCCCCGTGCCATATATCCCCTGGTGCACAGGACATAGATCTTGTCCATCTTAATCGGGTCGTCGCTACCGATGCTCGCTGTTACTATTCGAGATCCGGGATCTTTCGAAGGGTCGAAGGTGAACTTGATGTTGGAGACCTGAGGGAAGCGACCTGTCATAATGTTAGAAACTCCCAATTTTGAGCATCAATGCAACTAACTAGGCATGTCGCATTTCATGCTCACTCACCCTCTTGCGCCGGGTACAGCAAGACACCACTCTCTAAAGCATCCCATATATCCTTTCCAGTAACCTTGATGACCACAACCGGGTCCTCAAAGGGGAAGCAATCGGTGATGTCCTTGATTCGGATCGGGCCCGGCGGGTAGACCATGTCACCACGGATTGTTCCAGCCGCCATCATCGCGCAGTCAGCCTGGTAGTGATGCCGCATTATGTCGCAGATGAAGTTCCCAAGGTTGCTCTCTTGCGTCCTGACGACGGTGAAGCGCGCGTCCAACGGTGTGGCTGTCCAGCCGACTGGCTTCTCCAGACTCTGCTTGAGCTTGGACGTCAATTGGTCGATCAGCTGCGCTGTTTCACCATCTTGAGGCACTGCCGATATGACGTCCCGGCGGCGGATTTCAAAATCCCATTTGGACTTTGCAGACGTGGAGCGGCGGGCAGTGATGTAGGAAAGCTGCTTGAAGTCACTACCAGACCTGAGCACATGGCAGCCGTTGATGAGGCTGTGGTTGTAGAAGTGATCGTGGCCGCCGAGTATGATGTCAATCTCGCTCCCCATGTTTTCTGCCAGCTTGTTGTCATTCGGTTCGCGCTGGTGCGTCAATGCAATTACAATCTCTGCCCCTTCCTGACGCAGCTTTGGCACGAGTTCCTTGGCCGTCTGTGTAGCTGATTTGTAGATGATGTCTGGGGGCAGCGCGTTGACGGTCTCGAGCCACTCGCGCTCGGCAAGGCCAATCAACCCAACCTTTATACCATTGGATGCCGTCATAATATGTGTCTTTTTGGCGTGGCCGATGGGAACATCTTCACCCAATGCCGGGTCGAGGACGTTGGCGAGGAGCCAGGGGAAGTTACATTTCCGAGCAAGGTATTCAAACTGATTTACTCCGAAGTCAAGATCATGGTTCTATTGGTTTGGTCAGTATATTGAGCAGAAAACAGGGCGATGCCAGTGACAACCGTCAATACATTGGCTCATTGCATACCCCGACACAAGTGCAGGCCGTCCCTATCGAGTTTAGGATGGGTACCATGTGGCTACCCTTGGTTATGGAGCTCTCCAGACTCGGGTTGAAGACATCACCAGAGAAGAAAGTCAGCAGCTCCGGCTGTCCCTGGAACTCTTGACCAGATTGGTATTCTTTGACAAGAGTGAGGAAACGAGCCGCACCGCCAACGGGTTCGGCGGATGATGGGTCTAAATGGTAGACATCATTGTAGTGCAGGATGCGAAGATCCGGCGGCGAAGATGTATCGCGTCCGGATGAATAAGTCTCGAAATCAGAATCCTTCTCCAAGGTTAGCTTGGTCTTGGTCTTTGTCGAAGTTGCGGACATGACGAAGATGAGACGAAGCCAGGCACAAGAACCGCGAACGATGACAAGGGTTCAGGAAAGCCGGATGGCACGTCTCGTCCTGGTCTTGGTCTTGGCCCTTCTGCTGCCACCAGTCCCAAATGTACAGTTTATCAGTAAGGTGGTAGGTAGATACCTCCTGGTTAGGTAGTTCGTAGGTAGCTAGGTACAGCAAAGTACGTGTCTGAGTCAAACGAGATGAAAAACTGCAATTGGAAGAAGTGAACGGCCGTTGCTGTTTCCTGACTTGGCACTCAATCGAACAAAGCAAGGCAGTAAGTAATAAATCAAACCAGCAAACAAAACAACGCATGTCAGTTCCAGGCCACCCCTGTTCTGACAAGTACACGTTACCTATGTACCCTAGGCAGGTACTCAGGTAAGGTAAGGTACTGGGTACACAAGTCGCGACGGATTGCCGCATTGAGGGGCACTTTTGCGACAAGGTTGTATCGGCGGGGTAGCTGTATTACCGGTAGGAACCTAAGGTAAGCTAAAGGTCGCTACGTACAATCTACATCAATGCCCAATGGAGATGTTCGTCTGGGAATATGGGTTTATCCAATTGCATTGCGTCTGTTTGAAATGCTACTCTTGCCCGAAGTCAACGTGCTACTCCAAGCATGGTAGAATTCTGGAGACTTTCTTGTAAATCAATACGTGGTAAGTTAATAACATGCACCAACAACACTCAAACCCACCTACGCCCTTCATGTCAACTGTGGCTGTGGAGTTTGGGGTTTGTCATCGGCACGACTCGACACGCGGAGCTACCTATGATTCTGAAGTAGACCGATCTTTTTCGTACAAAAGGTCTTTGTTTAGTTAGTGGTTTTGTAAATGCAAAAGCTCTTCATGACGAGAGCTTCCGCAAATTTTCTTTCATCACGTTTGTAACATCCAAGCCCGCAAAGTACAGTACAGTAACCAACTACGTTACCCAGCTTCAGCCGTCTCCATATCAACACCGGCATCCATTAACGACAATAGGAGGAGCTCGTCCCGTCTCTTGCAAAAACCATGGCCACCATCAAACATGCTAGCCGGGAAGGTGTGTGACTGGAAATCTTCTGCTGTCATATTCCAAATTATGTATGCTAACATCGTCTGTCTGCTGTAGACATCCCAGCAATTCTCGGCATGATCCGCGAACTGGCCGACTATGAACATGAGCTTCATTCCGTCGAGACAACCGAAGCCAAGCTGCTCGAGACTGTCGCCCTTGCGCCATCAGACCCATCAGCACCCCTCAGCCTCCCAGATGGCCTGCCAAACACCGAGCCTACTTCACCCGCCAAGCCTGCTCGCTGCCTTGTCCTTTCCGATCCGGACGGTACCACCTGTGGCATGGCATTGTACTTCTACAACTATAGCACATGGCGCGCCAGGCCAGGTATCTACCTGGAGGACTTGTACGTGCGCCCTGCGTACCGCAAGAAGGGGTACGGTCTGCAGCTACTAGCGACACTGGCAAGAGAGGTAAGAGAAATGCAGGGCACTAGGCTCGAATGGGCCTGCTTGAAGTGGAATGAACCCAGCATCAAGTTCTACGAGAGTATCGGGGCTAGACAGCAGAGTGAGTGGGTTGGCTTTAGAGTCGATGGGGACAACCTGGCGAAGCTGGCGGACATGTCCAAGCAATAACTGTGGAATATATGTTGGTCAGAGCCCATGATTGGCAGCTGGGGGTATCGTTGGGTTTGTATACAGTATAGGAGACAAGATGTGGCCCGCGAGCGAGTCGATCTAAGCAACACGGGACCGAGTCTTTCGTGCCTTTTTTATAGGAGAACCATCCTGGTCCACACCTTGAAACACATGATGCCAAGTTTGTGATGTGTCCGTGTTCCTCAAAGTATTTGGCTGGCCGAACTTCACGTTCCAACGTGCACCTGGAGCGTCCTTCTTTTCCATAAAAGGGGTCATGCGCCATACTGTCGCGTAAATACGGCGCATGTTCCGTGTCGTCATCCTGGATGATAACCCCTCGGGTGAAAATCCCAGCTCGTCATTTGGCTGTGGTATGCCAGTGAACAATACCCTCCTACGAGACGACTTGCGATCAACCCAGCGGGCCGGTTGCAGGAGGTAGTTTTCCATGTCCCAAGACTGCTTTGCAAGTTCTAAATTGATGTCCTCACTAAGACCAGCTACTGGTCTCCTTGGTAAGACTTGCCCGCGCGCCATATCCTTTCCATGGGCGAGATCTCGCAGTACATTCCATTCCTCTTCTGGAACAGGCGGGAGTAATTTTTCCGCTAAGATCTTCCAGGCTTTTTTGACTTTTGTACGAGCTGTTCTTCCAGGAAAGGGGCGGCCAAAGCCGCTCCTCTTGGGTACGTCGCGGTATACATCCAACTGTCTAGCTCCTACAGTGTTGTTGTTTGGCAGGTCAGGGACCTGCGATTGGGCTTTCAACAGAGCAGCGAGCTTGTCGGTGTCCCAGCTATCCAACCAGTCGTACGGCAGCATTTTTTGGCTGCTTCGAGCACGAAAATTCATCAAGTGAGCAGGAGGGGGCCCGTTGCCAAACTTCCAGTCCAGAAACTGTTGCAGGGCAGTGCTGTCCGGGGGAGGCTCCCGAGGCAAGAAATCTGAAAGAAGCTGCCGACGACGGAAGCCGGTGCGACCAAACCCAGTTTGGATGACCTTCTCCAGGCTTTTCAAGTCTCCAGCGACTGCAGCTCGCATGGTACGAAGCCTCTGTGTCGTTTTGCGAATTCGAGCCGTTGGTTCTGGATCGTGCTGATGTTGTCGGAACTTCGAGACAATGCGCTCGGTAAAACATGGCCGGATCACGGGAGGAAGGTATGAAGCTTCGCGGAGAAGATGTCGGTACAGGTGCAAGGGCGTTTTCGGGGCGGGAAGCTGGAGAGGCATGGTTGCGTTCTTTTGTTCGCTTCGCTCGAGGATCTACATCAGCGCGAGGCAGATACCCAAGCCAGTTGTGTGGGTTTATTGCTGCTCTAGTATTTCACCTAGTACTTCACCTCTGGTACTTCAAGGACAACAAATTTTTGAACAGTTTGTCGAGTATTGCCTTTTCTTTTTTTTTAGCCGGCGGCGGCGGCGGCGGCGATAAAGGGCAAGCTGGTCGAAATTTACATGGTTAACATGGTGGAGGTTCTCCTTCCCACGGTTACAAAACTAGGGTGGACACCTATCTAGTGCCTTGATTGGCGACCCGCTTTTCGGGGATGATTTGGAGAGCGACCCGTACAGTGCTGACAGTTCCTGGACAAGTACCGATGAACATAACCCCGAGCCAGAGACTTCAACGTTGAGTTTTGGTTGTACGGACATTGAAAGTGGCCCAAGCTCCCTCTCGCGGTTTCCCCGCTTTGACCCACCCGGTCTTTTTTTGTTCACGGCGCACTTGCCAAATCCTGCTCAGTCGCGCCAGGAGGCGCTTACTCGTGTTGGCTGGCGTGCAGGTACCGGCGGAGAATGGATGAGATTCTTGCTAGCACACGTGCAATCACGCGCTGGCTTTTCTCGGCCGTCACGAAACAGACACGTCCCTACGCATCTCCTCTTAATTGATTTTCACGTCGTTGTCCGGCCACTTGCCCACCACTCCACTGAGGCGCACAAGGCTGCATTATCCGTTTTCGTTCGGGATACTTTTTCTTGGGGAATTACTCAGTTGGTTTACGCCGATTCACAGGGTTCTAATTGCCACCATTCGCGTATACACGTCCTGTTCTGAAGGTTCCCCGCGGCGCGCCCACCGCCAGTTCGATCAGTGAGTGGGTGTCGTGTAACGATAAATCGACCTCATATTTCCCCCCACGGCTGCGCCGTTTCTTGCACGGGCAGAACGAGGAGCTACCATCGATTAGAATCACGTTGGAGGAAATCAGCAGAGTAGGATTGGTAGCAACGGGGACGGCGACAACGAAAGTGACGGCATTGGCGGTGGTCCGGGTCAATGTGGTGTTATGGCGTCGACGGTCGCCGGTAACTCATTCGTCTCGCAGCAGCACCCCGGCAATCTCCACTCGGCAAATCTGCAATCGCAATCTCAAGGCTTCCGCCGCCAGAACAGCACCTCGAGTGTTCCTTCGACGGCATCCTTCGACCCGCCGAATGGTAGCATAGCGAACACCGGTTCGCAGAAACACCACCCAATGTCATCGCAACAGTCCCAACCCCCTGCGTCCCAGCAATCTTTCAGCATGAGCCAGACGGGTTCGCAGCCACAGCCTAGCCAGTCATCTTTCCGCAGCTACTCGGATCAAAATGTACCACAGCAGCCACAAGAAGCAAGCCCAATATATACGGTTCGTTCCTCCTCGTTCGTCTCCAGTCGCCTCTGCGGCCTTTCGTGGTGTTCGCGACTTGCAGAGCTGACTAGAATTTGTTCATTCTTCCCAGGCCGTCTACTCCAATGTCGAAGTATACGAGTTCGAGGTCAATGGCGTTGCTGTTATGAAGCGCATAGGCGATTCTAAGCTCAATGCGACACAGATTCTCAAGGTCGCAGGTGTTGAAAAGGGGAAACGCACTAAAATACTTGAAAAGGAGATCCAGACTGGCGAACACGAAAAGGTCCAGGGAGGTTATGGCAAGTATCAAGGCACATGGATCAAGTATGAGCGGGCGCTCGAGGTTTGCCGACAATACGGTGTCGAGGAGTTGCTGCGGCCTCTACTAGAATATAACAGGAATCCCGATGGAAGTGTCAGCCAAGCAAATCTCAACACACCCACCAAGGAACAAGCCATGGCAGCCCAGCGTAAAAAGATGTACAATTCAGGTGCGGACAGCCGAAACAACAATGGTGGTGGTACTTTCTTCAAGAACATATCACAAACAGCACACAGTGCCATGACGGCAATCAGCAAAGCGCGCTTCGACTCGCCAGGCCCTCGCGGCCGCAATGGCCCTACAAGAGCTCCAAGCTTCCAACGCCAACTCTCAACCCAGAGTATAGACGATTTCCACGGCGGCAACTCGCAAGCAAGTAACTTTGCAGAGAACTTCCCGCCACAAGACGTCAATATGGCTTTCTCGGCTGGCAGCGAACCACAGCCAGGCGGCTTGAACGGTACCGAGCCTCCGCGCAAGCGTCAGAGAATGGACATGACGCCGGCAAACAGCTTCGGAGCGTATGCAAACAACAGTCAGATGCAGGCTTACGCAGATGCGTTCCCTGGATCACCAACAGAGCCCAACGATTCTTTCATATATACCCAGCATGCCGCAGCCAACGACACCCTCCTTCAGCAACAACACGATCAGCAAACCCCTCTCCAGCCCCTTCCCTACGAGCAATCCGTAGAGGCGGAGAACAAACGGAGCATGCTCATGAGCATCTTTATGAACGATGGCATGTCGGAGCAGGCCCGGGTAGACACGCTACGGCAAATACATCCGAGAGACCTCGACATGCCCATCGACTCGCAATGCCACACAGCCCTCCATTGGGCAGCAACCCTGTCGCGAATGACGATCCTTCGCCGTCTAATAGAAGCTGGTGCTAGTCCCTTCAGGGTCAATACCTCTGGAGAGACGCCCTTGATGCGTGCTTGCATTGTTACGAACTCGCATGACAATGACAGCATGCCCGCGATACTCGATATTCTAGGCAATACGATGGAGGTCAGAGACAGCAAAGAAAGGACAGTACTGCATCATATCGCCCTTACAAGTGCGGTCAGTGGTCGCAGCGCGGCTAGTCGATATTACCTGCAATGTTTGCTAGGTTGGGTTGTTCGGCAAGGAGCTGCTAATGGCGGCCAGTTGAACAGCCAGACATTTAACGGTGGAGCAACCGTGTCGCAATCTCAGAATGCCACTCGGCTCGACTTGGGGCGTTTCATGAGCGAGATGCTCAACGCACAAGACTCTGCAGGCGATACAGCCCTAAACATTGCAGCACGCATAGGAAACCGGAGTATCATTTCACAGCTCCTTGAAGTCTGCGCAAGTCCGCACATTGCCAATCGCTCAGGCCTAAGACCGACAGATTTCGGGATCGGCGTCGACTCTGATGGCGCCATGAAAACAAAAGGTGACAGCGGGGGCGACGTAGAGAATGGCGACGTGGGAGGCAGCAGTCAGAAGAGTAACGAAAGCAGCAACGAGATCGTAACCTGTAAGTACATGCCTTCTGTGCTGGCATCACTCGTGTAGCAGCTAACACAAAGGCGCAGCAATCACACATCTCCTTACAGAAACATCAGCAAACTTTCAAGAGGAAATCAAAAACAAACAGAAGAACATAGATTCGTTACACGCCACCTTACGATTGACAACGACTGATGTCAACGATTTGCGTCGCAAGCTCGATGAGGCTCAAGCCAGAGTGAAGGCACAGCAGCTGGCAAGGCAAAAAGTCACCAATCTTCAGCGCGCCGAGGAACGCGAGCGGTACCGGCTCACTCAGCTGGAGCAGACAACTGGACGGCGCGACATTGCATCCGCCAACGGTTGGGAGGCCGAGTCTAACACGTTACTAGCAACCATCAACGCAACGACCAACGGTGAACCAGATGCGGACGCCAAGCTTCCCTCGTCAGCATTACTACGCGCGCGGATCGAGGCTGTTAAGAAACAGACGGAGAGCACACGGCAAAGTGTCGTTGCGCTCAAGGGGCGCAGCCGAGAGGTTGAGGGTCGGTACAGGCACCTCGTGGCGCTGGCAACCAAATGCCGGGACGAGGATGTCGATTCGACCATGGAGGGCCTGCTGAAGGCTGTTGAGAGCGAGAAGGGGGAGTTGGAGATTGGAAGAGTGAGAAGGTTCTTGGGTGGTGTAGAAGGGGTTATCGGGTGACGATGGGTTGTGATTCCTTGTTGGCGAAAGCGTTGGGCATAAGCAGGTTGTTTTCTCATTTGTCTGTTTTATTAAGACTTTGTTTCTTGTACCAAGGTTTACGGCGTGGAAACATAAGGCATATGTCATGGTTGGCGTTCTGCGAGTACAAAGATGTACGGGCTAAGATTAATATATTTTCCAGCGCATCAACACAGTCCGGTTGATTAACTTGGTGGGAAAATCTGTTACTTGACTGCCGGATGTGGATATGCCTGGAGTCCACAGTTCGACGACAAGTTAGGTTGGTGGACCAAAATTCAGTCAGAAATCACTTGGTCATCAGTTCGATTAGTGTGAGTAGAATGACAGATGAACCTGGATTAGGAAGGCACGCGAACATGCATACCGCGGTTTGGTCCGAATGGTTCCTGCTTAGGTACCTAGGTAGGTACTGATCGACGAGCCTCAACTCGAATAGCCAGCCAGGTTGAGACCTTGGTTGTTTCCTTAACGAACCAGCATCCTGTTGCACCTGCTCTCCTCAGAAGCTCATCTCAGGACTATCATCACCGCCAATTCAACCTCAACCTCTCTGACGCCAAGAATCACTGCACTGCATACGAACCTGATCATTCGCGACCCTATCATTCCTGAAACTTGTTTTCCTTGCAAAAATCCAACATGGGCAGCCCTCTCTCAAAGCCAGCTTGCTCACTAGAGACTGAAGTCTCCGAGCTAGCTCTTGCAACCGACTTCCTTGATGAGGGCGACTCTGTTCTGATCTTGCGGCAAGGTTGTGGCGCTGTAGCTCCCGGCAAGAACATCACTTCGCCGAATACCGACACCAAACTCAACGGGTGTTTTACAGTGCCTACTGAAAAGAGTGACCTCTTGGTTGCTGTTCGGATCTCTACTTACCACTGCGGAATCAAGACTGGTGTGGTACGCTGCTTCGATGTCAACATGACGACCACGATCGAGGAGGTTTTAAAGAAATTCTGCAAGATCAACGACAAACCTGAAGATTATTACACGATTTTTGCCCATGGATATCCAATCGATGGCGCCCAAACCTTGGCTATGGTATTTCTGATCACCTCTTTCGAAGCAATATTCTTTTTGCTAAACTAATCATTACTGTCTTGCTGCAACTACAGCAGACAGAAGTCGCAGACGTGCCTATGATCAACTTGAGGGCGGTCGTAACTGAACATCTCCATAAGGACGCACCCGTTCTTCCGACGATTTCTTCTGAGCAGAGACACTCGTTGCAGATTCGAGTTACGCAAACACTCATGAACCGGTACTTCCAGGAAAAGACGAACATGGAAATTCACGAGCTGAACAGACAGCGCGGATCGGACGCCGACTCAGATGGCTTCCATACTGTTTGGATCACAGTACACGATACACAGGCAAATGGAAAGTGCACTTATAGCCATGTATTCTTCAGGATCAACAAGGACGTCAAGCTCTGGGTATTGGCTCGATCCCTATGCCATGCTGTGAAGAAGCCAGCCGGACACTATGTCATTTTCTATGACGCCTTTTTGATCCGGTCGACTGAAACACTGACAACGGTAAGGCCATCCTCATCAACTCTAGTTTTTGAGAAATAGTGACCTAAATTGTACATATCTACCTAGTTCCCACTCGCATGGAACAAGAAGAATCGCATCGGGATTCATGCGTTCCCTCGGCAGGTTGTGAAGCTGATGGTGGACAATCTGGTAGATGACCAGATTACGCGCAACAACTTTTGGTCACAACAAGGTATTTTGGAGCATTTGCGCGCCAATCGCAGAGAAGACTAGATTCCCGTGTGCTCAGATTCTTCTCGAGATGTGTGCCTAGGCCGGGTTACACTTACAAGTAATCATTTCTTTATCTCAAGCGGAACGTGCAAACCATTCAAGCGGTATATCTGAGGATATAGAAGACAAGATAACACCGCCATATCAGCAATGTTGAGGTTCTGAAGTTTGGTGGGTGAGATAGACGGATTGGCTGAATCTGTCAATGGTGGTCGAGGTGGCACAAGGGCTTGACGCTAGATGGTCGCACCCAAACTTCCCTCTTTTGGCTGTAATATGGTCTCTCTAAATTTTTTGACGAGCCAAACAAGAGGCTCGCCTAGATGGACCCCCCTATAGGATGCGGATGAGGACCATGGGCCCTAACACAGCAGACGGCTGATTCTGTTGGCACTTGTACTTCTCCGTCTCCATTGTAACTCGCAATATCCAGGGAATATGAGAAGCACCGATAAGTTTCAAATTGAAGATGGTTGTTCAATATATTTGCTTTGGAAGTAGTGACAAGGAAAAGCTGACTGTTCTAGACCTAGTTGTTTCAAGAAGAACAAGACCGAATGATGCAGCGGTCCGGCAAGAAAATAGGGGTAAGTTTGGGAATAATAGCAGACTTCCTATTGTATAAATTTTTGACCCCCAAACCGAATCCGAATCGCAGTGGTAACCCCACCACACCTACCCACCCTGGTCGTGATCCATACGTCACCCATTCGAGAATGGAATGGAACCTTGCAGATTCATTCGCGCCTTAACGCGACATCGGATGACAGCCGCTCAACTCGGGGAGGTGGGCATGGAACGCCCTGTACCTGACTGAAGAAGAAAACAACCGCCACGTACTTAACTTGCAGCGAAATGGCAGCCCCAAGTGAATTCCCAGAGATCCAAGGCGGCGGCAGTTTGATGCTGGCCTGGCAGATTCGAGGCAAGAAAGCTCTGATTGTTGGTGGTGGCGAGGTATGATAAATGTTATCTTGCTCAATTAATTAATTCCCTCTACATTCCCGAGCTACCCTACTGACAGTGGACTCCCATCTCTACCTACTCGTTTCCTAGGTCGCAGCCGGCCGCATCTACCACCTACTCAATGCCGACGCCGCCGTGACCTGTGTCAGCCCGTCGGCCGGCTTACACCCCGAGGTGGCGCACCGCATCGCCCATGGGCAAGTCACGCACGTCGACAGGGTTTTTGTCCCTACGGACCTCGATGACCCGGCCATTTCCATGGTCCTCGTTGCAATTGACGACCCTGTTGCGTCCTCTGAGATATGGAAGCTCTGCAAGGCACGCCGCATCCCCGCCAACATCGCCGATGTGCCACCCGAGTGTGACTTTTACTTTGGCAGCATTCACCGTGACGGTCCGCTGCAGATTATGGTGTCGACAAACGGGAAAGGTCCACGTCTGGCGAACCAGATCCGCAGGCACATTGCAGAGAGCCTGCCGCCAAACGCGGGCGCCGCCGTGGAAAAAGTGGGTGCGCTGAGGGCGCGTCTAAGGCAGATTGCACCCGACGCGGAAGAGGGACCGAAGAGGATGCGGTGGATGATCAAGGTCAGCGATGCGCTCACATTTGAGCAGCTGTGCGCTTTGACGGACGAGGACATGGAGAACATCCTGGGATACTACATGGCTGAGGGTGTACCGACATTCAAGGAGATCATGGATATGAGGGCCGAGAAAAAAGACATTGATCCTTCCGCTGAAGAGGAGGTGGAGGATGTGGTAGAGGGTATTGATAAGAAGTTGCACACCTAGATTCGTCAACCGGCAACCTGCTTTGTTCCACCTAAACTTCAACTTGCAATCCACTGTCAGGCGCTGTATGTCCACCTTGTGGTACGACATACAGTGTTTATTTACAAGTAATTACCAGCAAATTTTCAACCGGAACATGTCACAAAGCAGACAAAGCGAAATATGGCCATCTCTCACTTTGCCTATCCGGTTCTGAAAAGCTGCTGGACCTGGGTCAGTAGTAACTGATCTCCTTGATCGAGTTGTAATTTCTTGGGTACCAGTGGAGGCGAGTTCAATGCTCTGATCCGCCTGATTCGTGCAGTTTCGGTCTGTCATCAGCGACTTCGGCACTTGGATTTAGGCCGCTACCCCGCCCGCTAGCAAGACTGGGAGTCATCACTGGCAAAAGGGTCCTTCACATAAGATGGAGCCAGTCCGGCCCGAATCTCGGTGCCAATAACACACATATAGTCGTTGTAATGAAATAGAAAGAAGAGAAGAAGAAGAAGAATAGAGAGAGAGAGAGGGACAAAAAAAAACAAGAAATAAGAGAAAGCCAACATCTCACCACACACTGCATATCTAAGCCCGGCGGATGATGCACGGTGTACAGGTACTTTACGACAATCACATACTGTACCCTAATTCGACCAGCAAATATGGCAGCCGAAGCCTCAACTACAGCTAATGACTTGGTCTATGTGACTGCAGAAGCAGCCTCTGACTTCGTCCAACAGTTACTCGAAAAGCACGGGGTTCCATCCGCCCATGCCTCAGTGGTTGCCTCGGGTCTCATCCAAGCAGATCTTCGTGGCGTCGAGTCCCACGGCATAAACCGCATTCCCTCATACGTCGAGCGCATCCGAAAAGGTGTCCTCGATCCCAAAGCCACTCCCGAGCTGAAGCAGGTGACACCAGCAGTCGCCCAGGTCGACGCCCACAATGCATTCGGCTTTGTCGCCGCGCACAAGGCCATGGAGAGTGCCATCAATATGGCCCGTATCTACGGCATAGGCATGGTCTCGGTGAAGCACTCGAATCACTTTGGCATGTCGGCTTGGATCGTGCAGCAGGCCGTAGATGCAGGCATGATGAGCCTCGTCTTCACCAACTCGAGCCCGGCCATGCCGGTATGGGGAGGACGCGAGCAGCTGTTGGGTGTCAGTCCCATCGCCTGCGGCGCCCCTTCGGAGCCGACACCTTTCATCCTGGATATGGCGCCATCCGTTGCGGCGCGCGGCAAGATCCACAAGGCCAAGCGCCGAGGTGAAAAGATTCCTACCGACTGGGCGCTGGATGCCCAAGGCAACAGGACGGACGACCCGGCGGCGGCGCTCGACGGCGGTGTGATGCTGCCCATGGGCGGCCCAAAGGGATCGGGGTTGGCGCTGATGATGGACGTCTTCTCAGGCGTCTTATCCGGCTCGGCATACGCGGGGCACGTTGCCGGCCCCTACGACCCGTCCCGAGCGGGTGACGTAGGTCACTTCATCATGGCCATAAAGCCGGATCTATTCATGAGCATGGAAGAGTTCAAGGAGAGGATGAAATACTTGTATGAAAGGGTTGTGGGCTGTGAGAAGATGGCAGGGGTTGATCGGATCTACTTTCCTGGCGAGATTGAGCTACTCAGGGCAGAGGAAAGAACCAAGAGCGGAATCCCATATAGTCGTGGGGAGATTGAGGCGTTGAACAGGGAAGCGGAACTAGTAGGCTCCTCGAAGATCCAAGAGATTGTTGCTAGGTAGATGAACAACTGTCGAGGCTTCTAGGTAATTTGAACTTGTTTGCTTCCTTTTTCTCTTTGCTTCTTGGTTTGCCTCGATTATGCAAAAGTCGCTTATCGAATCTTCTGAATTCCAGCAAAAAGTCAGTGGTGGACATTATGTTTAAGCAACGCAGACAAGGGTTTGTCCCAAGATTTCCACAACTATTTATCAATCCCACCCGGTCTGACCGAAGGGTTGACAAGGGGCATCCCTTGTCTACTAGAAGACATGAAATCCTTTCAGTGTAGACATGAATGACTTGACTGTGCTGATTTAAACTCTTTGTGAGTTTGTACAGCAACATCAAATTACATTGTTAAGAAACATTAGATACGTCAGGTTTCATCAAGAAGAGCCCTGGTAGCTCAATTGGCTAGAGCGTCGGACTTTTAATCCGAAGGCTGCGGGTTCGACCCCCGCCTGGGGCGACTACTTCTTCTTTTGTTTCCTCTTTTGAATCTTTATCTTTTTTGATGGTGTGCATCGTACCAGACTGTGTCTATTGCTGGGTTATTATTTAGCCTTTCAAGGTTGGTAAATATGTCTAGCCATCCATGGCTTGGCTACACATCGTGACTCTTTTGCTGGTCAGTTCGCGAAGCAGCGAGGTAGGTATGGAAATTGGTTCGATATGGGATCGATGGAACGATGCTCGCCTTGTAGGTAGGGTTGCAGCCAACCAAGATGGATGTCATTCCAATTCCCATTGCGATGGGTAACACAAACGTAGTTAAAAAGGTAAACAGTTGGAAATCGATACGAGGAAAGTTGCAACAATTTCTTGGCATCAAATCCTGAGCAGCTCGAGAACTAGCCTTTGCAGGTACATCAAGCGAAGTTTTGTCTTGATATGGAGATTTGCTTTCGAACAAGCAGTTGTTGACAGTTGAAGGGATAGCCAGGTCATAAAGCAACTCCACCGTTTTACGTACGATTTGAGGGCCCAAATGAGTGATCTCGTGGACTGGGCGGCTCCCTCTGTGGTACTTACCTTAGATATTTGCATAGCTAAGTTGGGTACCTACCTTAGGTATTAGGTACCTTGCCCAAGGTAGGCTCTGAAGCCCATGGTGAATAGCAGTGCTTTATCATGGCCATTTGGCACACGAGCCCGAATATGGTTGGAGGAGGGACAGAAGACGGTGTTTAACTAATGAACAGGGCAATTAGCACAAAAGCTCAAAATTGGGCAGGCACTGCGGCTGATCAAAAGGGCAGGTGCATCACATTCTATCGGTCCGTGGTGGCGTATCAGGGAAGGCACGCGCCGGAGTACCAATAAACGACGAGGCTTCGCTTCGCGTCTGCCCAATTCTTGACATAAGTTCGATTTAATCGGAGTCAAACGACCTGCACTCACCTTGAACTCACCCATCTTGCCGCCAACTACAATCCAGAGTCTGTTCCCCATGGTTACTCCAAGTCTTTGACTTGATATCATCTCCATCAATCGTATTCTGGACCCGGACGAAACATCAGAAATCACTCAATCGAAACATGGCAGACTCAGACGCAGAAACGGCAACCCAGCCGTCAACTTCATCAGTTTCTTCATTGCCCGATATGAAGGTGGCCGAGCTGCACACCCAAACAGCAGCAGTTGAGTCGTCTAAGGCTCGGCAGACCTTGTCGCCATCCGCCTCAAAACGCCTACGAAACCCTGCCTCATCTTCCTCGCTTCCTAACATCAGCACCATACTGAAGCGTCACGCTTCCGATGCCACAACCAATAAAGACTGCAAAGGTAGGAAGATTTCGTGCCTGATGAGAACATCCTAAATCCGATGTGGTGGGCAAGCGGCGGCTAACTTCTTACCAGGGAGTGCTGGATCCAACAAGATCTCTGCGACATCGGCTGCTAAACGTAAAGTCTCCAGAAAGACTACCAGTGAAGGTGCATCTATCTCAGAGCCGCAACCCCCATCTACTCATCCTGAAACCGACAAGAACGACAGGTTGTCGGAGCAGGAGATACCTGCCGTCAGCAACGTGCAAGTGAGTGAGGTGATCCCAGTCAGAGACACCGCCGTGAATGGTACTGGGCACGTCAAAATCAATACCACTGGCCTGGGACCGGCCGAGACTACTACCGCTTTCAAAGACGTGGAGACCGCAGCCGATTCAAATGCCATCCTCTACGCATCGGTTCTAGATGAGGAAGCGGTAGATCCGTGCGAACTCGAGGTCGAAAGTTGTCCTCATCTTCATATAGAAGCGATTGTCGGCCACCGCTTCGTTCAAGGTGTCGGCATCGAGGTTCTGGCCCAATGGGGACAAGATCACAACCTCCCCAACTCCTGGGAGCCCGAGAGTATCATGCACGCTGATGCCAGGGATCTTCTCCTAGAGTATTGGGAGACCACCCCGGGAGGTCGCCTCCAGGAGCTACGTGGCACAGGCCACGAGAACGATGTCTTTGCCCTGCACCGATATGAGGCAAGACCGAACGATGACAGTGAGGGCGCCGCGCCCAAGAGCAAAAAGATCAAGCTGATGCCAAACAAGAGCAGATCAGCAAAGCCTCACAAAGCGTTGCTGGTCGTTGAAGTGGAATACTGTGGTTACAGGGGAACAACATGGGTACCTGACAAGCTGCTTAGTGAAGATCTCCCCGTCCTGATGGCCAAATACTGGGCTCTTGCTGGAGGCCGACCTGCCGGCTTTTAGCGCGTTCAGGCAGCTTGACATACTGAGCTAGACGTCGAATGTTGCAAACAAGGTTATCAGAGGATGATGTTACCAAGCAGTTACCTGAGCACCTCTCTTCGTTTTTAAATCTATTTTGCAGATAATCTTGCTTCTGAGTTTTCGTACAAGGAGGGGAGGTGGAATATGCATGAAACAGCTTCGGGAAATCTGGGAACAAGGAGACAGAGATGATTGACGAGAAGCTAAATGGGGGATGCTTAGTTCCCATTAGAAGAGCTCAAAATGAGCCAGCGCATAGCTCTAATAACTTCTAATACAATTTGCACTGTTGTCTATTCTAATATTTCGCTTCAATTCCACGACCGCCGGTCAATCTTCTCCGTTGTCAAGGGCCCATCAGATATGTTGTCCTCGTATTGCATCCTCCAACCCGCTCCTTGCGAAGCGTGACGCTGTTAAGTGAAGCCGAAAGAGCATGGCAACTGCGTTGCAATCACTTGGCAGTTTTCTCTGGGGAGCATTCCTGATCGAGCTCACTCTGAAAGAAGCGGGCCAGACCAATGGCATTTCTCTCCGTTGGCATGGAAAGGTGCTTGGCCGCGCCGAGACTATGTTACAATGCCAACTGTGTGTCAAATGGATAGGCAACAACCATTGAGACCGCTGGATGCACCCGCTCAGGGGCTAAGCATGTAGCACCAGTGGAAAATGTCAGGATCCGTTTCGAGCCGTTTTGGCGTGGGGACCTTGTGCATCACGTCCACATGGAAGGGATTTTCGTCCAGGCTGAAGCGATGCTCAGAATAGCTGACTGACACCCATTTCCCATGTTCGGCGTCCAAACACTCCTTGACTCCGCGCAGCATGTCCATAACAGCCTCATTGCCACCGCAGGAAAGAGCATCAGCGGTACTTTTGTCGACGACCAAGTCAAACCGACCTTCACTGCAGAGGGACGTCGGGTCAATCTCGGTGGCATCAGCGACGAGGTAGCGCATTCTGACATCCCCAAAAGCTAACTTCTCCAGCTGTCTACCCCGTTCAATGGCCAGTGGCTCGTAGTCAATGTTGGTGACGTTGGCAAAGCCGCAAGCCCGCAAGTGATTGTGCAAATCGCTGTTTCCAGAACCCAGCTGTAGAATCCGTGAGGTCTTGGGCAGCTGCGAGAGCAGGGGCTCCAATATGGCCATGAACCTTTCCGATGTGATGAGCCATTCGAACTTGGTCTCTGATGAAAATCGCTCGTGCCAGTATTCTCGCTTGTCAAAGTCCACGGGCATCCTGTTGGTCGAAGCGGTGAGGTTAAAATTCGTTCCGAGTACCGAATTGTAGAGAGTTGCAAGCGTGATTGACCTATATGGAGGTAAAAATGATGCCAAAGGTGCAAAAGAGTGTGCGGGTGTGTGGATTAAAACTGGTGGGACGCCGCTGAGTCGAAATAAATCTACATCACTGTGAGCAAATATGAGGATATTGCCGGCAGCCACGGTGATTGCAGTAGAGTGCGAAACCAGCAAGCGACTGACAAAATGAACTTATACAAAATCACCTAGTCGATCAGAACAGGATGATCTCTGCCACCAAATGGTTAAAAAGAACAACGTTCTCTTTTAGTATTTTAAATAACTGGTAAATATACTTTCCCTCCGCATCCAAAATCTCGTTAAAACATTTGTACATGTAGTAGTAAAAGAAATTATTTTTGGTGGAAATTTGATCTTATCCGGAGCTTGAAGTTTATTTGTTAGACAATTCTGCAGCAGCATTATCTTTACCCAATAAAATCCATATTCACACAGCTGTTGATATTGTGCAGTCTCCGTTAAGGAAGCATACAGTAAATATTGATGACCCCCCCCCCCCCCCCACCTTAAGATTAAGATACCGTACCATTGCTACGAATTTCCCCTCCATGCTATCCCCATCATACATAATGCCCGCAACTCCCGAGTTTCATCAAGGCAACGTGCCAGAGTGGTTAATGGGTCAGACTCGAACGGGTTTAGCTTGCTAGTTCCCCAGAGCTCATCTGATGGCTTCGGCCGCACAAGTTCGAATCTTGTCGTTGTCGGTTTGTTTTGATCCTTTTTGTCGTGGATGCATACATATATATGTACATACATACATACATACATCCATGTAGCACTATAAATGTCGATTTGGTGCAATTTATTGTTTTGGTATGCCATGGAAATGTAATTTGAGAGTGTCGGCTGCATTATTATATGGGCTTGACGCATTGATTCTAATTCCGTGTACAGTTGGATATAATTATCGCGGCAGGATGATCGTCCATAGTGATCACGCAATCCGGGGAAGTTGCCGTCACTTGCACGATTAAACAGATCATCGCTGTTTGTTGGTTGCTTTTGGCCGTCCTCGGCCGGGGTTTTTGTCTTGGCTGTTTACTTGAGCAAACTACATTACATGATTTGCTGCAACAAAGAAATTATGCGATGTTTGTCTAGGCTCGTCAAAATAAAAGAATTAGACGGCATACTCAAACCGATAAGCATGCTCGATTCGTCCAAGGCTACAGCAAACTCTGTGCTATTCTAGAGGGGCCTCTTTCGGGTCACCGGAGATTTGCTCAGCTTGGTTAGGACCTTGGTACATTTGGAGTTTGCCAGGGTGTATGTCGACGCGGTACAGTAAACGAAAGGACCAGATCACCTCGCTTACATCACAAGGACCTACCTGCTCGTAGGCCCGTCCTCGCTGGGCACCTCAAGAAAAGTGGACTAAGAACACTAAATCAAGTCTAACAATGCTCAGTTTTAAGCTTAGATATACACTGAGCGGATTTACTACCCCATAAACTCAATCCGCATATATGTTACTTGGTTGTAGCGCAGCGATCCCGGGGGATCTATTAAAGCGAGCGTGTGATGAGATCCAAACGTTTCTTCCAATATCAAACACTTGTTACCTTCGCAGGCCTGTCTAAATTGCTCTCTTTTGAGAGAATAAAACAGTCACGGTCTCCTAAGCCGTGAAACCTTCCTAGTCTGCATTGATGTTTGGGCATGGAAGACAGGCAATAACTTGGTTGGAGAGAGAGAGAGAGAGAGAGAGAGAGACAGTTTATGCGTTGGCTGGTCCTGAAACTGACTGACGCCTAACGACCCTGGGTGATCAAACAAACGAGCACGCCTAAAATTCTACGACACCCATCCCCAGCAACTACGCAACTCCACGTCAACCGCGAATCGCTCTCCGAATTGGGTTCTCAGATCGCCATAATCATGACTTCTAAGCTTTCCAATTATGACAGCGCCTCGCGCATCGTGAGGATCATGTCCCGCAGACGCCTGGTCAACCAACCCCATTGATGGGCGTCAGGATTTTCTAGCTGTTTTATGCCAATCGATCAATAATTATCCACGATTTTCGATTGTACTCTTCTCCTTAAAAATTCGAGCAAAAAAAAAATAGCCTAGTAACCTGCGTGCTTAGTCTACGACAGAAACTGTAGTGAAGACGGGACGTGTATGTACAGTATCAAAAGTGTGGCCATTGGCTAGCAAGCTAGCTTCAGTGCTGAAAATACACGGTGCAACATGCCACAACGAAACGAAACAAAACAAAAAACGAGCCCGCGAACAAGTCTCTTGGCCAAATCATGCTGCGTCGACTTGTCAAAAGAAGAAGAAAATTGGTTCTAGGCAGCTGGCAGCTTTCCAAGCAAAGGTGCAATACTTCCAAGTAAAACTACGTGGACTAGGCCAGGGTCTACCGGTAGGCTGAGTATCCGCATCAGTTGGCCGGTCCCTGCGTGAATATGAGGCCATCACAGTAGCTTGCAGTCAGTCGTTAATTTTACGAAATACAACTAGATACCTTGATAGTCTATTCGCTCGGACAGCAGGCCAAGACAATAATCCCATCTTTTCAGGAGTCCGGACGTCGTCGTCGCCGGGCACTGCCACATAGCGCCGATATGCAGAGAATGAATCCGGACGCCGGTAGTGGAGGCGTTCTGCAGTCTAGACCATTTGTAGTGTCCTGCTCGCGGCAACCATGGGTGTCACCCTTTAGTACTCCCCTGATATTAGGCATCGTGGATTGCGATTGGCTTCTGGGGCCTAGTGATGCCCCATCAGGCGTGATCTCCCACTTGGAGCGTTCCATTAGGATGGCTACAGTGGTAAGGATTTTCTTTTTTTGGGTCCACTCGGAAGCCAGCTTGCCCAGAACCTTACAGCAAGACAGGTATGGGAAGCTTGGGAGGTCAAGCTGTCAAAAGTTGCCGGTGCAGGGCGGGGCAGGCTTTCCCCACTTAGTAGAGGTTTGAGGAATTGCGATTGGTTGCCCATCGTGGCCCCAGGGCTACCTACCTCCACCCCTGTGCTGCTCTAAATGCCTGGTCACAAACTCCACACCTGTCACGATGCTGGACCGGCAACCTTGCGGCGGCCGAGCCCATCCATCGGTGACAATATCTTGGCTTGGCATCATCAATACTACCATCTTGCTACCTTGCTTGCTACCCACCCAGGCTTGCCAGGTACATACTACTTCGTAATTAACTAACGTACAGTACTGCAAGTAGTAACTAACCAACTAGTTACCTTGACCCGACTCAGATTCCACAAGCCCCTGCCCTACCCGTCTCCATTGAGATGCCTGAACATGCAGCGGCCCGTTCACTCTCCTTGTTTGTAAATGATCACCTCTTGTTTGGATCTTCGCGCGGGGTCACCGCCCGCCATGGTACTCGACAGTAAGTCAGCTACCTGGTAGGTAGCTACCTAGCTACTACCTAGCTACCTACTTCGTACCTACCTACCTTTTGCCTTGCTCCCCTAGTAATACACCGTAGTCAGTCTCAGCCAGTCAGGGAAGCACAGTCCGTCAAGCCCTGCCCGGTTGACCGTCCGGATAACCCGGCTCTCCATTATACCGATCAATATTCTACGAAGTAGGATTTCACAAGGCGCCAAGATCTGTGGCCCCCGCAGTATGCCCAGATATCACCAATGTTTCCTAGCTGAGCCTCGTTTCTCCACTGTCTGAACGCTCAAGGAGATGGCGATACAACGCCTCCTACCTACAACTCGACCCTTGTCTCGGTTTCACTCCTCTAAGGCTGGTCGTATTGTCTTGGCACAAGGCAAAGTCTTTGCCGTATTACCCCGTATCATTCATCTCAAGGTGAGAGGGCATCAACCTCACGATGGCTATATATAGAGACCTTTGTTAGGTCTTTTCGATGTTGTTTTTTTTTTCTCTTCTCACCATCCTCATCGGCATCCAACTCCTCAACTCTACTCTCCAGTCCTCCCGACTTCCCCGTTCTGTTCCACCCCATTGGCCCGGTGCCTTCTATTCTACACCAGTACTTCGATAGTCACTTGTTCATTTTGTTTCCGAGAAACATCACAAAATCTTACATCTCTCACTTCTCATCTCCTCCAAACAAAACAAAACAAACAACTCAACCGCCAAAATGTTCGCCAAGGTTACCATTCTCTCCGTCCTCCTGGCTGGTGCCGAGCTCGTCTCGGGCCACGCTGCCATCATCAACGCCGTTGGCGACGCTGGCGGTGTTGGCATGGCTCTCGGTGTTGACACCGCCACTCCCCGTGACGGAACCCGACGCAACCCCTTCCAGCAGGATGCCACCCGCTTCCGTGGTGCTTCCAGTGCGACTGTTGGCGAGACCCTCGGCGGAGGCACCAACAACATCCAGGCCGGTACTCAGGCCATCATGGCCGAGACTGGCTCCGAGCTTCCTCAGGTTTCTGCAGGTGGTCAACTCGAGATGACCCTTCACCAGGTCAACGCTGACGGTGCCGGTTAGTTTCTACTCTTACCCCCCAAACCGGGTCTAATTCTATCCCCATAACATGTATATCTAGATTACTAACTCGTACGTTTTCAACCCACATCTAGGCCCCTACACCTGCAAGATCAACTCGGATGGCACTGCTGCCCAGTGGACCCCCATCCAGGTTGCCACCCAGGTTCCCGGCCGCAACTCCCGCGACCGGAATGGTGCCCAGACTGACCACCCTCTTGTCGCCTCCATCCCTGCCGGCCAGACATGCACTGGTACCGTCGCTGGTCAAGAGAACGTCTGCCTTGTCCGCTGTGAGAACGGCGCTCGCGCTGGTCCCTTCGGTGGTGTCATTCCTATCCAGATTGGTGCCGGCGCCGGAGCTGGTGCTGGTGCTGGTGCCGGAGCCGGTGCCGGTGCCGCTGGCAACGGCACTGCCCCTGCTGCTGGTGCCGCCGCTGAGCGCCGCAACGCTCAGGCTTTGGCTCGCCGCGCCCTTGCCCGCGACATTGTCCGCCGCGAGGCTCTCCTGCGCAAGGTCATGAAGCGGGCTATGATTGAGACTGAGGAGGACATTGAGGACGACGAGGAGTAAGGAGATTGGACTGACTTGGTCCTTTCTTGACAAGAGAACAAGATGACGAGATGGATCGGTGTCTTTTTTTGTATCTGATTTCTATTTTTTTTTCCGCTTGCGGAGACAGGGTTCACAGGACGGGGGATCGAGGTTAGACACATGGGCTTTCACGCATTCCCACATCAAAAGCGAAGAAAGCAGCGCACTCTGGAGTTGACGGTTGCTTGAGTTTTCTTTATTCATATACCCCCCCTGGTTTGGGATTACGGACCCGAAACCGCGGGAAATTTGTACAATATATAAAGATAAGAGGTGTTGGTGCTTTGAATACTATCAGGATCATCTTAAAAAAAAACGCATTCATCCCTGGCGCAAATTGTGATGATTGTTTGCACCAATGGGTGTCACTTCTAATGCTCAACTCCCACTCAACACAACCATACCTCGGAATTTTTTTTTATCTCAATCTGGGTCACAGCTTCAAAGGAAACTTCGCCCTACTCTAGTTCCTGGCGTATCCTGGCCTAGATTGTTCAAGTGTTGTATGGGTAAGTGTCCTGGTGGCTTAGTGGGTTCTCGGGGGATTCTGGCCGTGAACTTCTCAATCCCCTTCCTCATTCTGGGGGCTCAGTTGCCAGCTGGACTCACGATACCCGGCTTGATTGTATAGGTCTCAAAGGCCTTGATCACGTCCACCACGGTAGTCACTAGCTCCCTCCGATCGCCCAGATTCAGCAGTCTGTCAACCTCGGCCCAGGAAGCCAGCTTCTTTTGTACCTTTTCGAACTGCTCCTCGAAAACGGTCTGCCCCAATGCAGGCACGCCTCCGGCCCCGGCACCCATAAATGTCCTTGCCCATGCCCACACCATCAACGTATAGCGGCAGTCAGTACCAAAAGCAAGCCTCACCGCCTTGCATAGAATTACAATGTATCCCATTGTCAGCATCTGCAGCTCCTTCTTGGTTGGAAAGTTCTGCACCGTAAAGGGCATCCCATCTCCGGGTTCGTTGCAAGTCTGAACCAGGATTCGCACCAGCTCGAGAAGATCCTGCACAAACGGTGATCCGCACCGCCTCCCAGCCATGAGGCATCCGGCGAGAGCATACTTGAGGGCGGGCACGTAGCTGAAACCGGCCTTGAACATGCCAGCCAGTGTCATGCGGACGTTGGGCAGCGGCTCGACGTGAGCTGGCCAGGCATGGCCGCCGTATCCGGACTTGGTCATGGTCTCGATGGCGGCAGCGAACTGCGACAGCATCTCGGTTTTGGCGGCCTCGCTGCCCTTGAGCACCGAGTAGAAGCCAGAGGTGCAGTTGCCTGCGACTTGTAACATGGTTTTTTGTTGGTCCAAAATCACCTCGCACCGACGGATCGCGTCTTTCTCATTTGCAGCCCCGGAGGCCTCGAGATGCTCATTGTATTCGCTGTTACATGTCGTGCCTGTATCAAAAGGTTTTTAGCAAACATTGCTGCGTTAGTTGGCGATCAGCTTCACAACTAAACCTGATGAGGGACAGAGGGTCACCTACACTCGCAGTGAAAGAACTGCGTCTGCCGAAGGATCTCCTGTCGCAGCAGCACGTCCAGACGCGGGTCGCAATAGGATACAGTGATTTCGCCGCCGGCGGCAATGGCCTTGAGCGAGCGTACTCGGACCTGACTGCCCTCGAAGAAGACATGCGCGTTAGGGCTGCAATCGTGGTTGATCATGGACACGACAAGATCCAAGCTGGTGCCGAAGGAGACATCTGCCTCGGCTGGACGGACATTCATGCTGTTGGTAAAGATCTGGAGGGGGGGTTGTGTGGTCAGCAGGCCTGGATATGAGAGCTGGATGGGCAGGGAAAACAAGTCAATCAAAGGGACGGGGAGTTGAGTAACCCACGATGCACAGAAGCTCCCAGACAGTCATAAAGTCAACGTCTGTACCCATCCTGCGTCCCCAACCGTGCACCTTTGCGAGTATATCGTTTCTCAGGTCCTCGTTCTGCTCTTCAAAGTGCGACTCGAGCTGCATTATCGCCTTCCACTGCCTCTCGGTGAACCGGCCGTCCTTCTTGAGCAGCAGCAGGCGGTACATGGCCAACGTGGTCGGTCCCATGGCTGGCGCTTCGCTCAGCACAGCCTTGCACTCGAGCTTGTGGAAGGTCTTCCAGGCGTTCCGCTGACACGCCTGTGAACAATAGCGCCCTACCTTGCATCCACTACAGAGCAGCATGGCGGTAGGCTTGGGAGGCATGATGGATGTCGCACCTAGCTGTTCAGCTGCCATGGCGCCGAGGCTGTCGATGCCCGAGGGTGTCGTGGTGTAGCACCAATCGCAGACATGGCGAGCCGAGGGGTCTCGCACGTTGACGATGGGTGACGAGCGAAAGATTTCGACGCCGACTGGGATTGGAGCCGAGGTGAAGAGACCAGATCCAGCATTGGGTATGTTTGACTCTCGAATCTCAAGTGGGCGGCTGGCTGATGCTGCAGTGAGGATAAGGCGACATAGGTCTAGATCGTCGTGGATCTTGCTGCGGATGGCGGTATCTTGGCCAAAAGAAGCCATCTTGATTGTGCGAGTCGAAACTGGGGTGAGTGGGATGTGATGGCTAGAATAAGGTAAGAAGGAAAGTATAGCTGGGTATCTTGGTAGACTATACTGATTACCAGTCGTGTATGGCTGCAGGTTTTGATGAGGGCAAGAGCAGAACGTCTCTTTCGGAGGAGTGAAAGACAGAAAAAGAAAAGAAAGAAAAAAAGGATATTGTTGAAAAGTTGGAGAAAGAGAAAAATAAAAGTGAACTTCGGCGCATATCCAGATGAATGCCCTGCAGCCGTACGGAAAAGGTTGAAAAGAGAAAGAAAGATCCAGGCCGGGATTGGCTGCGTCTTTTTGCAGCTTTGGTCTTTTGTTTTTTTGCCCAAGTGGTTTGCTACCTGGCAAGCCTGTCTTTGTATTGTGCTTGTGCTTGTGCTGTTTGTTTGCTGCATCTACCAGCATTTCGTGCCTGCCCATGGTGGAGAACCACAGTCCACTCTAGTTCTAGATAGTCTCTAATCTAGATAGTTCTAGTTGTATCCATCTGGACCTTCTGCACCATTCCGCTCCCGACCTTAGATACTAGAACTAGTTTGGTGCTCTGCGACAGCGGCATGCCCCCCAAACATCTCCCGGTATTCCCGTAGCATCTCGACCGTGATGTTGCTCCCTCCACAAAGTACAATGACGACACTGTCGTCGGCCTTCACTTTCCTCCCCAGCGCTTTTTCCAGTCGCCCGCCGTAACACAAGCTGACGCTGACTCCACATGCGAGCTCGACAAGCAGCCTCTCGTCGTCAGCCAGCTTCCAGCAGCCCATTGCTGCCTCGGCATCTGTCAGTACGTGCGACCTCACATGGTCCTGCTGCGCGTACTCTAGCGTTTTAACTGTCACCTTCTTGGCGCCCAGACTTGTAGCCAGCGACGTGATGCCGGGAAGCTCAACCAGCTCGCCGGCCTTGACCGAAGCATTCAGTGAATCGGCGCCCTCGGTCTCCACGGCCAGGATTATGGGCTTGGCGCGGCTGGGATCAGCAGCCGCCGCTACGTCATCGACGCCCTGGCAGATACCGTTGAGCAGGCCTCCGCCGCCCACCGAACATATTATAGCGTCCGGAAGCGTCCCCGTCGGCATCTGCTTGGCCATCTCGTGCACCATGGTTGAATGGCCGGTCCAGACATCGGGGTGGTTGAAGGGTGGGATGTAGATGGTAGGAACCTCGGACTTGGCCATGAATTCATGCCGCACATAGTCGTCGGTCTCTTGCCATGTGGCCCCGTGCCGCACCACCTCATGTGCCCCGGCTGCCTTCAGCTTCTCGATCATCAGAGGCTTGATCAACAGCGGCACCACAACGGTGCATGGCAGCCCGACGTTGCGCGCAGCGTGGACGGCCGCCAACCCTGCGTTGCCACCGCTTGATGTGACAACGTGTGGCTTGGGTGCGTCACGAGGAAGCTCGGACAACCGCTGAAGTAGATAATGTCCGATGCCTCTGTCCCAACCCTCGAGGTTCAGTTTCTAGCCTAGTGTATATGTGCCCATCCGGGGTACTGATGCTTTTTTCTTACCTTGACTTGAAGGACCCAGACGGCTGGAGGTTCTCTAGTTTGAGAAAAATCTTGCTGCGTCGAGACGGTTAGCTGAATGAAGGTCTGTCATGGGCGCTGGCTAATGCTTTTCATTTTCTTTTTTATATCATTTTTACATCAAAGTTGCCACCAAGAGAAAAAAAAAACAAAAGGGGGCGGGGGACACCACGGAAACATACCAGCCGGCGGCCTGAGACAAGGTATGGCTCTGAATTAAAGACGTCTCGACCCAGAAGCGTCTCTGGTAGCCAGACGAAATGATATTGTTTGTGACAGTCATGGTGAGTTTAATCTAGCCAACGATTGCTAGGTCCTACTGCCTAGTTCAAGTCGTAAAGTAGGTAGCAGTCACTGTCGACAAATACTGTCGTCAGGTATTAACAGCACAGATTTGATTTATGACTGTTTTTGAGAATCCATCGGAGTTAAGACGTGGGATGGGTTCTTAACGCCTGGACGTGCTTGGCAATCATGGAGTCACTCCAAATAAATAACCCTAACCTGGTTGGTGTAAATAACTGGTAAAAGGTACCAACTATGCTTACAAATTCCGATATGCTTACTACAATACCGCTGGCTCAAGATGGAAAAAAAGAAATTACTGCAAGATCAAGGGAAAACACAGGCATTGTTGCTACTACGCCCAAGCTTATTATAATTCAGCTTTCTTCTACTTCCTCAACTTTCCCGCCGCTGCTACTTTGAACGGGTGCAGCTAACGCATTCACAGGAGGCTGCGCCTGTTGAGAGGTATCTGGCCTTGTATTTTTGGTCTTTGCCTCGCCCGCGGAACCGTGTGTAGAAACAGCCTCTTCAACTTGATTGCTGGCGCCAGTGCCCTTTTTTTGTTGTGATTCTACACTTCTAACCTGGGTCGAATTTGACTGTTCCATCTTGTGCTTGTCTCCCATGCTTGGGTCCTCAGGTTTGAGGTTATCCGAGGATGCTGTCTCATCTGGAGACTTCATGGTAGCCTTGGGAACACCATCATCTCCCGGTTTGCTGGAAGAATCATCAACAGCAGAGGTCTCTAGTCCCAGATTCATCCGGTTGACAACCTCGGCCAGTTTGCGCATGTCTTCGTCGGGATCAGAGTCGCTGCTGTCATCGGAATAGCCTCCTTGTTCATCATCCTTTGCAGCAATCTGGCGATCGGCCTCAGCGTCGCCGACAACCGACCGCCAAAGATCCTCCAGCTCATCCCGCCAGCCCAGCAGATCCGCAAGCTTTCGTACGCCTGCATCACATGAACCAAGCTCCACTACGTCATCCGACCTGGTTCCAATCTGACCGACGCGAACCTTGTTAAGCAAAAGTCGCGGAGACCCACGAGGAACCAGCTCCGGGAGACCAGCAAAAGGGTAAACCGTCAAGCTCGTGCCGATGATGATTGCAAGGTCGGACTCTGCGACAAGATGACACTTCTCGCTAAACGTCCTGGGCAGTGGCTCCCCAAAGAATACAATGTTTGGCTTCACGAGTCCGTTGCAGCTTGCGCACCGCGGCACAATCTCCTTCTCGACGTGAAGCAGCATTTCGTCGTCCGGGAACAGTTCTTTGCATTCGATGCAACTTTGCGTCGCAAAACTGCCGTGCGCCTCGATGACTTTTTCCCCGGGCACGCCAGCCTGCCTTTCTAGGCAGTCGATGTTTTGTGTAAAGTTCATTTGCAGCAGGCCCTTCTTAGACAGGAGCGCAATGAATGCGTGTGATATTGTTGGCTGGAACTTGCCAGGGTACAGCTCTTTTGCGAGGACGTAGAAGGGCTCGGGGCGATCGCGGAAGAAGGATATGTCAAAGACGGCTTCGGGTTCAGGAAGTTTCAATCGTTCCAGATTCGAGTAGAGGCCGGTGCCAGGAGACCTGAAGTCAGGAACTGCAAAGAAAGAAAAAAAGGATCAAATGCAATCCATGATCAGCATGGCGAAAGACAATGCCTGCCAGTTTGCATAGATGTACGTACTTCCAGCAGCTGTCGAGATACCCGCGCCCGTCATAACAGTAATGCGCTTCACCTTGCCGGATTTAATATGGTCGGCGACGGCTTCGAGGGTGCGCGATTCCAATGTCTGGGGGGCTGCCGGTTCCCGCGAACCGAGGCCGAAGGGATTGAAGCCAAAGAGCGACATATCGGCAGCCCACTGAGTGGCTTTGAGCAGGCACGGAGCGATGCTAACCCTTGAGATCCTTGTTGTAGCTTTTGCGATCTGTTATTGCTGAGGGGCTGTGAAATTGCAGGTCTATTGTAGGTAGGAGGCGCGCGACTAGAGGGAGGGATCTTGTGTCGGAGATTTCCATAGGGCTGAGATTGTTTGTGGTTGGGTGTCAGCGGGAGTCTGGTTTCGTATGGCCAAGACAAAATAAGTAAGAAACGTAAGGTAGGTGGGTAGGTACTGTAGGTACTTCGTACCTTACGCAGTAGGTAGCGTAGCAATGGGTTCTAATGTGCCGCCAAGTACCCCGCATTCGTCATTGGTTGGGTTGTGTAGTACAACCAGTAAGTAATATGAGAGTTGGTGGTTCTCAGTTCCTACCGTACTGGTGGCTGGCCTCGTGGAATTAATTAAAAATGGCCATCTCGGCCGCCTGGATACAAAGAACGACGAAAAAGCTAGGCAAAAAAAAAAAAAAAAACCACCCTACCACGCCAAGGCGATGAGATGAAATGTTACGTAGGTATACTGCTAACATGACGCGCACTAAAGCGAACAAAATCTCAACAGGACCACTACTCCCAAAATTCATCTTCCAACTGCCTCACCTTTTGTTTCTTGATTTCTCTATATGATGTATAGTACAAACAGAATAAACAGTACCCTCACCTACAAACTAAGTGTCAAAGCTATTGCCCACCCCTCCCCATAAACCTCGAACTGGCATCGCCACTCTCCACCTCGACCGATGGACTGTGCCCCCCGCCACCGCCCTCGGTTGACATTGTAACGACGCTGTCGCTCCTGTTATGACCACGGTGGTTGTACGATGACGACGTTGCCATTCCTTCGATACCGAGCTCGTACTCGCCCACCCTGCGCAGCACGAGCAGCAGAGCCGACCTCAGTTCGCCGCTCAGCTCCTTGGCCACGAGATCGACGACGAGGGGGTAAAACGCTTTGGCGTGATTACGGAACGCCGATTCGGGAAGTGCTGCATAGCCTTCCAGTACGTCCACTACGACTGGCCGCCATGCCAAGATGTTTCTATGCTGGCTTTCTTCTTCAAGTGATATATAGCCGCGAATGATGTCCTTGCAGAGAGGTACAAGAGCATTCTCCACGTCTGACTTGCTCTCCCTGCGCCCAGGCGCCTGATCCGCAAACATCCGGAACAGAATGGCAATATACGTTGCAGCAGAGCCGCTCTCCTGTTTGAGCAGATTCGGCGGCTGTTTCATGAAGCCTTCACGCCAGAGTCGCATGCGTAACTCTTTGTCATTGTTAAACCGTCGCGCAAAGAGGAAAGACTTCTTGAGCAGACCCATCAGCCGCAGAAGTTCAGAGGATGGAATCTGCGCGTACACAGCCTCGTTGCTAAAGAGCTCGTTGACCGTCTCAATCATCAAGAGCTGTAGTACGCAACGTGAGATGATGCGATTGAAGAAGCGGCGTCGCGCAGCCGTTACCACTACCGGTTGTTGCTGCAGATGAGAAGACGGTTTGTAGTCTTCTAGCACAGGCGAGGGCACATTGTCTGTTGCTGCTGCCACCACCGTCTGTGAGGGATGAGCTGTTGGTGTCTTGAGAGGGTCTTCCCCGGCTTCGGCTGAGGTATCGACGGTAGACTCGCCGTCGGACAAGTATCCATTCTCTTCGCCGCCATTGATCTTCAATGACTTCTCGTCCAACTTGGGCGAATCCAAGCCCGGGCTTAGTGGACCGCCAAAGTCTAGACCACTTGGAGGTGGCGAGAGCGACAAGGATGCGGTCGAGTTAATAGTTGTTGCAGAGAACAGTTGATATGCCGTTGTCCGCTCAAAGAGCTCGCAAAATGCGCCGACAATCTTGGCCCAATGCTCAGGCGTAAACTTGGTCACATTCTGGAGAATGAGCTGCTGCAGACAATTGCTGCCTATCCTTGCTATCGTGTCATTCTCTTGACAGATACAAAGCGCAAGCAGCTCCAGGAACCTGTCGAGCATGTACTCGAGGGCATCAAAATAGTGGGTGAAGAGGGTGATCATGTTGCGCAGAGCCTGAATCATTGTTGTAGACAGCCAGACGGACAGTTCCTCGTGGTTGAGGACGTTGGACATCTCAGGACGTGATCGGAGCACCATAAAGATAGGGTACAACTGCTGCCTCCACAACGTGTCCCAAAACTCTGGGGGGAAATCTCCACCATAACGGAGAAGTGCCTCGAAGAAATAGTTGAGCGCATTAGACCGCACCTCCAAATCCTCACCCGTCATGAGGACGTCGTGGAAGGCAAAGAGCACAGGGAACCAGAAAGCCTCCTCGATCGACGTCCGACTCTGACCGGGTGATTTTATGGGGGATTCAATGGTGCTAGCTTCCTTGAGCTGGTTGTTGGATGTATACTTGCGTGACAGCGGACACTCAGGGGCCTTGAGCATGCGTGGAATGATTGACTTGAGTGTCTCCATTGCCTGCAAGCTTTTCTTCTGGAACTTCATGTTCTTGGAAAACTCGGTCAGACAGACAATCAGGTCCGTGAAGGCTCCCTGAGAGATAACAACTCCAAACCGCGTCTTGTAGACATGCGAGACGTTCTCGTATGCCATGCTGACAATGCTTTCGGATGGATCCCTTGCTGCAACCGTAAATACGCCAAACATAGTCCGCCAGCCGGATCTAATGTTCTCACCCCTTGCCTGGATCATCTGGATTAGGCAGCGCAGAACCATGTCCTTGACCCGAATGTTACTCGAATTGGACATGACGTGTTCAAACGGCTTCAGGAAGTCCTTCTGGAACTTGAAGCCTGGTAATTCCTCAATCTCCATGAAGCGCATGGAGAGCTGTCTCAACGAATCCAATGCAAAAAAGACAATGGCTTCATTGATGTGGCAGCCGACGTTATTGAAGTGATCCCCAAGAACATCCCAGATCGTGGTCCATTCAAAGCGCACTCGCGTCATGTTGTAGTAGCTGATCTCGACAATTTTTTGGAGGCTGTACATTCGCGGCTGGTCGTTGGAGCCTGAGACCTTGATCTCGTCCCAGCTAACTTCTGTCAGAGCTCGGGCAAAATGCCCGATCGCATCGCCGTTAAGATTTGCCGTATTGGTGAAGATCCTGTCCATACTCTTGATCATCTCGTCCGACAAAATCTCATACGCAATATCTGTGTTGAGGCCGTGAGTAGCAGTATTTGAGCGCTGCCTCTGACGCTTTGTGGCTGCTGATTTCCTGGCGTCACTAGGATTATCTCGTGCTGGTGGCTGGAACCTTGCCTTTGACACATCGGGCACCGAGTTTGCGTCTACTCCTCCCGCCATCAGCTGCAACCTCTCCAGTTGACTGACGCACATCAAGATATCCTTCCAAGATTGCCTGAGATAGTTTCCTTCTGTATAGCCAAGCTCGAGAAGTACTCGTAGCGCCTCTAGATTTTTGGCAAACACCTCCTGTGGGTTGTTGAGATTTGCGGTGTTCTTGACTGCCGAGATAAACGCCTCTCGAGGGGTCGGCAGATCAAAAAAGCAAGCAATCTTGATGGCTAGCTTCATCCCTTCAAGGCACAGCTTGATCACTTCCAGATTAAGTGCCTTTTGGAGTTGGCTAGACAATGCTGAAAAGAAAGACATCCACGTAACGTCAAACATGGGCCCTACATGCTTGAACGAGGTTGCTGGGATGAACTTGATGCCCGCCATCTCAGCGTTCCGGCGCTGGCTCTTGAAGAGATTCTTGAAAAGTTGCTCTGAACGAAGCGAGATTTCCTCCGACTGCTGTACGTATGCCTCCCTTTGATAGTCTCTACTCGAAAAGGCCTGGCCGATGCCCGCAGCAATCCCGGTCGCTTGAGGTGGAACGGTACCAGCAGCAGCAGCGGCCTGCCTCTCGCTAGTGAGAACGATCTCATTGGAGGCAATCTCGTCGTAGATACTAATGAGATATTCCTCTGGGAGATCTGCGTTGTCGTTAATGCCACGGTTGTTCTTGATGAAGTCTTCCTTGGACATGCGCCTGGCTATTTTGCTACTGTGAAGGTCAGTGTTGAGCAGAATGACTGAGTAAGCCAACACATATGCCGTGTCAGCGTTGGCAAACGCGTTTGGGTTGCCCATCACATATCGATTGGCAAACTTCAACATGAACCGATCAATCTTCTGCGCCTCACCAGGCAAACGGAACGATTGCAGGAACTGCCGCAAAGCGTCCACGAAACGTCGTTTGGTAAAGTCCATCGTGTCCACGAAGGCATGCATAATCTCAATGTTTTTGGGTTCTCCTTCACCAAGATATTCTCCAATCTGCGCCTTGTCCAAGCGCTCTTCCTGGATGAGGAACTTGGCAATGTCTTCTGGACGATCACTTGCGATGAAACCCTCTTTGAGTAAAAGTGCAATGCCCTTTTTGGGTTTGAAGTTGAAGACTTTGATAGCATTCGTCATCGCCGTCTTGCGCGCCTTTTCCTTCTCGAGATGTTCAGGATCATCGTCAATAACGGGTGTTGATGGTAAGGCTGGCGTGTCGCCCCTGGAGAGACCTTCGCTGTACGAGGGATCGATGGAATCCCTTGCGTCTTCGAGGGACGACCTCCTCTCGGACTCGTTTACTGTGCCCGCATTACCATCTGGCCGGCCCGACTGCGACCAGTTGACGAGTGACCGAAGTGCTTCAACTAGGGAGTCAAGGGACATGCGCTTGATTGCATATTCTTTTGGTATGTCGGATTCTATTTCGTTCTGGGGCGCAATCTGGGTGGCCGACAACGGAGGCGGCATTGCCCCCTTCGTCTGCCAGTCTGTTGCTTGGTTCCCTTTTGAGTGCCTTTCCTCGAAAAGCTGCTCCTGTGCAGGGGTTATTGCCACTGGCGCAGTGGCAAACCTTGAGAGGTCCTCAATGAGTGTCTGGAAGATGTTGTCGACATTACGGTCACAATCGTAGTTAAGGTAGACCTCGACCAGCGCTCGTGGATCCGCGCACAGCCGGTTGAGAATACCGACAAAGTACAGCTTCTGCGAGAGCGGTGCAGTCTTCCTCGCCAGTAATGCCAGGTAGATTTCGTTCAACACGACCTCTATCTCTTTCTGTGAGGCTTTTGTTAGAAAAAAAAAGCTTTCTAACCAGCGCCGGTGACAGTGGAACGAACAGCAACGCTTACCTTGAAAGATGCCCTCATGAACTTTAGTATCAACCAGAAAACCTCGCAGGTCACGTCGAAGACCTTATCTACAGAACTCGCGCCGTTCCTGGTAATACTAAGACAGAGGTAATACTTGATGGCTTCTAGAAAACTTGTCGGCTCGTTGTTCTTGGTGTTGGTGATGGTACATAATGGCGACACGAAAACCGCAATGTTGCTGTGTAACAATGTATGAATCAGGTGAAGAGAAATTAATTTTGACCTCATCGCTTGGCCCCTGAGGTCGTAGAGCTGATCTTGGGAGAGGACTTTGGTGGACAGATTGCAGAAAGACCGGAAGACGAGGTATGCATCACGGATGTACACCTCGTCTTCCGCATCCAGTGCTTCTGGACTGTCGTCTAGCGAGGCATCCCCTTGTGTGTTTTCCGATATGGATCTTGCCACTCTCTTTGCAGGCTTTACCTGGCTGACCATGGTCGGCCCATCTCCCAATCCCGAGTCATCGAAGTTCTTCATCTTTTCGAGGTCCTTGATTGTGAGCTTGGCGTCTTCGTCGCGCCTCTCCACCGGAGTCTCACCGCCCGCGTCGGAGTCTCGGTCGTCGTAGTCAGCGGAAGGAGCAGAGGACCCATTGATCGATTCTTGAACCTCGAGGGTCAGCTTGCTAGAGCTTTGGGCCAGTCTGGAAAGGTTGAGCCGTGACTCTTTCATGTGCAACCTTGTCTTGACCCTCTCGAACACGGTTCCAGCCATCTGCGTCAATGTGCCCTGTGCCACTTGCTGATTTACCGGGCTCCTCGAAAGAAGAAAGACATTGTAGACCTGGCGGACTGCTTTGAGCAGACCTGCACCATGCACGATGATCTTGTCGTTGAGCACAGCGGCCAGCAGAGATTTAACTATTTGTAACTGCACATCTGCGTGCGTGGTTTCGCCTTGAAAACAGTCGCATATAGTATCAATTGCTCGCTCGATGAGGGGTGCGCGTTCGGCCGAACCCTCTTGAGAGGATAGCTGCGAGAAGTAGGATGAAGATGTAAGCTTTCCAATGGAGTCGAGTGCGTTGGTGATCAGGGGAACGCTCCCAGACTTGGTGGCCAGCTGTAATGGTGCAAATATGACTTCAGGGTCTGGCAGCTGGGGATCACTCTCTTTGATGGCTGCCAGAGCGGTTTGCACCGATTCTGAGAGTTGTTTGTTGCGATGAGAGTCCTTGGCTATCGTCTCTAAAGACGACACCACAAACTGGAGGGAAGCCATAGCGAAGGTTGTGTTCAAAGGACTTTATAATGAAGGAATCGAAGCACCGAGGTCGAGGCGAGCAGACACAGGCCCGGAAACACGGGCACGGGAGCTATACCTCGCGGAATCGGTAGCTCGGAGGGAACGGCACCGTTTTGTTGCGTATCAGGGACGCTTTCCGCGGGGAGTTATGATGCAGTCAGTTCGGCCGGGGCATTCTTCCGGGTGCCAGTGGGCCGGCGGGTAAATCTGCTGCAGGTTCGGCTCCTTACCGGACCACTACAGCGCGTTAATTGTCGTCGAGAAGTAAAGTCGTCAATTACGAGGAATTAAAGATCTTGTTGTTCCCATCTGGAGTTGATGACAGCGCAACGATTCGCGACTGTCGATCGGCTCCTGACGCTGGGGCCCCACTCAATTGACGAGGTAGGTAGTACTTCGTACGACGTGCTGCACCCAAAGGCTAGGAGGGATGTGGCTGTGTCCTCCACTCAATGTGTTGTCAGTTCTGTCGCTTGCGGCTGACCCAAGCATCTGTGGATTTTAGCCACAACCTGCGCACCACACCACACCGGAGTCCGGTCGGACAGACAGGCAGTCCCTGAATTGAATTGCTGTTACTGTTTATGAGCTACGCTAAGCACGGTTCCTTGGCTTATCTTTAGCAAGATACCACCAACCATAGGTACCTGCACATTAGCTTGGAAAATTTTGAAAATTCCCATCAATTAATTACATTAGCTTCCATTGCTACTTGCTTGCTATACCGTACATTGACACCGAAAAAGAAAGAGTTGCCATCAGACCAGAATTCAAGCTAAGTCATTATGCTAGTCTAGATTCACAAGAGCATAATATCATCCGCAAATATGGGCATGCCATGATTTTGGCATCTGCGCAGTCTCATGCCATCCAATTATATCGTTCTAGAGATGACTGGTTCGGATCAAACCGTGTCCTGTTGTGTGTGCTTTGCTGTGATGCAAGGAAGCAAAAGTTGCTTGCGTCCGAGTCTTAGTTAGTGTGGCTGTCAGGTACGAATCGCTAGTCTGAAGGTATCAGAGATACCTCTTCCTGAGTGGATTCTTTAGTGGGTCAATGAGTGGATATGTATCGCCTAAATAGGCTTAGCTTTCGGAAGCTTCCCAACGCTCAACGTACTCAATGGTCCAGGCCAAAAAATTTGAGAGCTGGAAGTGCGATTGAGCGAGGCCAAGCAAATCATTCTCTATTTGTTCACTCCGTTTCTCCAGTCTGACATCTGGGCTTTCGACGACATCTTTCAACCCGAAGCTTGTCTCAAGACTCTCAAGATCTAGCTTGGCCCCGCAAGTCCTCTTTTTATTCACATATACACAATGTTCGCCCCGATCCTCAGGAGGCGTGCCCTCCAGAAGACCAGCAGCTTGCGATATGTCACCCCGGCGCTGACAAGATGGTACGCGTCGTACCCGCCACACACCGTCGTGAAGATGCCGGCACTATCGCCTACAATGACGGCCGGTAACATTGGGGCCTGGCACAAGAAGCCCGGTGACGGCATCGCTCCGGGCGACGTCCTTGTTGAGATTGAGACCGATAAGGCCCAGATGGACTTTGAGTTTCAAGAGGAGGGTGTTCTTGCCAAGGTCCTGAAGGAGACAGGCGAGAAGGACATTGCAGTCGGAAACGTATGTTCACGAAAAGCCCTCGGGTTCATTGGGCTTGCATGGATTGATTGTCACTAGAATCTGTTTTGTTCGCGACTTTGCTAACCGACCCCCTTGTTGCAGCCGATCGCCGTTCTTGTCGAGGAGGGCACTGACGTCAAGGCCTTCGAGAACTTCACTCTCGCGGATGCTGGTGGAGAGGCTCCAGCCTCATCCCCGCCGAAGGAGGAGAAGAACGTCGAGGAGTCCTCGAAAGCCGCCTCTACCCCGACACCAACCCCGGCCCCCGAACCTGAGAACACCAAGTCGGCCGGCAGGCTGCAGAATGCTCTCGACCGCGAGCCCAATGCAGAGCCAGCGGCGAAGCGTCTCGCCAACGAAAAGGGAATCAAGCTCGATGGCGTGAAGGGTTCTGGCAAGAATGGCAAGATCACGGCCGAGGATGTTAAGAAGCTGGGCTCGAGTGGCCCTGCCGCGGCTGCCGCTGCAGGACCCGCCGGTGCGCTCTATGAGGACATCCCCATCAGCAACATGCGCAAGACCATTGCCAACCGTCTCAAGGAGTCCGTTTCCGAGAACCCTCACTACTTCGTTTCCTCGTCTCTCTCCGTCTCCAAGCTCCTCAAGCTGCGTCAGGCCCTGAACAGCTCGTCCGAGGGCAAGTACAAGCTCAGTGTCAACGACTTCCTGATCAAGGCCATCGCTGTTGCATCCAAGAAGGTGCCGCAGGTCAACTCTTCGTGGCGCGACGGTGTGATTCGCCAGTTCAACACTGTTGATGTCTCCGTTGCTGTTTCCACCCCATCCGGCCTGATCACTCCCATTGTCAAGGCTGTTGAGACCAAGGGTCTGGAGAGCATTTCCGCTTCGGTCAAAGAGCTGGCCAAGCGGGCCCGTGACAACAAGCTCAAGTCTGATGAGTACCAGGGCGGCACCATTTCCATCTCCAACATGGGCATGAACACGGCCGTCGAGCGCTTCACCGCAGTCATCAACCCACCGCAGGCTGCCATTGTCGCCATTGGCACCACCAAGAAGGTTGCCGTGCCAGTCGAGAATGAGGATGGTACCACTGGTGTTGAGTGGGATGACCAGATCGTCATCACTGGTAGCTTCGACCACAAGGTTGTCGATGGTGCTGTGGGTGCCGAGTGGATGAAGGAGCTCAAGACGGTTGTTGAGAACCCTCTGCAGCTCCTTCTGTAGAGGGGAAGCGGGGTATTCGAGAAGTGGTTGGGCCATTTATCGGCTGAGTACGTGTTCAGAGCGAGCGTGATGCCTGCGCCAGCACGGTAATGGCTTGGTGGATTGTTCCTACAACATATGTATCAATAATGGCACTGGGAGTAAATGCGGCATTTGCTTTATCGAGGTCACGAACGGGCTATAAGGGGCCCTGAGAATCTATCAGCTTTTCTCTTTTGTGTTTAGACTGAGCTCTTCAAATGTGATCAATTAAATGGGAGTTAAATGCCCATGTATCGGACGCCTCTACACGCCCAAAGCCCTTGACCGAGATACTTACTGTTCGGGTGTTGGAATCTTATAAAGCCGAAATACATGGTGCTCCATCGACAGCCTTACTTGGACAAGGGACCCCGGTGCCGACGGTCGCCAGGCTTGTCACCGGTCATCGCCGGCATATCAGGATCTGGTTGACCGAGGACATGTCAACAGCCCTACCTCCATCCGACGGTCGGCTTTCTTTTCCAAGGCAAGTATGTAAGATGCAACAAGCAGTCGGTTAATCGTACCCAGGCCGGATGCAATCATGCAGCGGGCTACCCAGCGTTATTGAGCGGGTGGTCAATGACTACAAGGGCCAAAGATTCATCTCTGTCATCGTGCTAGTTTCCGACGTTACGGGTGTCACCGAGATGTGAACTACTGAGGACGGTCCGGTCGTCGACGGGGGTTTTTCCTTTATCAATTTGTCAAATTCAGATGCCCGGCTGGTCAAGCAGTCCCATCTTCAGTATTGCGAGTGGGGGATCATCTGATCGTCCTCAAAACTACACAGGCATGGGGTACTATTCACAGGTACTTTAACATCTGCCAAAAGAGTAAACAAAATTCCATGAGGCACATGCGAATTCCCAAAATAGCCACCGCCCCCTGAAATAAGAGGCATGATGCTAGCGCTTCCCATTCCCTTTCCCGGTTCGAGGACTGACATGCCAGTCTCGCTGTGCAACTTGATATCTGTGACTTATTATGGACAATCCAACAACCGCTAACATGATACTCACTAGACTAATAGCCCGCTAGAAGCAAATACTACGAAAATGATCACACATACGATCACACGTACGACCAATATCAACACTGCGGCGCTCTATACTGGATCCAGTCTTTAGACTTGTCATTGACAGCCAGGTCGACTAGTTAAGCATGTTCATCATCAGCGGGCACTATTCTTTGCGTGGGGTATCCTTTCATTATTTGCATTATATTACAGCATACTCGTTATCCCCCTGCCCCAAATAATCAACAAATTGAAGACGACGATAGGGTAGGTTCAGCATATCTACCCTCTGTGGGGGAACAGCAGAGAAAACATGCCCCACGGCATTACCATCCTCTATTGCTGGTCCACCTTCTTCGCATTACCGCCACCCAAAAGACCTCCGACTGCGCTGCCAACAGCCTTTCCACCGTCTACGACACCGCCCGCGACAGCACTTCCACCCTCCGACAACTTCCCAGTCACACCTGTGGCGTCGTAGTTGCCGTCCTCGCCCTTGCCCTTGCGCTCAAAGCGGTTAAGGCCCTCCTTGGACACTATGTCACCGACAGGACGTGCCAGACCATCTTGTCCTAGCTGGTCGCCGACCGTGTTGTTGATGCCGTCTTGGAGGGTATCGACCTGCTTCACACCCGTAACCTTTGTCTTGGACAGGTTATCTGTGGTGGTAGGGGGGAAAAGGAGATGGTTGTTAGATGGTGTCCCATATACGTAAAAAGTATCCGGGCATATACAGCTCGCTCGACTTACCCTTGGCCGTGTAACTTGCCTTGTTATCCTTGGTAAAATAACTCAGAAACATGTCCTCGAGCCAAGGTACCCACTTCTCGTACTGGTCATTATATGTCTTTTTGACAGACTCCATAGTTATGTGAGATTGGTTCGGTGTTTGAGGAACAAAAAATATATGTCCGTACTAAACTGGTCGAAAAAGTTGGGCAGTATTGTAATATGGTAGAGAGTCAGCAAGTTTGGAGGGCAGTTCAAATGTGGCTGGGATGGATGCAATGAGCAGCCAACGCAGGATATATAAGCGACGTTTGGCGGCCTAAGATAACTTCCATTCCAAGGCCAAGAGCAATATTGGCTCCTCTAAACACGAATCAATGCTGTCAGAGGTGTGGCTGAATTCATGATGCTACTACGTCATCCCGCTCTGGACCTGTGCTTCGTCCCATAGGCTAACGATTCACATGGAATATGCCAAGAAGATGGCAGTTTGGCAATTCGGCACTGATAATATGGATTTAATTGGGCTCTTGCGAATGAGAAGTCAAATGTACAACAGGTATCAGCCAGCAGGTAACCCTTATTATCTAGGGGAGGGCGGCTTCAAGTGCCAAGTCCCATACGTTCCAGTTCCGCTAAACTTGGAAGACTCGACCTGTAGCATGTCGTCACGCTACCGCATGTCGTCATACCAAATGGGGATAGTCTAAACGCTCAGCTCAGCCTAGACCCCTGCTGCGCATGGACCGATCGTTCCATATACCTTTCAGACATGTGGTAATTATTTAAGCCAATCAAATTGGTGGAAAAGATTACACTCGTTCTAAGTTAAGGACATTTTGTCGATTTCGGCCCTCAATCAACAAATCTATATATATAGTATTAGCACTCTACATGTAGTCTCAGTGCTCAGCCTAGACCCCGGCTGCGCAGAGGACCGCGCTCCATATACCTTACCAGCCACATGGCTTTTTAGCCAATCAAATCGTCCAAAAAAAAGCGCTCGTTCTAATCTGAGGACAACTTGTCGACTTTCGTCGTTCATGGAGGTTGGGATGCACAGTATGCGCACTGTGCACGCACTGTACAGGCAATAACAATACAGTTAAAATACTGTGCATTTTATATATGATATAAAAAATCGAATAATAAATCGAATAAAATTCGTAAAAATACACTAAGAATACCGTTATATAACCAAAAATTTGGGGTTTTTAACAATATTTTGCTTTTTATTTTACCGCTTATATTGGCCGGGTTATCAACCGTTATACCTATTTTATGTCACGGCCAGGCATACATTGGAGAACCTCAGTGTATTAGGCGCTATCGACGAAAATTCTAAACTGAAGAGAAGAGAGAAATTACAATCGTCGACGCGCTCAAGAGACGCGCTTAAATCCGGAGGTAGTGGATCCTTGTCCGATCCCTGGCTCGGTGTGGAGCCGAGTCGTGATTCTGAGGGTAGGTCTAGGGGCCTGATTCTCACATTTTATTTGTATTTTTGTTTTTTTATTATATTAACAAATATATATATGGTAAATGTCATAACCGGGGACTGGGTACAGGCTAGGTATATGGTAATTAACAAAATACAGGGCAATAATACAGCGTATAATAATCCACGACAGCATTATAATAATAGCATTTGGACTAAAAATTAATCTTTAAAAATTTAGGATTAACCTGCTATTTTTAAAATTTAAAAACCCCTATTTATAAACGGCGTTCCTATTGCGCTTACGTAACGCGAATTTACAAATTTAACAAAACCCAACCCCTAAAATTGTATATTAGCATTTAAATATTAATAAATTTGCACGTAACAATTATCCCCCCCTAATAAAAACGTCTTCGTCCTAAACAGCAATTTTAAATAAAAAACGGGGTAATTTTTAATAAACGCAAATAAAACGCAATTGCTTCGCGTAGATTTCCATTGGTAAATAGCGGTATTGGGTTACAAATAATGGGTTATAACGTTAATAATTTATAAACCCCACCTGGTTTAAACCTTAATTACCTCCTTTATTTTTAACGAAAAAAAATTTCAATCGGATTTTTTTTTTTAATTTTTTTTTTCCAATACGAGGTTTCGTTAATTTTTTGCACGCGTTATTTTTGCGTTTTGGTCGCGTTTTTTTGCATTAAATCGATTTTTATTATTTTTATTATATTTTTTAAATTTGGTTTTGTAGCAAATTATACCCAAAAAAACGTTCGCGTTTCCCCTGCGTCCGCTTTTATTAAAATTGGTATTGGTATAATTTATAACCGCATTATTTATATAAAATATTTCCGTCGCGCCGTTAAAATCGCCAAAAATACCGAAAATTTTCCCGATTTTAAATATATTTGGAAAACGTTTTTTAAAACGGGTAAAATACATAAATTTTGCCTTTATTGTAAAAAGTTTTTATATATTTGCGAATTGGTAAATTGCGTTATTTTTGCGTTTCCCTATTTTTTACCGTTTTGCGATTTTTTTAATTAACGTATATTAGGCAATTGCAATTATAAAAAATAGTTTCGTGGATTTTTTTTATTTATTCGATATAATGGAATTCGTTACCCAATTTAACGATGGTAAAAATTTATTTACCGAAATTAAAAAATTATTTGGGGTTTTGGTCGATTTTATATTATTTACCAAATATTTGGAAATTAAAAAACGTAAACGTTTGGACCAAATTAGCCCGTTTAAAAACAAAATCGAATATTTTCGTATTTTAAACGAAATAAAAATTACCAAAAATTATTATTTTGGAATTATATAAATTACGTTTTTTAATTTAATAAACCCCAACGTTTTTATTTTAAAAAAATTTCAATTAACCCCCTGCGTTTTCCAAACAGTTTAATAACGTATTACGTCCTATACGTTAACGATTTTTCGATTTACGTTTTTATTTCCCCATTACCGCGTTTTCCAAATAATAAATATAAAAATCGAAAAAATATAATTATATTGGAAATAATAAAAAATAATATGGATGGAAACCCATTATTTTTTTCGCGATTTTGAATTTATTAACCCTAATAATAATTTTAATTTTAATAATAATAACGTTCCAAATTTTTTATTTGGTTTTCCCCAAAAATTTTAAATTTTTTTTGCGTTTTTCCAAATTTGGAATTATATTTGTTTTCCTATTTTTGGTCGGTTTCGAAATTTTGGTGGTTTTTTTCCGCCTAAGTTTTTTAATATTGGAATTTTTTTATTTTTCGATTTGGTAAAATTATTATATTTAATTCGGGATATATATATTAAAAATTTAAAAATATACAGGGTTATTTCCGTAAAAATGTTTATCCGTCTATTTTATACCAAAACCATTATTAACCAAACGGTTTCCCGTAATAATAAAAAATTGCAATTTATTTATTTTAATGGAAATCCCGTTATTTTTTTTCGCCCTATTTCGTAACGTGGTGGCCATTTTTTTATTAACCAAATAATTTTTTTGTTTTTCGCGTTTGTTTTTATTTGGTAATATTAAATAAAATTAATTTTCGATTGGTATATTTTCTAAAAAAACGTTTTGGTATTTTTTTAAAATTATCTAATAAACGTTTAAATTAAATTGGGGTTTGGTATGGGTTTTTTATATTTAATATTATTAATATTAATTAAATTCGAAAAAGTTTTGGTTTTTTTGCGTTTTATATATTTAACCCCTGCGTTTTTATTTTGTAATAATAGTTTTTTTTGGTTTAATTTTTTTAAATTATTTTCGTAAAAATTATTTTATTTTATTTTTTGCAAATAAGTTTTTCTCAAATATTTATTAATTGTATTTTATTAACCAATTAAATTATTTAACCAGATAATAAATAATTTTATTTTAATATTTATATTTTTAATTTTTTTTACGTTCCAATTTTCTTTGTTTTTAAAATTTGGGCAAAATATAATTTCGTGGTCGTTTGAATCCCTGGGTTTCCATAATTTAAAAAATTATATTGGGAAAATATCGTATAATTTTTCAAATTATATTGGTAAAATTCAACGATACGCCTATTTTTCGACGTTATATAAAATTTTAAAAAATTTAATATATTTGGGTTTAAATTTGGCGTTTTTTTTAATTTAATATTACGCGTAAATAATTATACCCAATTACCTCGTTTAAATTCCATAAATTTGTGTTTTTTATCGTAATATTTTTTATATCGTTCCATTATTCAAATCCATTTTTTTCGCAAATTTTCTTTTAATTTGGTAAATCTTTTCAACCTATTTTGCATTATTGGTATAATTTTTATCCCCGTTTTTAATAATACGTTTTCGGATTTTAAATAGAAATTTTTATTTTTTCCTATAAACGCCATTATAAACAATATATTTATTATTTTT